>NW_026099575.1:39381516-39401090 GCF_025091365.1 Daktulosphaira vitifoliae | reverse complement strand
TTTTTTTTTTTTTTTTTTTTTTTTTTTTTTTTTTTTTTTTTGACAAATCTAATAACTTGTGTTCTACTAATATATATATATTCCTTTTTTTTTTAAATTAATTTATGTATTCTGAGAATACATTAAAATCATATTTTTTATTATTTGTTTTTTTAACAATCAAAATAAGTAAAAAAATGGATTTTAATACATTTTAAAAATGCATAAAATATTATTGAAAAAAAGTTATGCAAAATATTTAGTAGATCAAAAGTCATTAGATTTGTTAAAATGTTTTATTATGTTAACTTCAGAGGTCACGTAACACATGTTAACTTTTTTTCTTTTTTTTTTTACAGATTCAAGGCTGGTAAAAATAAATGGTTTTTCCAAAAGCTAAGGTTCTAGTTTTCATTATGTAAGATGTATCTTTTTATTGGATAATAAAAAAAAAAAGCCAAAATCCTACTTGTTTTTATTAAAACTTAATAAATTTAACTATATAACACAGTTGATTAATAAGCTACAATTATTGCTATCAGATTTCATAGGTACTATTTCAAATCGGTTCAATAACTTGTGTAATTTAAAAATTATTTTAATTTGTCGACGGTGGAGGTAACTTTGATTTTAACCGTCTTGCCACCAACAAATTATAGTAACATTACTTATATTAGAGAAATTTTTTTCGAAATTAACTTATTGATTTTATTATACAAAATAATTACTTAACTTTACGCCATACTAAATATAACGTTTCATAAAGGTTGTAAATTAAATTTTTCCTTGACAAAAATCTTATAACTTCCAATTTTTTATTAAATACAAATTTAAATATATTAAGTGGTATCTCTATTTTTTGCACCTCAAAACTGCATCACACTTTGTGTACTAAGTAGTAGTATTAGTATTTAAATAGTTTAATAACTGAAAAGATTCTATTAAGTAGTATCTAATGGTAAAAAATATATCATTTTTGTAATAATACTTAATTATTTCCACGGGTACAATTATTAAGTTTACGTGATTTATTAAAAAAAAAATCTATTATCAGTACATTTAATTTTCTTGATAAAGTAAAGCTATGTGCACGTGTGGTTAAATTTTCAAGCCACCTGTAGGATATCTTAAAAATTGTTACTAATTTTTTAAAACTATCTCCAACAAGTTTGAAAAAATCATTCACTTCCCAAGTCTTACTTACAATTTTGAATTACGTTTGCCCTGAGATAACAATAAATAATACATTATAATTTCAAAAAGTACAATATTAAATTTAATTACTTAAATAAATATTCATGTATTATACTTATAATCATAAAACTTATACAGGATATAATTAAGAAAATAAAAGTTAATGTTGATTTCGGAATAATCGAAAGCTAATAATAACTTTTCATAAAATAAAACTACAAATTTCGAAAATTCTATGATAATAATTTTTATTAGATATCTATTAGGGTTCGTCAACAATATATTTTGAATATCGACATCGTACCCAATTTCAGAAATATAGAAAAAAATTATTGTTCCCAATTACGTTATAAAAATATAATTCGACATCGAAAAAAAAATTTTAATTTAATATTCAAATGTTTTCACCATTTTTTTTTTTTTATTCTCAAAAATACCGTTAGTTACCATTGTTGTAAAAATCAGACTATGATATACTAACCAAATTAGATAATTATATTAATATCAAGAAAATATAGATGATAGCTATATCTCATAATAATAAAATATTTTCGAATTACTTTTCATTATGAAGAAATAAGTTTTTTTTTCTTACAATACTATTATTTTAAATTAAATATATTACATGGATTATTTTGTGTCTTTCTTCTAAACTTCTAGTGCTGTTTATTTAAAATAATAAAACATCTTTATCACTATCATCTGATAGGAATTTTTTTTTGAGGGGGGCTCAATAATTTTATTTTATTTTTCAGATTGAGTTTCAACCAGTTGTTGCTGTATAACTTTTAATTCTGAAATTTCTTTCTTTAATTCTCCTCATACCTTATTTCGTTCTTGTTTATTTAAAATAGAAATTATAACAATGTCATAATAAAAAACCTAATTTATGTATAGAATTTTGGATCAAAAAATATAATTTTTCGTCCTATCTCAGTTCTATATTTCATAATATATTTTAATACAAAAAATGTTTAGATAATTATCACTAATTGTTTTTGGACTAATATCAAATAGTATATATTTTATAACAAAATGACCAAAATTGAAACAGTTATTTTCAATTTAATTTAATAAAAAAATTTTATAAAATTAATTTTTTGATTTTTGCGATATTTCAAAACTAATCGATATCGTTGATTAACCCTAATATCTATATTTCTTCCAACTATGTTGCGACCCCACTATGATAAATTTTTTTATAAGATACTATTTTTAATAAAGAAAACATCTTAATTTACTAATTTTCGATGTAAAATAATTGATTTGGGGTTTGATTTTCTTTAAAATATTAATATTCGTTTCTTCTTATTAAACATTCATTGTTAAATTTTTTTTTATTATTAAAAAATTTTAATTGAATATATCTTATTAAATGTTGATAAAAAAAATGTACTCATTAGCGTACATTTGAATTAATATAGATTTGCCTCAAGGAAATTATAATTAACAAAGAATTGTATAAATGAGATTGACAATACAATGAACAATAAAACTATGCCTTTAAAATTTTTAAGTCAAAATACGAAATAAATGACTACATTACACTACAGATATTGCTATAATATACAATAATTTGATAGTTGCATGAAATATAATATAAATAAATTGTAACTCATTATTCCCATCTAGCCACAACAAGTATGGTATAAATTAACTATAATGAATTGTTAATTTATATTAAAATTATTTTAAATGTGTTGAAAATGTATTTAAGTTTTCAATAAAAAAAATTAGATGAATATAAATTTAAAAAAAAATTATAGAATTGTGTGTCACTAGTCCATACTCTTGTTAATCCTAACCTTTATGTAGTTCTAATACACATACAAGAATAAACATTTTATCATATTTAGTTTTATGAAGAGAGAAGTTGAAAATTTTGTGTACAACCTAACTTAAAAAATATATTATAGTTCTAGCGCCAATTAACATACAAAAATTGATATATAAATTAAAACTTTAATTAAATACCTATAATTACCTGCAGGTAGTTGAAAAGATAAGATAAAATTTTCTCTAATCTTATCTGTTGTATTAGTATTAATTTAATGATGTAGTATAATTATATTTCATTACAAAGTGGAAGGTACTAGAGCTTGATAATGATTTAGCACCTCCAGGCTTTTGTACTATCCTTGAATTTTAATACCTATAGTTTCAATTAAGTATATTTACTTATACAAATTTACCATTAATATTTTCATACACTATGGTTACATTATACTATTATTGTTGCAAATAAAATCATTATTTTGCACATACTGAGACATTTCAATATTATGCTACCGATCAATCATAATTATATAATAAAAATTGATCACTTGTGGCTAGTTAATTAAGTAAAATTAAAACTATATTAAAAATATTATTAATTTAAAAAAACTAAAAATNCAATCATAATTGTTAATTCAGTTATAATATTAGTTATTAATTGGTTATAGGGACATTTGGGGACAGAACACCTACATCGTCGTGAGCTTTACACAATTTTACCACTTCCTGGATTTTAATTCTAGTTATGCCACTGTGAAAGCAGTGTTACTACACTCTTTTAAGTAAGGCGTTAGATTCTTTTTATCATCATTTGAGCAATTGAATTGAACTTCATTTATATATTTGCAATAGCTTTATCAATTTAGAAAATTTTAAAAATAAGAGTAAAACTATATGATTTAGTTTTATTTATTGAAAGTCCACTTAATTTACATTTTAAAGTGATAATATATCCCACATGAGAATGAAAACCATAAAGATAAAATTTAAAGCCAGTGCACTTTTTAATAGTGGTTTAGTATAATTCCTATGTATTTTAATTTAGATAATTCAAGCAAAATTAAAATATAATAATATGTAAAAATATAATAAATATTATATATTTTGTTTTATATTGTAATTATTTATTCCTAAAATAATTTGTTTTTTTTTATTAAAATTTAAATGCAAACCTTTTTATTTAAAAAATAAAATATATCTTCCTACCTTAAGTTATGTTGACAATTGAAACTGGTACTTAAAATCACATGTCAAATTATTTCATTGAATACTATTTGTGTAAAAATATTTTATCAGAAGTATTTAAATAACATTAATTAGAAATCAAGATATATTAAAATATAAAAAACTCAATTTTTTTAAAATTAATTAACCAATTAATTTACGATTGAACCCAACTATGTGTATTTTTTGTTAATTCAAGTTATTGTTGATAAAATATGATCAAATAGTTTTTTTTTTTATTAGCTTTCAATACAAAGTATTATTATAGCTTAACAATTAAATAAAAAGAAAAAAGAAAAAATAAATAATAATAATAAAAAAAAAATAGTACAATTGATCTTACACCAACAAAATTACAGTAAAAATCGTTAAATAAAAATACCAGCTGAATGAATGAAAGAAATAACTAAAGAAATTACATCGAGAGCAGTTAAGTTAAGAATAGTGTAACAATTAATAGGAGATATATTAAGATGAGATAAATTATTAAATAAAATAGAACGATTACTTTCAAAAACACAGCAGTCAAAATTTATATGAGGAAAGTCGCAGAGAACTTCATCGTCATGTTTGGGGCAGAAAGGAGAATAGTTAAGGGACATTTCGTACGCATGAAAAGGATAATATATGGAACCGGGAGAGAGGAAGTTTATGGAACCAAGGGTGACTTGGAATAGTTGGTGAAATTGATTTGTGCTAAGCTGCGATGAGAGAGAATAGTTACAACTCTTTTAATATTTTGTGAAAATAATAAAAAGAAAAAAAAATTGTGGTTAGTATATTACTGATACGTCCAGGAGTGCCGGAACTATTTTTTACATGGGGGAGGGGGACAAAAATTTAAAATAAATTCGGTCCTCTTGGTTGTTACTAAACTAATGCTTTTTAGGGTTAAACTTTTTTTGGTGGATTTTAGTAATAAAAAAAAAAAAAAAATTCGGTAATTTATAAGTTTTACTCTCAATAATACATATTATGTAAAGAGTAAACTTGGGATTAATATATTTTCATAGCGGTAAGAATCAAGAAACAAGTAAACGTTTTAGCTTCAATGCGAAGCTGAGATATCAATATCTGATTTTACCATGATATGTTTATTTATTTTTTTTTTGTGTCTGTCACAATTTTTTTTCAGCTCTTGCTGGACTGATTGTTCTCGACAATACGTCAAAAGATCACAAATCGTATCTAGTTGAAGACATTATCCTCAAAAATTAAAAATTTTTCCTCGTACCCCGTAAATGGTAAAAGTTCCCCCAAAAATTAACGATTTTTAAAATAGGTAATTTTCGACATTTTCAAAAAAAAAAATTTTTTTAAACTTATTGAATAATCAACAAAGAAAAATAATTTTTTTTATATTGAACCTTAAGTAATTCCCTTTTATTTAATATAATATTTTTGAAAATCTGACCCTTTATCTGCCCATAAGAGGGGATTCAAAATAGCAATTTTTTTACAAAATTCAACTTTTTCAACTTTAAATGCTATAACTTTTCAAAAAATGTATTAACACAAATTTTTGTTTCTAAATATATTATATATACCCCTTTTATCCGATATATTTTTTTTTAAATTTGTCCTTATTCAGAGGCTATTCAAAACTTGAAACATACGTATAAAAAGTAGAACTTTTTCAATTTAATTTTTGAAAATCTGCGTCTTTTAAATATATATTAAAATAAAGCTTATTTTATGTACTAGAAGTTCAAAAAAAAAAAAATTTGTATCGACAACCTATTTTCTATGTTGAAATGGCAGTCGAAGTAGAATAAAAAATAGTACTTAATTTTGCTTTTAGAATAGTCCACCATTTTTTTTTTAATTAAACACCATCTACAGATATGTATCGAAGCGTTTCTTATGATAATGATTTTAATCACTACAAAATATTATCTATACTTGTCCCTACTATGCCACATTCATACTGAGCCACGACTCCACCGTGCTTACGTTTTTTAATATCCAACTAAAGTTCATTAACTGGTAAATTCATTAACACTTTTTAATCCTAAAATCTTAATAGCTAAATAATTAAGTATGGTAGTGTTATATTAATTTCCCGAATCATTGTTATTTTTTCTTGTCAGATTCTATAGAGGGGGCATAATGATACTTTTGTCCCTCCCTCGTATTTTGACCAAGAGGCAATCACCCCACCCCCTGCCCACCGGTTTCGGTGCCACTGGATACGTCTTATAGTTATTTCATCAACAAATATTAATTTAACATTTTTCTACCACTTTTCCCGTGCTCAGGGGCATATTCACATTTTTTCCGCCTATAGGCATTTAAAAATTTGCTACCCTTCATTACATTATGACAGAAAGGGTTCATTTTTATATATTTTCGCCATAACACTACTAATTCTTCCTCAAAGAAAAAAAATATCTTTCAAACAAATCTATGTTTATTAATAAATATTAATACACCTATGATAAATACACAATAAATGAAAACGATAATGATGATTATTAAGAAGTCAATATGTCTTATCAACAATAAAAAAATAACTAGCTTTTTGTGGCCTTCAATATTTACCGCCCCTTAAAAAAATATGCTACTGTAGGCAGTTGTCTATATTGCCTGCATATAAATACGCCGCTGTGCGTGCTATGAAGTGGTAGCTATTATTGTTTTACGATTACTTTTATGTATAAATTCATTTTATTATCATTTACTCCAAATTTAAAATAGACGTAGATAAATTAAAATAATTTTTTTTTTATTACAAAAACATTTTTTAAACTTAATTTAATGGTATACAAAACAAAAATGGGGTTGCCATTTGAAAATTCAAAGTTAATACAAGTTTTAATCATAAGGTATGGTGGTAGAAATTTAATTTTTCTTGTATAACGGCTCTACAAAAAACCATTATGGTTAAAAATAATGAGTTACTCTTATATCTTGAGATATATTGCGTAAGTCATCGTTAAAAAATCACTCTGTATTACAGAATAAAAATAAAAGAGTAAAATATTATACCATAAAAAGTGAATTATGTTTATTTAAATGAAATCGATATAGTCCAAACTGAGAACTTAATACATTATATTCATGAACGAAAAAGCTTAATTTTTGTAACTACAATTGATATAGAATCACACTATGTATTATATTTACATATAGTCATATATCTACAAGTCATTCTCAATAAAAAAGTAGGGTATATTCATGTGTCACAGTTAAGTTGCATTCAGTGCAAGAACGTTCACCGCTAAAAGTATTTTCAAAACTGTCACTTAACGATGTCTAATTTAAAATGTAATGAACCAACGTCTTATATAAATAAGACACTATCGTGTGGTTTTGATATAGAGTTCACTAATATATGTTATGCAGTTCAAATAAGGCCAAGTTTGTTAAACGCGGGTAGGTTATTTTTTCCTACTAAATTTAATGTTGATCAAGTAAAATTTATATCTTTAATTTTAGAAACAAAAGTGATTTTAAATGATGTTAGTGGAGAATTTCGTAAAAAACAATTAGTCGCCATTCTTGGATGTTCAGGATCTGGAAAATCAACATTGTTAAACATTCTTTCGGGATATAAGTTAGATTATAATTTAGTATATATTTTTTGTTAAATACTAATTAATCTCTTTATTTTAAAGAACTAATGGATATAATGGAAGTATATCTATAAATGGAAATTCTAAAATAAACTTAAAATTATTTCGAAGACAAATTAGTTACATTTTGCAAGATGATATATTGCAACCTCTATTAACTGTACAGGAATCAATGGAATTCGCCATGAAATTTTTACATTCGGGTATAAAGATAGGACATCAGAAAAAAATATTAGTAAGTGATTCCAAGGTTTTTATGTTGTTATCGACCGGAACGCAGGACCGTATTTGAGTTATTGGCGTTGGGTATTTACATACATTTTGGCACTCTTAAATTTTTTTCAAAATTGTCTTTTAAATAATAATGATAACCAATAAAATAGTCAACCATTTTTTCCCATCATCATAAGCTTATATCGAAAATTACTATTATGATAATCTTCAAAAATATACGAAAACAAAAAAAATATCATAAAACCACACTACCAATATTAGAATAAAAAAATTATTTTGACTGATTTTACATTGACAATATTTGTAGGTTTTGCTTTTTATTATTGAAATTAGCTACTAAGAATTTTTGGGAGGTTATTGGCGCTTTAGCCAATTCCTAAATACGGCTCCCATATTACTTAGTTCACATAATCTCCATCATTTTTTAATAATTCGACCACAATCATATCCTCGTGGCTATTTATTATTTTTTAATTATTATATTGCTACTTCTTGCTTTACAATACTATACTATATGTATCATGTTTAGTATGGTAAGTTTTTTGTGGCTTATCTAGAAGTTCATGAAAGATATTTTTGAATTCTACAACAATTTCTTTATCTTCCAAAATTATTTTATGATTACCATTTTCTATTATTTTTGATTCTGAAAATACATTATTTATGCTCATAAACTGTATTGTACGAAAAATATTTTTACAGATTGAAGAAATTTTAAAAATTTTAATGCTCTATGAAAAAAGACTTACAATGGAAAAATATTTGTCTGGTGGAGAAAGAAAACGGTTATCTATTGCTTTAGAATTAATACGCGATCCTAAAGTAATGTTTTTAGATGAACCTACAACGTACGTATCTATAATAAACTATTTAATTAGTATATTTTAATTTTATTATACATGAATGATTAATAGCTAATGAGGTTAATCAGTTGGGCTTATATTTATCCTTTTAAAACTTACCACGTTAATCAAGAATGTTTATTTATTTTTTAATTAAATTAAATAGTAAAAATAAAAAGTAATATTGGTTGAAATTATTAATAAAAAAATATTTAAATTATGTCTAAAATTTAATTTAAATTCTTTAAATTAATTAACTTAATGATAGTCGTATCATATATTTTATAAGTAAAGGGATTTTTACAAAATTATTACAGAGCGTAAGTTATAGAGACGTTATTTAGTAAATATGTTCTAAAAACTTTTTTTTTAGTTGGTTTTCCCTTTGTTTTTTGAGAATTTAAAAGCAAAAACAATCTTTCTAGCATGCCTATCACGGGCAAAGAACTGAATCGTCCGATTCTAAAAAGGCCCCTCAATTATTATTTTTAAATTCAAAGAAGCTGATTTGTTATGAGTTACACTAATCTGTTGATTTAAGGACTAAACATCTTCTAGTATTTAATTATTCACGTTACTCATTAGTGCGATATTTTTCAGGGGTTTGGATGTTGTATCCACCAATCAAGTAGTGTCTACAATGAAAAAATTGGCTTTTTCAGGAAAAACGATTGTATGTACTATACATCAATTATCTGCTTCTAACTTAATATTATTTGACTCATTGTACATTCTTACTCCTAGTGGACAATGCATGTACAATGGTTCACCTTCTCATCTAATCAAATATTTAAATAACTTTGGTCTCTATTGTCCACTTTATCATAACCCTGCCGATTATGGTAAGCTGATAATTTATAAAAACTTATTTGTTTTCTTGTTCATATTTTATAATCATGTGTACTTTATTCTATAGTAATTGATGTTAGCAGAGGCTTGTTTGGAAACAAAGTCGATATGCTCGTTGATAGCCTAAAAAAAATTAAAAAATCGTTAATGTATGATGAAGAAAATTGCTGTCTAAAAAATGCTGAAGTATTAAGAACTGCCATTGAACTATCCGATCCTATAATTCATACAAGTTACACTACTCAATGCTCTATTATATTTAGTAGACTTTTCCTTATAGCTAAAAGGGATAAGGTAATATGAATGATTGATATGAAAAGCGAAAATAATTTTTTTAATTATATTTAATGGTTTAAAATTTCAAAAAATTTAATAATATATATATTTTTGAATTTTTTTTTTAGGTTTATCATCTTAAAACTAAGCTTTAAATACTATAAATATTTACTATATCATTATTTGAAACTAGTAGCAGATACAGAAAGTCTTTTGTCCAAGATAAATAAACATTGCATATAAATAGACATTGTTAAAAAAGTTAGTCATAAGAAAAATAAAAAAATATACATATGTAAAAATAATTATTTTGTTACATTTCAATAGAACTAAATCTCAGCAGCATATCTAGGGCAGTAGCCGAGTGGAATATGCTCTCTTCTTCTTATAATATGAAAAAAATTAAAAAAATTATGACTACGTTCCATAAAATAGTTAAAGATTTAAATATATCTAACTAATTATAAAAATTTTACAATAATTTTATTAGTTTATCTTATCGTAATCCTCTGATTGCTAAAAATCATAATCCCCATGAAAATTTTAAGTTACATTACAAGCAGATATCTAAAATTTTTTAAGATAGTATTGTTCACAAATTTATTGACTTATTACCCACCCAAATAAGTCTTTAACTCTTAAATTTGATGACAAGAGTAAACATTAACCAAATTTTCGCCTATAATAATTTATGTAGATGTTACGGGAATTGTTGTATCATTGTTCAAAGCGGGATTTTAGTTAGTATTAATACTACCTAAAATCCCGCTCTGAACTCTAAAGAAATTGATGTTTGACTTCATTTTTGATAACTCTTAGTGATTACTTATTTTGTTTAAATCATACAATGAAAGTATAGTTTCATATATTTGCATTAAAATATTATAGTGGGAAATACAATTTCTTATTTTTTAATTTATCATCAGAAATATCTATAAGTGAAATTTGCAATTAAAAATAATTATAATGAGTTGATTGATAAACTTAATAACAAATATTTTGTTATAACATTTTAATTAGAGAGTTAAAATCGATAAACAAAATTTTAGTTAAAACTAAAAATAAAAATTTTTTTAATGAATTTAATTAATAACAAATACTTATCGATTTACACATGGGTTTGCAAAATCTAACACGGTCAATGTCTATATTAATTACAAAGTACGTTTTTATTATAAACTTAAATTATAATACTTAATTATTCTATTATTATAATCATAAATGACAATTTTTAGCCGATAGTTAATTTAATTGTAAATGTTTTATTTTATAACATTAAAATTTAAATGTGATCAGGTATCATGCAAATATTTTGATAACCATCGAAAAAAATTCTAACTTTATAGTCAAATGAAATCACGTTCTTCCTCAAATATGCAACTGATTTTTTAGACACATATATGCTCCAAAAAAAAACATAGTCTAACAATTTTTAAGCTTCAGATATATTTTTTTATAATTTGTGAACTTAAGGACTATAAGATATTACGTATTTTTATTTAAATTTTAATGTGCTTCATAGTTTCTCACGAACGCACGATTCATGGTACATATATTTTTGGCTTGTACATTTGGATTTGCTTACTATGACATAGGTCACAACTTGTCATATTCTCTGGACAATGTTGCAATGATGTATTTCTGTTTACTACAATGTGTTTACACATCCGCATACACACTTGCTATGAAATGTGAGTGGCTATTTTCTATTTTATTATTGAATAATTAATTAAATAAATTATGTACCTTAATAATAGTTATAAATTGTAATTTTAATTAAATGAATCTAACAATGAAATGCCATGTAATTTTTACATTATCAAATGACTATTTTATACACATTAAACCATAAAATCATATAGCATAATATAAGACGCCAGACGCTTTTCTCCACTTCATCCACACGCACTTAATCCTGTGTCTTACATCCTCGTCAATACTAACGCTCTTTTGCACAATTGACCCTAAATACTTAAAACTTTACACCTTATATATCACGTCATTTTTTATTGTCATTACTCTTCTTGTTTCATTTAGTTTTAGTTATTATCGAGGTGGACATAATGCCCATGCACTCAGACCTGTTGGTCCATTGTGCGCACCTCATACCGAATTGTCTTGATTCGGTTTACCCACCTAAGTGTTAATACATTTCCAACCATAAAGTCATCTCTAAAGATGACCAAAGAGTCCCGTCTTCTTGGCGAAATTAAGTATCTCTCTGGGTTTTAGGTTTTTAATGTCTTCTTTTTCAGGAAAAGGTTTATTCAAATAGTTTGATCTTAGTGTGAACAAGGTTTCACATTCGCACATGATGTGAAATGGTCTTCCTCTTCTACTCCACACTTCCTGCACAAAGGTGATTCTGATACCCCTATTGCGTTACTTCTCGTTTCATTCCCTTTATATTCTTTTTCGTCAAAATTCTACTCTATACATTCCATTTTACTTCTACTAATCCTTAATCCTTTACCTCCATAACTTAATCTCCACATTACAAACCTTTCGTTAACTTCTTCCCTATTTTCTCTTATTAACACTACATCATTAGCAAACAACATGCACCACAGTACCTCCCCTTATAATACCATGGTAATTCCATCCATTAAAATATAAAATAGATAAAATAAACTTAAAAAAAACCTTGGTATACATCTACTCTTATTCTGAATTTTTCTGTTTTTCCACAAATTTGGGGCTGCTTTTTCTCATTAACGCCTACATTAAAACCTATCTTGGCACTCTGTCATGCGCCATCTCCAAATCTATGAATATCATTAAAGTTTTTTCTTCTCCTTCCCTCTATATATTTCTATTAGCTGTATTACACAAACAAAGGTTCCGTAACCCAACCAATATTGACTTTCCAGATAAAAACCAAATTGGCTTTAGTTACCCACATCTCACATCTCACTTTTTACTCTTATCTATTATCTTTTTCCAAACATTCATATTATAACGCATAAGGCTAATGACTCTATAATTTCCACATTTCTGTATGTCTCCTTTACCTTTAAATACGGGTGCCACAAACCATTCCTCCACTCTTTTCCTCTTTCTCACTAATAAAATCGATTAGTACTTCGTTCTACAAAATAATCATCTCATGGATTTTCCTCTTTGGGAATTTTTCAAAATATTTTTTCCATCTTCATCATTTGTTAGTATCCTCCTATTATCATTTATATATTGTTTTATTTACTGCGTCTTTTGCTTCTTTTTACAAACTTTTGTACTCTATCCAATCTTCTCTCCTATTTTTCTGTCATACCTTAAATTGTTTTTTCTTACAGGCTATGATTATCTGTACTTCTTCATCCCACCATCAAGTTTCTTTTTTTTCCTGCATTCAACATTCTCTTCCCTCTTCCTAAAGTAAGGACAGCAAGATCATACGATACTGCAAAATCTAGAACTCTGGTTCCAGCTCAATATTTCTTGTTAAAACCATACACTCTGTGTATTCTTTCATATCCATCCTTTTTATTATAAATTTGTTCATTTATATCTTCGCCTATAATCGCATCCTCTTTACTTGAGATTCTTTGCATAATCTCGTGCATGTCTTTCTAAAAAACTTCTTCCTCACATTCTATTTGTGAAGCATATGCACTTATTATATTGATATATTTTTCTGAAAGCAACAAATATTGACTTTTCTCCTATTAATACTTCTACTAATTCATTATTTTACCAGTTATTGTTTCAACATTCCCGTACCTATTCTCACTTTATACAAGAAAAAAATGTATAATATAAATTATAATCTGAATAACTAATTTTTAAAAGCATACTAATATTAAATAAAAATTATACACAGCACGGCAAAAATTCCGTTTTTGATTGCTAACCGTTGTCAAAAATTGACAATTCTGAAAGTTCTATATGAAATTAACTTTTTAAGAAATGCAATCAATTGTTTTTTATTAGTGCCTATGGAATTGTTTGTTGTAAGAAGGGAACACTTTAATCGATGGTATTCATTAGGGCCTTACTATTTGTGTGTCATAATTTTAGATCTACCACTTCAGGTAAATACTCTATAACATCTTTAATGTTAAGTATTTTTGATTCATATAGATTTTTAAATTTACCAGGCATCTGATATAAGTTTAATAATTATATTATTTTATGTATTGGTAACGCTCAAAGTCAACACCATTCTAAAAATTTTATAAATTCCCGATATACCACATTTATTACATTATTTTTAGGGTTACCTAATAAATCTCAAAAATGATTACTCTTCGATTATACTAAAGTAAAACCAAATTTCTTAAATTCGAATCAACCCATTTGAAATACCCAGGTAATATAAAATAGACAACTTCATTAATTTTTGTTCCTCCACACTGTTGAATGTTTTAGATACCTTCATTTATTTATTTATTTATTTAATGTGGTCAATCTATTTTTGAAATAAAATTTTCGTGGTACATAAAAACAAAAATTTCAAAATTCAAATTGACTATGAAAACAATTTTGTTTTATATTAACATACTCCTACAGTAAAATTTGATTGTATTTTGAAAAAATTTACTCCAATCATTTTTTACTAGAACACATTAAAAAATATCAAATTTCTGGAAATTAAATTTTTAATAAAAGTAAACACTTTTATTATTCTCTGATGAAGTAAAATATTTAACTAAGAATTTTTCACAAAATATAGTATTAACTTTCTATGAAGAAATTTTAAGTTTGATATTTATTTGTAACCTAATAAAATACATAATATAATACACTTACAAAATTTCATTATTATTTAAAAAAAAAAATTGTTTTTTCTTTAATATTGAAGATTTTTTATGTTCAGTACATAATTTCAGTGTTTATATACATATATTTAATTGTATTTTACTCAATATATTTAGTATATTAAAAAATGTATTCATCATTAATTTATTAAATAATTAAATGATTAATATATTATATTCAAAAATATAGGTACAATAGTATACGAAAATTATAAGAAAAACCCATTAAAACAATTGTGTTTGTGAATAAAATATTCAAATATTTGTGATAGAAAATTTTTGTCATAGTCAATTAGAATTTTAAAATGTATAAAGACGCTTAATTATATTGGTAATTATGTGATATGTTAGAAGCTTCAAGAAAAAAAAACATATAAATTTCAAGTATTAATTATAAATACTGTTATCATACTGTATTATTATGAATTACCGGTTATTCATTATTTTAAAACTTTTAACTATAAAAGTTTTAAAATAAATCAATAGATAAAATAAATTATAAAATATAAAAAAACTTTTTTTTTTATGGCAGCTTGTGTGCAAAATTAAAAAATAAAATACAATGGTACACAATGACTCTGAATGATGTGATTTGGATTTATCCCTAACATTTCTCTAATCCAACCCTTATTATTTTACTTCATGCATTCTTTTAAATTTAAATTTAAAGTAAAAATAATCAACGTTCTTGAGATTATGTGCGATTCCACTAAAGATTTAAAAACGATTGAAAATGAACATTTTTCAATTATTCTGGACTCCGTTAGTTTATTATAATTTTAATATTGTAATTTATTGCAAGTAATTGGTATCTAGAAAAATTTTTTAGGTAGCTGACAGAATTCCTCCAATTTGTTGAAATATACTTTTTAATTATTTTAATTAATTGAGAAAAATATTTAAAGTAAAATATAATAAAAATTTTAAAAATACTATTTTTAACTTAAATGTCTATTTTTTTATAGTTTTTAAAATTTCTACAGTTAAATAGTTTATTAACTAAATATATGTATATTATAATATTTATTTATATAATATTGACTATTATATTGTTTTAAGGTATTTAGTATATCAATATATTCTATTTTAATCTATATATTAACTGGACAACCGTTTGAATACTTCAGACTACTTATGTTTTTACTAATGATAATTACAACTACATTATTTTCACAATCATTGGGAATGTTTATAAGTGTAATTTTCGACAATTTTGTAGTAAGTATATTAAAATTATATGACTCATCAGCATTGGTATTCAAAAGTTTATATAAAAATTTATTATTTAAGTTCTAGTTAAACTAAATTAATTAATTTACCTCAATTTTGAAATACTCAAAAAATTATTTTTTTTTACATGCAATTATAAAAGTAGTTATTTCTTCTGAATTGGTTTAAAATTTGTTATTAGACAGTTGTTTTAGTTAGTACATAGTACCATATGTTCATATGTTTACAATAACTCTTGAGACGCACAAATAAAATTTTCAGTAGACCCAGGATGATCTTGGTGGTAGAGATAATTTTGTTTCAATTCAATTAATTCAGTTGATGAATTATTTTTTATTTATTCCTTCTTTTTCAGGTGACTATTAAAAATTATATTCTGAAATTTCTGTCTAACAAAATAATGTGTATATGTATATTTTAAATAACAATAATTATTTTATATGTTCGGTCTATACATTTACGGTAAGAGTTGTTTATCGACAAAACTCGCGAGAAATCTTATCTTCAGTTATAAATAGTTAATTTTTAGGAAGATGTGATATAATTTTTGCCGATTATTGGTAATAATTTGCCAACTTAAATACCTTAATAAATAAAAAAGTCGTTAATATATCATAAAAATGCGGACCACAAACGACTTTAATGAAATTTTAAGGGCGCGATACACATTCCACTTGTGAAATTGCTTTTGTAAAAATATAATTCCGTTTCTGTGTAAGCAAGGTTATACATAGGGGGTTTAAGACCTTTATTACTGTTCAGTAACTACTCTTATTAGCAACAAAGTTATGCAATATTAAATTAGTTAAGATAATTAAATTAAATAAGCCTGATTTAACACCAACATACTACAGTTGAATTGATGTTAAATTAGGATTAAACTCTAAACAAATAATTTTGTATTTTAAAGGCTATTTTTTAGGTAGTAATGTATTTATTTTTTTTAGGTTATTATTGTGACAATTAATTTAGTCCTTTTACCATGGGTGATGTTTAGTGGTGTATTCCTGAGAATTAGAGATACATCTAAACTTTATAGATGGATTTATGATTATTCTTTTTTAAAAAGATCAATTCAAGGTATTTTACATTCTATTTATGGATTTAATCGACCATCATCTGACTGCGTCGTGGTAAGTTTCTATAATTTGTATAATTAATTACAAAACTGAATAGCATATTGGAGTACCGGGAAAAATTAATCAGACGATTTTACATTGTTTCATTAAATAAAGCAGTTGTTCATGAAAAAAACCCAACGCAAATATTTAATTTTTAATTTACCTATGTAAAAATAATAATCAAAACTTAAAATTTAATGTCCCAAATTAGTAGTATTAAAATTGTTTTGTATTAATTATGCATTTAAATTATACAAAAATTTCTAAAATAGTGTGTAAATGAAGAGGTTATCCTCCTAATCCTCTTTCATTTGGCCGCCACTGCATATTACATTAGCTATTATACATTTTTTTGGGAGGAAGGGAAATCCTTTTGCCTACCATTATATGCTTGTTGGATGTTTATTATTTTATAATCAAAAGAGGATTTTTTATTTAAAAATACTCTTGTATAAACTTCAAACTCAACATAATTTGTCATATAAATTTATAAATTATGTATTTTATTATATAATAGAAAAAGAAAACTAAACGCTTTTCTGGGAAAATTACTTAGGGTGTTCGGTTTTTTAAAATTTTTTTTTTCAACAAAAGTACTCAGTCACGAGATTCCAGGAAAATGAATGGCAAAGGTCGGAAAATGTTTGCTGCACGCTGGCGAGCGTTTTAAAATTTTGACCGTTTTTGAGAAAAACACTGGCGTCAGCGCGCATTTTACAACTTAAGGCTTGAAATTTTCACCAGACCAGCCCAATGACATTTCTGAGATATCATAAAAAATCAATTCAATCCGTTCATTTTCACCATTTTACGAGCATTTTTAAGTCCACTCATTTCTGCGCATATGTTTACTGTGACCCGTAATTTGTAAAATATGAAATTTTATGACATTTAATTTTTTATTCAATTCACTTTAATACATGTTATTGATGTCATATATGAATTGTGTTAGTATATTAACTATCTTTTTGTTGATATCATGTTTTTTATTTTTATTTTATTAAGCATACAGATACGTTTGTAAGCAATTATTTTTTTTAATTAAAAGTTACTAAAGTGCATAACCAATTAAATTATTATTAATTACATTATAAATGTATATATATATAACCAGAAATTGATTAAGCCGACATAATAAACAACATAAATTTTATAAATGCAATTTAGTTATTAGAAAAATAACTAACCGGACGGTCTATTAATAGCAATAATTTTAGTATATTGAACTATAAAATCATTCGTTCAGCAGACGGAATAAATATTTTTAAAGCGGCGACAAATTCAAATAACATAAAAGTTAATAAGCAAACTGTCAATATGTGATATTAATTAGTGTTTAGAATGATTTCAACTCTCTGTCCCTTTTAATTAGAGCGATTTGTGATAGCAACGTTGCCAGTTTGCCTATGAACTTATTTCTAACCAGTGGGACACAAAAGAACACCACTATTGGTAAAAATAGAATATTTTCTAATTTTTCATTTGGCCGCCAAATCACGTTCTCTCTTGCAATATATTCACTATGTTTTACATTTATGATATTTAAGTTTTGATCATCTAATTATTTGAATTTGTCGCTCATACTATTTAGCTCGATTGATTTGAAATCAATTATATATAATTATATACATACTACATACTAATGTATTTTTTTTACGAGCCGGAACTCTAAAAAAATTTTTGTTGTGAACCGGAACGCAGTTCCTGTCCATTTCGAACCCTGGGTAAGATAGAAAAAAACCTACATTACTCAATAATCAGTTGCGTTTTTCGTGTACCGCCGTTTAGAAATAAGTACATAAGCAAAGTGGCAACGTTGCTTACATCAGTCTATACAATTAAAAGGGACAGAGCATTAAAGCTAATGAATTACACACGTTGCCATTTTTCCTATTAATTTATATTTTATTTGAATTTGTGGCCGCTTTTAAAATATCTGTTCTGCTGAAAACATTTGTTTGAATTTGTTGCTCAAATATACTAATATTATTGCTATTAATAGACCGTCTAGTTGGGTTATTTTTCTATTTGTTATTCATCGCCTATTAGTATTGTAAATAAATTGTATTAATAAATTATGTGCGGTTCATTATATTACGGTTTAGTCAATATTTGTTACACATTATTTATGTACCGCTTGTACTATAAAATTATAGCCTTTCTATTTTGTTATTTTTTGGCAGAAATTGTTATTATGTTTGAAAGAAGTTTTAAATTTTATTTTTAATTAAATATATATTGTAATTTACATTAATTAAATTATAGTTGAAAAGCAATCTTCATAAATTAACCAATTTCTAACTAAAATCTATACTAATTTTATACTTTATGGTAGACAATGTAACTATTATTATTATATTTTAACTTTACTTCTAAATTATTATATAAATAAACGTTTGGTCTTCTGTAATACATTGATTCTAATTTTTGCTATAAATAATTATTTTAGCTTCGATGCGAAGCTGAGAAGGTATTAATTTTACCATGATGTGTTTATTTTTTTTTTTTTTTTTTTTT
>NW_026099575.1:39312753-39379990 GCF_025091365.1 Daktulosphaira vitifoliae | reverse complement strand
ATTTTTCTATTTGTTATTCATCGCCTATTAGTATTGTAAATAAATTGTATTAATAAATTATGTGCGGTTCATTATATTACGGTTTAGTCAATATTTGTTACACATTATTTATGTACCGCTTGTACTATAAAATTATAGCCTTTCTATTTTGTTATTTTTTGGCAGAAATTGTTATTATGTTTGAAAGAAGTTTTAAATTTTATTTTTAATTAAATATATATTGTAATTTACATTAATTAAATTATAGTTGAAAAGCAATCTTCATAAATTAACCAATTTCTAACTAAAATCTATACTAATTTTATACTTTATGGTAGACAATGTAACTATTATTATTATATTTTAACTTTACTTCTAAATTATTATATAAATAAACGTTTGGTCTTCTGTAATACATTGATTCTAATTTTTGCTATAAATAATTATTTTTTTAAATAAATTAAATTAAATTAGAATTGTTTTATCTTTAATTAAATTTGTCAATTTATTATTTGATTAACTTTTTTCTTTGCTTTGTTTATAAATGGAGGATGAAAATTTTAATTTTTTTTTGTGATATTTAGACTACTTTAAATTTTTTAAAGCTAGTCCAAGATAATTTATTTGGCCATTTTATAAGCAATTGCAATATTTGTCAAATAATTTTATTGAATAAAATCTTCAACATTTTTATTATTATTTTATTGCATTAAAAAAAAAAAAAATGTTCTATACACTGAAAATTATAATTTCTATTTATTGTGTTGTAATCAGTACACTTTGAAATTTAAAAAAAAAACTTTACCATGTTTTTGAATTTTTGAAACATGCGTTACACAGTCACTACTATTTTAGTAGGTTTAAAAACTAACTAATAATACTTAAGTTTAAACATTGTATATGATTGAAATCGATGGGGAATTAATTATTTAAATTTTAGCCAATTGTAAATCGTTTTTTTTTCGTCCAAGAATAGAAAATGAATTTTTTTTTTTTTGCTTTTTATATAGCTATCTACGACACAATCACCTTTATTTTACAGTAATTTGTTAGTTTATAGGGGAACCGGTTTTAAAAAATTTTCTAAAGTTTTTTTTTGTTTTAAAAACCTATTATTTATGAACTTAGGACTCAATTTTGACTATTAACCGACCAACCCAACCTATTTCTAACATATCTAAATTTAAAATTTTCCTCCTTAAAATGTTTAATAAGCTTAATTTTAATTTAATATAAGTATACCAAATATCGGAACATTTTAATAATTAATTGAGCGATCAAATTAAAATATGTAAAATCAATTATATTATATATTCAAACTACATGAAACATAATAATAATATATAGGTTAAAAAAAAATTTGACATGCCTTAAAAAACACATTGAAAAGTATATACACGCCAAGAAATAAAATAGAACTAAAACTTTGACTAAAAATATTCTATGACATAATATTTATCCAAACTTTTATTTAAGGTGACACCTTGCAAAGCATAAAACGTTTTTAAACATGTTTTGCATGAGACAACTCCCATGCTATTTCCTAACAATTTCAATTATATACAATGTTTAAACTTAACTAAGTACCAACTACATATATATTACTAGGTATTATTAGTTAGTTTTTAAAACTAATAAAACTTTAGTGACTGTGTAACACGTGTGTCACAAATACCAAAGTTTTTAAAAATTTTAGCTAGTCCATTTAAGATGCCCAGATAATTTAAATTAATGATCTAATTACTTCTTGTTCCCCCGCGCTAGTGAGTGTCTAGTTACCCTCTTTTCTTTATTCCATTTTTGAGTACAGACTAATTTTGAAATTACGTTTTCTTTATACCCATTAAATCTAGCTATTTCTCTTATAACGTTCAGTTCTTTATCAAAATATATTTTATTCATCCGGAATATTAACTAATCTGTAAATCATACTATTAATAGCTCTCATGTTATGTTTCCAGCTGTGGTTCAATTGTTCGGATCACATTTGTTAAATTATTCCAAACATACCATCAACCAACACAAATTTTTATTAATTGACTTGAAAATTTAGTAATGTTTTGTTAACGAGGTTATAGTTTTTGGGGTCTATTTCCCCTTAATGCGAAAACTATTTTTACGCTACTATACATAGTATGTATAGTATTATATTATAATCTAATTTCAAAGTTGTATAGATTTGATACCCTTTAAAGAGGCTTAAACAAAATTTATAAATGTATATAATTCCACGCTATAATCATGAATATAATACTAACATTAAAAATAAATTGTTCTTTTTTAAGAAACTGCTTATTGTATAATATGTAATTGTATTACATATTTGAATATGTAATTTTAATTTTAATTGTTATCATTTTTTTTTAAGGAGTATTGCTACTACAGATCTCCAAAAGAATTACTCAAGGACATAGATATGCCTGAAAACAATTACTGGTCAAACATTTTATTTATTGCTACATTATATTTAATTATGAAAATTTTAACTTATGTAGTTCTTAAGTATCGTATAAGAATAAACAAATGAATTTATTAGTTAATACTTGATTACATTTCACACAAAGAAGATCAATATTTTCCCACATAATTTAATATTTTAAATTACCATTAAACTATTTTTAATGTCTTTTGTGTAATAATTTATATTATAACATCTTGAAATAAGCAAATGAAACGATATTTATAGATAAAAAAGTGTCTTTTAGGAACTAACCCACACCTTGAGTTATCATTTCTAATAAAAATGTTTTCTCTTTGGTAAGATATTTTTTCTTTAGCAGTATTCATAAAAAATGAAAATTGGAGAAATATGAAGATTTATTCATTACATTATTGGTTTAATTTATTTAAACCAACTAAATTTGTAAAAAATTAACGAATCAATAGTAATAGAAATTATAGATATCCTATTGTTTTATAGGCTCGTTTTTATATTAGTTAATCAATTTATTTATACAACGAAAAAATCATTAAAAATTGTTAAATAGTAGAAATAATAACAATTTTATCATAACAATAACTAAGTTCGTATTATATCGTCAAAATAAAGTTCACTTTCAAAATCTGATTTGTAGGTTAAAGTTATCAGACGTTCCAGATCATTTTCAATAGATAAAAAAAAAATGTATGCATTAATAATCATTTTCAAGTCGTTCTTAAACTAAAACTAATTTAAGAAGTTTTAAACTCCTTTGTATAAAAAGAAATAGTACAATTTAAAAAAAAAAGTATATCAGATGAAAGAGGCATATTTAAAATATTTATAGTAAAAATTGCATTGATCCATACATTTTTCAAAAAATTATAGCAATTTTATGTTGAAAATGTAAAATTAAAAATTTTTGATTTTATTTTTAACTATATTGTATTTCCATATAGAAGTTGTCAGATAATTTTTTTTAACATATAGTAAAAAAGATACGTGTGTGTTTTTTCCAATAAATTTCAAAATTTAGTCCTTTTGTTTTAATTAATAAATTTAAAAAAGGAAATTTTCCTTTTACCGTCTGTTAGTACGTGAATTTAATTGATGGAAATTAAATGTTGTGTGAAGACTTCCGTATTGATAAATCACACCACTATAACCATAAATTAATTCTTCTTTTCCTGGCCTTTATCCTAACTATTTAGAGTCGGCCACACTTATCCTAAACATCCACTTAACACGATCTACCACATTTTATTACGTTATACAAAAAAAAAACTCGCGTTAATGTAAAATTAATATTACCTCAGCTTCGCATCTAAGCTAAACTTTGGATATGTCGTGGAAGGGATCATTATAAATTGGAATATTATAGTAATCAAAATCACTGTCATAAATCACTTTGTTACAATTGTGCTTAAAGGAAATTCGATTATTCCAACCTTCGTTAGTTGATTCAAATTTTAGTACAAATTGAAATTGTAATTTATCATAAGATATGGTCAACTAGAACATACTTTTATGTTGTTTTTAGTTAGATATAAAAGTTTGTGAAAGTAATCATATTGCAGTAGCATGTTATTTAACTACAGTGTTTTTTTCTTCAATTTTATTAGTGGAACTATGGGATAATATTATACAGTTTGTTCAGTAAGTAAAGAAACATATCAATTGTTATAAACAATGAGAACAATAGAAACCCTTTTCCTTACTTACTAAACACCTATTTAGATTTTTTATAAAATGTACTATAAATCATTAAATTATATTTTAATGATAGATAAAATGGTTTTATATTTATGAATAAAATCATAAAAACCTTTATTTTTTTAATTTAAATTTGGATCCTTCTTCTTTGACTATTTAATACCCTTGAGATACCATAATCATCCTAATCAAATTTCATTTAAAATATATAAAATTTAAATTTTCTTTTAAAATATTATAAAAAAATAATTAAATAAATCTTTATATTATTCATTTCGTTTTACTGGCTTTTTACTAACTACTTGGTGTCGGTCACCCTTATCCTAAACTTCCACTTGACACGATCTCTCACATCATCTACGTACACATTAGCCGTTCTCATATCGCATTCAATAAAATCCCTCCATCTCTTTTTTTCGTCGTCTTTACCTCTTCTTTTTTCAACATTCAACTATAACTGTTCTTACAGCTTCCGATTCTTCTCTCACCATAACATGACCAAACCATCTAAGTCTATTTTTTCTACACCTATATTCCCTCTTATATGCTCGTTTCTTATCCCATCTTCTCTATCACTCCACTCTTCCATCTAATCATTCTCATCTCTGCTACACTATTTCTTTGCTCTATTCTCTTTTCAAGCGCCCAACACTCTAAGTTATACATCATATCTGGTCTTACTAGTCTTATAGAACTTATCTTTTAGCCTTATTGGAATTCTCCTATTGCATATCACAACAAGCGTTTTTTTCAACTTTAACATAACCTGTATCTTACTTTGTTTTACTCCTACTTATTCTGAATCTTTTTCCTTTAAGAGCTGAAACATTCTCAAAAGTTAAATTGAAAATGTTTACTTTTCATGCAAAAGTTGCTATATTGAATCCTTTATGGGTAAGTAGAGGGTTATATTTCAAAAAATATACCAAATGAAAGGGAAATTTTTAAGATATTTGTATAAAAAACTTTTGGTTTTATTCATCCATTTTTTTTTTAAATCGCCCATTAATGTGGTCTGAGGGTAGTGTCTTCAAGTAGATACACTTTGTACTGTGTTGACAGCGATTTGGCGAACAACATATGAAACGTTTTCAACTCATTTAACGGAATAGTGATAAGAATAGAGTTAGCTGATATTATCTTCTAAGACCGTGGTTACGATACGAGAATCAAAATTCACAAATTGGCTGGCGGTCGTCTCTCTCACTCTTATGGAAATAAACGATCCTAACTCTCATAATCCGACTTCACGACCACGCCTACCACTCTTTTGGGTAAATGTTTTGTCTCATTACAGTTAGAGATAATACATTTTATTATCTATATCTGTGCCGTAATGAGACAAGAAAAAATGTAATAGTTTTATGATAAAGTTTTAATTTATTTATTTAAGAAATTTATGTTTAAATAAATCTTGTACTTAAATAGTTATTGTAAAGTAATATTTTTCTTCACCCTTAATTGTTATTTCGAAAATAAGTGACGCAGACGTGTTAACATTTATTATTCTGTGCGATGTGGTAATAATATTTACTTGACGTCATCGTCTTAAATATTTTTTTTTATAGTTTTGTATAGTTTAGAAGTGTAGAACATGTTTAATTGAAATTCAAGGCTTCTATATACTTTAATATTTTGTACTTAAAATTATATTTATCTTATTTTTTAATCTAAAAAATTAAATCTAAGTGTTTCTTTTGCACTTATATTTTAAATTAATTTATAGTTTTAAAATTTTTTCATTATTCTGTTATTTTATTTTATTTATTTGAAGACTACAACAATGTTACATTACTCATAACATTTAACTTTCATTTTTTATTTTTTATGTGAATATACTTTAAAATTTACCCTAGTGATATAATCATTGTGAGGCTATTATAGAATAACAATGGAAGATAAACTGATAGCAAATTTTAGCAATGCTGTAGATATTGAATTTGTTGATGTGTCTTATTCAGTGAATATTTGGACACCAGGCAGGTTATTGTGTCCTGGTATGTTAAATTTACTGATTTTAGTAGATGAAAAATTTTTAATTAATATAAATATTTTTAGAACAAAAAAAAATTTTAAAAAATGTAAGTGGTAAATTTTTTAAGAATCAATCATGTGCTATTATTGGTTGTTCAGGATCTGGAAAATCATCCCTGTTGAATTTTGTCTCTGGTTATAAGTAAAATTATAAAATAAAATTTTAATTTACTTATAATATATAGTTCTTATGAATGTTTTAGAACCATTGGTTATCAAGGTATTATTAATATTAATGGAAAAAAACGAAAACGTGAAGCTTTTTTGAAAGAATCATGTTATATCATGCAAGATGACCATTTGCAACCTTACCTAACAGTTCTAGAATCAATGGAAATATCTTCTAAACTCAAACATTGTGTTACAAAACTTGACGTTTATCATCAAGTTCTAGTAAATCAAATATTTTTTTTACTTAATGAAAATTAAAACCCTTATACTATATTTAGATTTTGAATTATAAAATTTAGGACATACATAATAATTGATATGGTTAATTTTCTAATAAGGCAATCCCAAATTTTGAATTGAAGATAAAATAACTCTAAAAAATTTTTTACTTAAAACGTGAAAATTTTAACATGTCATATTCAATACAGTTTATTAAAAATGAATTTTACTAAAATTAAACTTTTTGTGATATTCCATTAAAAAGTTTTATTTTCTTTTAAATTTTTTTTAAAAGTGATACTATTAATGTGTTGATGCTTTTGTTGATTGTTGTATTGTTTAAAATGTTTACTAATGTATCCACGTTTTCAGTTATTAGCTGACATTTCAGACTTGTTACAGAGTCTAGCTTCAGTGGTTGTAACTATACTGTCCTGTATTGAAAAATTGCTAAAATTAATACCATTTAATCTTTTTAAATCTTAAAATAATTTAATGTATAAAATATATGATATTGGCCAAAAATGGGGATAAGATTTTCTGTATATAATATTTTTTTATATATATTTGTAGTAAATTTACAGATGTTAATATTTCAATTTATTTGATGAATACCATATGTTAATAATTTTTAGATTCAAAGAATACTAGAAAATTTGAATTTAAATAAAAAACAGCATTCTCTGACTAAAAACCTTTCTGGCGGAGAATGTAGACGTTTGTCTATTGCAGTTGAACTTATTCGCAACCCAAAAGTGATGTTCTTTGATGAGCCAACTACGTAAGAAAATTTTAATTGCTAAATGTATTTTTACTAACAAATATTTTTAGAGGTTTAGACATGGTTTCTGCTAATAGAATAGTTTCTATGTTGAGAGATTTAGCAAAATGTGGTAAAACAATTATAAGTACTATTCATCAAGCAACTAGTTCACATATAAATCTCTTTGATTTATTGTATGTTCTCTCACCATCTGGGCAGTGTATCTATTATGGACATTCATCAAAATTGATAGACTACCTATCTTCAGTTGGGCTCCAATGCCCATTGCATCATAACCCAGCAGATTATAGTAATTAGAAAACAAAAATTTAATATTTTATTCTAAAATTTTATTTCAGTTCTAGAAATAAGTTCAGGTGAATATGGTAATTTCAATGATACGCTTATTCAAAAAATTAATAATGGTAAATCAATTAATTGGTGTAAAAATATCCATCATCAAACTGGTAATAAAAAATTACATATTTTAGTTTTGATGCTATTACTCTTTTAGAAAATTGTCTTAATAATAAAAAAAAATTCTCATTTATAAAACTAAATTATTAAAATCCTTGAAATATTCTATTAAATGTAGAAAACAAGTATTTTTGATGTTTTGTTCGTTCAGAATTGTATTTCAGTTATTATCTCCAATTTTACTAAATTATGACTTAATTTTTATCAACTTAAATCATTTTTTTAGTTGACTCTTTAGAAGAAAATATTAACAAAGATAGAAATCATCAAAAAAACAACTCAAAATTTTGTAATGACCTTCAAGTACTTTTACATAGGACCATGATTATATCATCACGAAATAGTGTAGGTTTAATTTTGTTTCATTTAAATATTATGCAGAAAAATTCTTTAAACTTTAAATGTAACTTACTTACTCCTTCATAATTATTTCTTTTTAATTTCAGGAATTCATTAATATTAGAGTATTTGCTCCTTTCATACTTAGTTTCTTATTTGGTTTAGTATACTTCAAAATTGGAAACAACGCTTCATATACTAGAGATAATGTTCAATTATTATACTTTTGCTCAACTTATATAATATTCTTATCTGCATATTCAATGTCAATTAAATGTAAGAATTACATTACAGTTATTTATTTATTTATTTTTCAATATTAAATTTAATTATTATCATAATTTTTTTGTTTTTTAGTTCCATTAGAATTTCTGTTGATGCGTATTGAATATTTTAATCAGTGGTATTCTGTTCATTCATATTTCATTTCTTTAACATTGATGGATTTACCTATTCAAGTAAGTAGTCTTTATAATTTTGATTTATAAGTTCACTTTGTATTATATTAACTTTGATATTTTAATGAAAAGATAAGCCATGTTGTTTTCCAAAACAGATATCAATTCTTTCAAAATTTAAAATTTTCAATAGTTACTGAGTAAACGAGTGTCTTATCCTTAATGAATCACCCTGTATATTTTTCTTTATTTATTAGCTAATAATAACTTTTTAAAATCATCCCTTATAACTTTTAAGGGCGTCAACTATATTTTTTTAATGACAACATACATATTTAACTAGCTTATAATATAGAAAATAACAACTTTTGGACTAGTACTTCGGAAGTTAATAAAAATTTAAAGTCATGACAGAAAGTATAGTTTGGAGTTGCTATTTATATTATCATGAGGATAATGATATCTTTTTAAATACCAATCAGATAAGATTTTTTACTGTGTCAAGTATATTAAACTACAGTAAAACTTCTGTACTTTTTACAAATTCTAAAATCGGAGTTGTCTTCATTCAATTTAATGATGAAAATAATCATTTAATTCCTTATAAATCTAATGTATAACATAATATTCTAATGTATGCTAATTTCAGATTAAACCATGACTGTATTGAAGTTAGTACCATTTTCAATAACACATCGATCTGATTAATTCTATATTAATATTATAATAATACTATAATAGTCTAATATTATTCAAATCTATTTAGGGGGTCTTAAATTATGATAAAACAGTCATGAGTGGCATATAGTGGTATAGCGTCATATATTGGTGTTTTTATTATAATAATTTTCTGTCTGTACTATTTCTTCTGCCTAGGTATAAAAATGAGAATAATTTCTGAAATACTATTTTAAAATTTGTTATCGCCCAGTGATTTTTTTAATTAGATTATTTTCTGTGTTGTAAGCTAGTTCAATATGTATTTTGCAATCAATATCAACAAAGTTGACACCCATTTATATTAGAAATTATTTAAAAAGTAATTATTAGCTGATAAATTAAGATATATATGTAACTAAAAAAAGCACCTTTTGTTTTTAATATTGTATTTATTTTCAGTGTAATCGAGTGGGTTTAATAATAAAATGATAATTCTGTATATATATAAAACTTTTTTTATTAATGAATGAATAAAAATTATTTTTATAAACACCTTAGATATTTTCCTTTTATTTAGTGTAAATTTTTTTAAATTTGACACCTAAGGTTGAAAAAACAATTGAAAAAAAATTTCCCCGTTCCCTGTATATGGGCAATATTCTCGCAAAAAATAAAATTTTTAAATTCCGTAAATTTTGACATTTATCAAGTTTACTGGAGATTCAAAATAATAACTTTTGCATGGAAAGTAAACATTTTCAATTTAACTTTAGAAGATGTTCTGGAAATCCTGACACTTTTATATATATATATCTTAATTTAACTACCATAAGCTGGTTTTAATGTAAACTAATGATTATTTTCAAAAGCTTCAAAATAATTTATTCTTGTTTTAATAAAAAAATTTTTTACGAAAGTGTTAACATTTTCATGGATTATTATATTATTTAAAATTTTTACAGATGTTTTGTGCTTACATTTTGAACTCGTTACAGAGTACATCTTCGAAATAATAGTTAAAGGTTCGTGGTTTGTACTATACTATCAGCTTGGATTGTTTACAGTTTGTTTTTATATCGTCTAATAACTAGTGATGGGAAATATCGAATAGTAACTATCAAACTATTCGATAGTTGTTCGCTATTCGAACTATACGATAGTCATTCAAAAACTATTCGAATAGTAAAAATATTCGATAGTTTTTAAAACTAATCGATTGTTTATGCTAAAAATAAACTATTCGGTTGAATAACAACAGTTTATTTTCTAATGATTTTTGTTGTTATTTATAGCATTCTTGGTATTTAATTTAAAAGGAAGAACTAAATGCTTAGAATGCTGTGAACAATAACAAAATCATTCCAAAACAACAAACTAACAGTTTTTATCAACAACAACACGTTTAAAAAAAAGATAATCAATATCGACATATATAAAAATAAACTGTAAACAATCCAAGCCGACAGTATAGTTTAAACCCCGAACTTGTAACTATCGTTCTGAAGATAGACTTTGCAACAAATTAATACAAAACTGAAGAGGTGGATACGTCTGAGAATTATTATTTTAAACAATATTTTATGTTCTTTGATATCAATTATTTCGTGTTCTTTATTTATCGTATTTTGATTACGGATTTAATAAAAATGTTTGTTATAATGTTATTCTTAACATCATCATACCCTGGTTAAAGTGGCTATCAAAATAATCTAATGATTCCTTATAAAAATTAAATATTGTTTTTTATAATACTGGCTTTAAACACTATCTGATAATTTATACTTGTTCCAACCGTGTTGCGTTCCATTATGCCGTGACCATCTGTGCAAAATTTTTAAATATCAATTTACTGAAAAGAAATCCATAAATTATACATGTTGGTCAATTTTAGCTTCGATGCGAAGCAAAAAAGGTATTAATTTTACCATGATGTGTATATTTTTGAATTTTTTTTTTGTTTCTGTCACTACTTTTTCTCCGCTCTCACTGGACTGATTTTTCTCAATGATACATTAAAAAATCACAAATCGTATCTAGTTGAAGACATTACCCTCAAAAATCAAAAAAATGTTCCCTCGATCCCCGTAGTTGGTGAAAATCCCCCCAAAAATTACAATTTTTAAAATTGATAAATTTTGACATTTTTTTTCTAAAAATTTACTTAAAAAAATAAAAACTTGCTGAAAAATGAATGAATTAAAATAATTTTTTTTTATATTGAAATATTAGATATTTTCCTTTTATTTGATAATTCAACCTTTCATCTACCCACAGGAGGTGATTCAAAATAGAAACTATTTTACAAATTTAATTTATTCAACTTAACTTTTGAAAATTTTGCGGAAATACTACGAGCTTCAAACATATGTTAAAATAAAGCTAATATTATGTACTATAATTTAAAAAAAAAAAAAATTGTCCCGGCAATTTATCTTCTATGTGCAAATGGTTGCCGTAGTTAAAAAACATGTTATTTTTGTGTTAAAAATCTTGGTATTGTATTTTAATTTATTTTAAAATAACTTATAAGAAAATACACTGATTTTCATGAATATTATATAAAACTAATTGACATAGAATATAATGTTAAATTTATTTCAATTTTTTTTTCTTTAAAGTCGAAAAAATTAATTTAACATTTGAATCAGCTTTAATTGTCAATTTTATCAAAAAAACGAATGCGACGAACGTTTGCCAATTCCGTAAAAATCATTGCCCGTAGCAAAGACACTACCCTCAAAAATTAAAAAAATTTCCCTCGTTCCCCGTAAATGGGGAAAATCTCCAAAAAATGTTAAAAATCACTAATTTTTTCAATTTTTTTTTACAAAAAGCTGTCAACATTTTTAAAAATTACCAAATCAATATAATTTTTTTTAATAGATTCATGAGGTATTTACCTATCATTTTGTATATTTTTTTTTATAAATTTGACCCTTTACCTGCCCATAAGGGGGATTAAAAATGACAACTTTTTCACAAAATTAACTTTTGAAAGTGTTTCAGAAATATTGACACTTTTATAAATATTTTAAATTAAAGCTAATGTAATATACTTTATTATGTAAAAAAAAAAATTTTGGACTTCACGGTGAAAATAGCTACCTATGCTATTTTTGTGTTAAAATTCTCGATTTTGTATTTTACATTTTTAACTTTAAAATGCTAAACTTATAGAAAAGTGTATGGATCAATACAATATTTTTATGAGAAATAATATTAACATCCTTCATTCATTCTAGATACTTTTTTTTTTTAAATAACACCATTCCCTTTATATATTTATATGATATAAATATATATAAATATTTATTTATTTATGTATTACACTTATAAATCATAAAAATTGTAATCAGGATATAAATAAGAAAATAGGAGATCATGTAGCTTTTGGAATAATCCATCAAATTTTTAAAATTAAACACTATCTACAGATTTGCATCAGCGTTTTTTATGATAGTGATTTTAATCACTGTCAGATATCATTATACATACCCAACTATGCCTCATCTCTACTGTGCTGGGTTTTTTTATACATTTTTTTTCGATTATTGCGATATTTTAAATAATAATCGATATCGTGGGAAAAATGAAAAAAGTCTATATAGTTGACAAATCTTAGCATTTACATTTATTTCGTGAGTCACAAAATATAGCAAATTCAATAACTACTAATTAATATTTTACATTAATTTTTTATTTATAATTTTTGTACTTTTTGTAGACTATACAAATTACTCAACTTACCATATTTTTTAATTAATAAAAATTACGAAAAATATAATTAAATATCTCTTAATGTTTAGTAGTTATTATATTTAATATTTTAAAGTTTATACAAATTTAAATTAATACTAATGATATCTTATAAAATAGATAGTATTACTACTCGAATTTATAGTTCAATTACAGGCACTTATATCTACTTATTCAAGTGTGGATATTTTTCATTGAAGTTACATACTTAAAACTAATATTTAGCGTGAAAAGACTTCTTTTTTTCTTTTCTCGGTTTATTATTATGTTCGATATCGTAAACATAAAAAATTTCGAATTTCCATTGACTATACAATGCTACTGATAATTTCTTTACTGAACATTAATAAGATATTTTTTTGTTAAAATCTACTCTACAAAATGGCTATCTTAAAATTTTTTTACAGTTTTTAATAAGTTAAAAAACTACTGTATGTTATTTGTATAGTCCACAAGTATGAAAATTATTTAAATAAGAATTTTATTGTGTTTTTAATATGAAAGACTAGATTAAATAGTTAAACAGAAAATAAATCATTACTGAGAATCAATATTATTGTTGATAATGTGTATGCCGGTGATTACATTCGTGAGTAGTAGACAATCTTTACTACTTAGTTATATTTATAATAATATTTATCAATTCGGAACAAACGTAAAATTTTAATTGGTTCAAAAATTATTGAATTTGTCATATTTTCGTGACTCACTCACAATTGTCAATAGATAAATTTTAAAATAAGTTATTTAGATACTTTATCAAAATTGATAATTCATATATAATATCGTTTTCGATGACAAATACTCATGAACAACATACATCTAAGCGGAACATTTTTCCCGAGGGCTGAATCATAGACAAATATTCTACATGAACTGGATAGAAGTCGGATTAAAAGAAATAGCATATTTTTTCCTTAAGAGTGAAAGAGACTACCATAGATATATAAAATATATATATATATATTTATTATATTATAATAAACTAGATTTTTAAATGGTAAATCGTGTGAAACCTAATAACTACAATCTTTTTGTCATATATTAAATACGCTTAGTTAGGCAATTAGATTATTTGCAAGCAATTTTTTGTTAATTTTTACCTAGAATGCACTATGTATCCTTTCGAAGAATATTTTATAATAACTATCTTGCTTGTTGATATTTAGCCAATAGTCGCGATTTTCGATGTACAGCTAATATTTCCTAACGCAAATTAAGATAATGACCAGTTTTTATTAAAAGGTAGTTGTTTATTATTTAATATAAATAAAACATTTTGTTTTACTTACAAACTTGATGAATCATAATGTTTTTTCTATTTTATGAATATTGAGTTGTATTTCACTAATATTCGTTTTTTTTCTCTTAGTGTTGAGAATTTTAAAATGTTATATATTTGTTGAAAAAAAAATTACTTACGTTGATGGTCTCTTTCAAATTCTTCTTATACTTGGGTTTTTTATTGGACTTTCTAAAAATCATAACAAAAGAAAGTTTATTACCTCTATAGTATATTCGATTGAATAAGTTATAACAGTTAGAAAAACATTTTTTAAAAGGCAATTTTACGGTAACGCAACTTTGAGATATTTTTTTAATTTCTAACAATGAGAATTTTTTTTAATTTTCGTTTCTTATAGAATCAATTATTATACAGCTATCAGCTATAATAACTATTAGTAATTTAATTTATAAATACCAGAGTTTATACTCATTGCTTCCATTGATCATTTTTTTGGAAAACTATGTAATATGATATTTGGATTATCTTGTTTATGTTTATTGCAATTAATATCAGTGAATGGTATTTTAGGGCTCTTGAATTAAAAATATGTAATTACTGTCTTTAAATAACTTTTTATTATTTGACATTAAATAAAGAAAAAAGTTTTTGATGTTTGATTTTAGTTATTATCTACTGGACTATTTTGCACTGTTTTATATGTGATGAGTGGACAACCATTCGAATTTTTTAGATTCTCAATGTTTTTATTGATGTTTATATTAATTGGTCTGATATCACAAGCAACAGGAATGTTAGTTGCTATAATGTTTAAGAATTTCGTAGTAAGTATATTTTTACTTCCAACAATTGATATTTAAAATAAATTATATGTGTACATAATTATTTAGGTAAATTCTATTGTCATATCCTTAATTGTATTACCAGTATCAGTCTTTTCTGGTATCTTACTACGTATCCGAGATACTCCTAAAATATTTAGTTGGGTGTATGATGTAAATATTTTAAAGCATTCCATTCAAGGTATTTTACACTCTGTGTATGGCTACAATAGAGAACATATGAAATGCTCAGAGGTAAATTTTATTTTTTAATTAATAACAACCCGTAAAGTCATTCCTCCCCTATAGAACTTTGAATAATACACACTAGGGAAACAAATTAAAATAAAAAATCCTATAGAATGTATTAAAGTACTTTGTGTTATCTCAATATATACTGTATGAAAATGGAAATATTTAATGAAAGTATAATTTATGATATGGAGTATTATAAATAGGGCTAGGAATTTATGTATGCATATTTTTTCTTATTACAAAATTTGATTCATACATCACGAAATTCTAATTTTGTGGTGCTTTTTTTAAATTTTTAATGATTTTTAAGAATACATTTTTTTGTACTTTTGGGTCATTTAATTATTAAACAAAATGTAATTAATAAATTTATGCATTTTCTAGCACTTCTAATAATTTAAAAAATATATTTAAAAATGTATAAACAGAGTAATTAATTTTTAATGAACCATTTTAACTACGTCCCGGACTATCAGTAGTTAAGAAACCTCCTCCTTAAAAAGCGATAAAAAAATGTATATGTGTAAGATAGTATATTGTTTTACAGCTAAAAATTATTTATAGCTAAATTTTAAATTTATTTTTAAGAGTATATTTGGGTTTTCAAAGACAATTTTTAAATGCTTAATTTATGATTTCAATGTTTTTATTATAGGATTTTTAGTGCATCATTTTCCTAGCCTTAATTATAAGAAATTTCATTAAGATGTTTTGATTTAAATGTATTTATTTTTTTTATATTGGATTTCTCAACTGTCTATGAATTGATTCCATATAGATTATTCGAGTAGAAAAAGGTTTTAATTGTTTATATTAATGAGTTCTGAGGTATTTCAAGTGATAATTCATTATTATATTTTTAGTGTGTATGTTGATAGCCCATTTTAGCAACAATTCAGATAGAATTAGAGTTAAAACTAATTATTAAAATGTATTTTTCAGATTTATTGTCTATATCAATCACCATTATTCGTCCTTAAAACATATGACATGAGTGAAAATACATTTTGGTTTAGTACAATGTATATCACTGGGCTTATTTTGTTTCTAAAGACTTGTACTTATATAGTATTGAAATTAAAACTATCTATTAATTAGACAATTTAATTATTAGACATATAAATGTGTATTTGTAAATATACAGGGTGATTTTTTTATCATAACCCACTCAATTACTTGCAGAATAATAATAATTTAAACATTTATTTTTTTTATTATCTTTAGTTACACATTATTCTTGAATTTTTAACTATGTAATACTTTTTAAGTTCATCCCTTATGCCTTGGAGGGGGGTAAACTTTGTTTTTTTAAATGGTAACACATATTTTTAATTTAATAAAATGTTTGAGTTTTTAATTTAATAGTAAATGGCATTTGAATTTTTAATATAACTTTATTAGCTTATTAGATATAAACATTTAAAGTTTCAAAATTTTGAGTTAATATACATGTATAATACACATGGGATTGTAAATACAGGTAGCTAATTGGATTTTTATGACATTGCTGTCTCAGTCACGGATTGTTTATTATCAATTATGATTATCAATAGATATACTTTCTGTATTGTCAGTTAGTGTATTTATAAACTCATAACAATGTGCCTTACTACAATTGATAATAACAATGCTGTGTACCTGCTAATATCGATGTTATAAAAAACCAATTAGCTACCTATATTTGTAATCCCTTGTGTATTATACCTGTATATTAATTCAAAAATTTGAAACTTTAAATGATTATATCTAATAAACGAATTAAGTTATATTAAAAATTCAAATGCCATTGACTATTAAATTAAAAACTCAAACATTTTATTAAATTAAAAATATGTGTTACCATTTAAAAAAACAAAGTTGACCCCCTTCCAAGGCATAAGGGATGAACTTAAAAAGTATTACATAGTTAAAAATTCAAGAATAATGTGTAACTAAAGATAATGAAAAAAAAAATGTTTAAATTATTATTATTCTGCAAGTAATTGAGTGGGTTATGATAAAAAAATCACCCTGTATGTAAAAAAAAATGCTAAATCATTTTTAAACAAACTATTATAGTTCTAATAATTTGGTTATTTATGAACTAACAGTATTTTAATCGTGTTATTGAGTATTCATTTTATTTACTTATTTCATATATTAAGATAAAAAAAAAATAATTCATATATGTAAAAATTTAAATCATCACTTCGTTATTTAGAAAATATGCTTTAAATTTAGTCATAGCTAGAATAATGGTTCAAAAGTTACTATTGGTTAATAATATCCTTAATTGGATCATTTTCTAACTTTTAATGTATTAAATATTTATGTTACTGTTTAAAAAAACTATTTAGGAACCCTAGGATGACTGTAAGTTACATTGGTTGATTTTTTTTTTTTATAATATTTACAAATGGCCACCCCCTAGAATTGTTCGAGTACAGGAAAAAAATAATTGTGAAAAATCGGTGACAATAAGTCAACTCTAAGGCGTGACCCATATACATATATGTAGGTTAAAAATGATACTCTAAGGGTATTTTTTTTTTATCTCAAAAACAATAACTTTTACGAAAGTTTATAAAGACTTATGTAGATATAATATATTTTTATAAAAAAGATGTCTATAAATATTTTATGTCAAAACCACATACATATTTCGATTTTTTAAATTATTTTGGAGGAAACAAACAATAGTATTTTTGTGTAGCATATAATAGAAAATTTTGTTAACGCTTTACTACTACAAGAAAACATTTTATTTTTAGCTTCGATGCGAAGCTGAAAAGGTATTATTTTGACTCTAAAATCGCTTGAAATATGTGTAAAATTTAAAATATGTATTTTTTGAAGAAATAAAGTTTATAATATCTATAATGAGTTTTTACCATGGAGACTGCAATATTATAAAATGCTTATTTTCTTTAAATAATAATTATTTCTCATCATTTGAAGTAATCCTGTCAGCTTCATTCTTCTTTCTGAAAAAATGCATAATGTATTTCTTCATTTCTAGCCGTTTCCAATATAGTTCCTTCATCATCTGTCTCTTTAAGCTTTGCCATACAATTTGTGCAATCATCTTCGGAAAAAATGTGTATGGAGTGCAAAGACTACGAGAATCTTCTTGCAACTCCATACATTCCTCAAAAATCATACTGTGTGCACTGCCTTCATCTTTTTCTTGTTCTTTGGTCAACATGTCTTCTACATACGCTACTTCAAGCTCTGCTATATAATTACTTGTGCAATCGATTTCATCGTTTGGAGTGCAATGACTACGCATATCTTCTTGCGACTCCACACATCCCTCAGGATCATGCTGACGTCACTGCCTTCATAACTCTCCTTCAGTCATCAACATACTAATACCACGCTATGAATTTCAGTATTTTTACTCTGAATTTGGCACATTGCATCTAATAATTACTATCTGTATATACATCATAAGCCATTATTGTTTAAACAAGAATTAGTCCAAAATAATTTTTTTTTCCTGAATTTATATAATATTATACTAAATAATATATTGAATTTAAAACATTATTAAGGAAGTTGTACTAGTGGCTGACGAGGAGTCGCCCTTTAATCTGTTACATTTGAGCTGGACCGTGCTGACGGGTCTAAAACCTACTTCATTAGTAATTGACAATGTAATTAGTAACATTCACTAACTAAAGGTATTGAAGCTGACCAGTGTACCCAAAGGGAAGACATAAAAAGAGCCAAAATGATGAACTTGATGTTTAAAGTACTAATTATTTTTTATACCTTTTAGCATCGATGCGAACCTGAAAAAGAATTAATTTTACTATTACTATTACTATAACTAGTATGTGTTTTCTTATTTATTTATTCTTTCTTACCAAACCGATTTCTTTCAATGATACGTCAAAATATCACAAAAATCGATCTAGTCAAAGACAGTACCCTCAAAAATTGAAAAAAATTACCTCGTTCCCCGTAAATGGGGGAAATCTCCAAAAAATTTTAAAAATCACTAATTTTCGACATTTTTTCAATTTTTTTTTACAAAAAGCTGTCATAATATTTTTAAAAATTACCAAATCAATATAATTTTTTTTTATAGATTCATGAGGTATTTACCTATAATTTTGTATATTTTTTTTTATAAATTTGACCCTTTACCTGCCCATAAGGAGGATTCAAAATGACAACTTTTTCACAAAATTAACCTTTAAAAGTGTTTCAGAAATATTGACACTTTGATATATATTTTAAATTAAAGCTAATGTAATATACTTTATTATGTAAAAAAAAAAATTTTGGACTTCACGGTGAAAATAGCTACCTATACTATTTTTGTGCTAAAATTCTCGATTTTATATTTTACATTTTTAACTTTAAAATGCTATAATATATAGAAAAGTGTATGGATCAATACAATTTTTTTTATGAGAAATACTATTTGTATTTAATAATCAAACATAAATATTTGTTATATTAGAAGGATTTTGTTATTATTTAGGCCACATGTGAAACTCTAATTGCAGATTTGAAATGGGTTTAAAAAAGTATATTTTAGTCTCTGATGAAAATTCCTTGAACACCAGTAAATTTATTTATAAAGAACAAACAATTTTTTTTTTTAATATTATATGAAGATCTTTAACTTTTTGATAAACATATTTTCTGATTATAATTAAATACGGATCAGTTGAACTTAATATTTTTTTACATTATTCATTCTCATAGTTGTATAAAGTATTGTAAAAAGTTATTAGAGCAATAAAAATTTTATATTATATATAAAAGAATTACGTGCGTAGAATTCCTCTATATAGTTATTAAAGGAAAATTACATCGAGTAAATTTTAAGAACTGTCAGATTTGATAGTTAATATTTTGGATTTAAAAAAATAATATGTTTATATCCTTCAAATATTAGACAATAACTGAAAGTTATTAAAATAAAATAAACAGCTGCTGTCTAAAAAGCATTAAATACATTATGTAGGTATATAACTTGATCATGCATATATAATGAACAATTTTTTACTCTGTTTAAATTAAATATATTGCGTGGATGAAATATATGTAAGTCCAGCTATTAGTTTAATGTTTTTCCTCTTTATTATTTATTTTGTAAATATTATCCTTTAATACGCCTGACAAAACCTTGGCAAAGATAATTTATTATTGAGCTGAATTAGCACAAGTATTTTTATATCATAATTTACTGGATTTTTTCTTCATATTTTTGGTCGATAAAATTGAAAATTCATATTTGATATAAAATAATTTGTTTAAGAATTAGTTGCAGTTTGTGTCGAAATCACTTGACACGAAAAATATAACGTTGTTCAGTGTACAATTTATTATATTATTTTGTTTTTCTATTTTTGAAAAGAACAAATTTATTAAATAGAAAAAAATAAATTTTTAATCTTGAAGTTACTATAGTATTGAATTTTGATATTAGTATGTGAGCTATAATGTAGAAAATCTTATTGGTGATGGAGGTAATGTGCATAACAAGGAAAACCTTATCCATTAAACTCAATGGTCAATTTATAATATGATCTTTGTGATTTTATTAACTACATAGTATTACATAAGAGAATTGTAATTATTTGAAGTCAGTGAAAAAGTTTATACTTATTTTTTTATATAAATATATTTTACAAATAAAATGATTTTTATTAAATATATAAGAACAATAGTACGATTTTCAAAAATAATAATTCCCCCAAAAAAAAATATTATATTATTTTTCTTTGTATAATGTTCTTAAAAGTTAAAAGATCAGTGAAATTTTTTCACAAAATTATTTGTAAATTTTTTTTTTCTACTTAAGGTCTTACCTTCTCGTTACCAATGGTATATCCTGGGGAAATTAAGTGCAGTAGTTTTCCGTTGCCTTCTGCACTAGGAACATGGTGCTTTTTAGCCACCGTAGAAGCGCACGCATGGTCACCCATCCGTTCACTTACGGCGTTTTTTAGAGTGTTGTCAACAACTAGTGTGACTACCACGCAACACCATTTGTAAATTATATTAAAAAAAAAAAGTTGTCATTAAAATTCATATTGGATTGTATTTTTAAACACTGTATTTGGGACTGAAGTTTTCCGAAAAAAACTAAAAATAAATAACAGAAACATGTCCAATATGTAATCCCATTGCTTATTGGCCATTGCTCAAGAGAAAAAGATTTGGATCAATTGAGGAAGTAATCGCTGAAACTGAAGCTTATTTTGAGGACTACAAATCATTTTACAAGCATGGAATCGAAAAATTAAAAAACCATTGGAATGATTATATCTCACTTGGTCGTGATAATGTTGATGAATTTTGCGGAACAAATGTTGTTTTCTTAGTTATTTCCAGGACTTATTAAACGATGTGTTATATTTGAATTGTGTATTCTAGTAGTGTTATTCTATTGGTTTAAAAGAGAAATTTTTAAAAGTTTTAAAACATAATTCTTAAGAGTTATAATAGAAATAAAGTAAATGTATATTGATAGTCCCTTATAAACTTTACGTACAAAATGATAGTAAAACATCTAAGGTATCTTCTATATAAAAAATTTGTTTTGATTCGTCCATTTTCAAAAAATGATTGCAGTTTTAAATAAAAAATTTCAAAAAATGTAATTTTTGTTGGATTTTCCGTATGTACGGGGAATGAGGGAAATTTATTCAATTTTTGAAGGTAATGTCTTCAACTAGATAAGATTTGTGATATTTTAATGTATTATTCATTAAAATCGATTCAATGAGAACTATGAATAAATGAAAACAGAAACAAAAAAAACATGAAGCTAAAATTCATTCCAAAAGAGGTGACATATCAATGAGAAAATAAACCCATCATAATATTCATGTATAATAAATATTTCATAAGAGCTACCTTAAAACAGTATATATACTGTTTATATGAAAATTTAATACGCTTGATAAGTGCTGATTATTCTCATTGTGACATATTGAATAATGAGCCCTCGGGTTTTATAACTGAAATGGTAATAGAGCGTTCAGTAAGTAAGGAAAAATATGAATTGTTATAAACAATGAGAATAATAGAAACCGTTTCTTTACTTACTGAACACTCTATATATCGAGGAATGTTATAGATCATATAAGTCTAAATGCACTAATGACTATTTGCAGGTATTTTTATTAAAAATAAAAGTAAATACGGAAAAAAAGAGAAATCCATAATTTAACACTAGACGAAAAATATCTTGAGCACTGTCCCTGGGTTCAAAACGAGAAACCACGTTTACCACATCAATAGAAATTTAGTAAGAATTCATGTGATCAATATAAAGTAATTATTAATTAATAGTGAGATTATTATATTAACAATAAATAATAAAAAAACGGTAGCACAGTGGGGTCGAGGCACAGTGTAGACAAGGCATAGATGGAACAAGTATAGATGATATATGACAGTGATTAAAGTCACTATCATAAGAAACGCTTCGATCCAAATCTGTAGATACTATTTCATTTAGATAAATTCGTGGATTATTCCAAAAGCAACATCAACTCTTATTTCTTTGATTATATCCTAATTAGTAGTTCTTTGATTTTAAAATATAATATATGAATAAATACTAATTATAATTATTAAATTTAATATAAAATGTATATTCAATAATTTAATATTATAATTTAAACGGAGAAATTATAAAAATAATAAAGAAGTTGTATTTTGCTTTATTTTTACGTGTATAAAAATTTAAAGGGCTTGATATAATAAATTTCAATAAAAACTGTTTGTTACTATAAATAAATGCACTGAACTACAAGGAACTTTCATCAGTAACAAAAATATACCATTCTAAATCAACTTTTCGCGATGTTTTCAAATCTGCAATTAGACTTTTTCTATCACTTCTAAGTTTTAATATTATTAAAAATTAGTATTTACATAAAAAAAATTCGCATCGAAGCTAAAAAATTGGCTATTTAAGCTCACTCAAATTTAAAAATTACTTTTTCGACTTTAAAAAAGTAAAAAAAAATTAATAAGTTTAATTTCTTATGTCTTATGACCTTTATTTTATTTAACTTTGTTGAATATAATAAAATAAATATTAAAATTATTTTACATTAACTTTACAACTGTATTTTTTTTTATTACTAACATTTATCAAAAAATATTACAAAATTTATGACATTTTATAAATCATACAATTTGGTTTGTATACATTTTTTATTAATTTTAATTGGCTTATTCTATAGCAACAACTGAAAAATTTATATTCTTGTTAAAATTTAAAATTAACTCCATTTAATTAACATAATAAATATTTGACAGAGTTAATAGCATACTATCATCAAATTTGGATGGAATTTTGCGAAAATTCATTTGATTTAATTTATTTTATACCACTTTGAATTTTAATGATTCAGTTTATTTAGCAGATAGTACTAATAATATAACTTTTCAAGTATTAATTGATATGTTGTTTGACATGAATTAATTTCATTACACCTACTAAAAATGAAAATATCTAATTTTTAAAAGATTCTTTATAAAGAAAACCCTTGTGGTTTTAAAATAAATGTACAATCTACTTTCACTTTTGAAAATCAATTATTTTAATATTGAATAAAAACTTACTAAAGGTTTAAATAAATTAGGCTTATTCTCTACGAAAACATTCTAAAACATAATGTTTACGAGTTGAATGCAAAAACATGACAAAGCAATTAAACAACATGAAATTTACTTTTTGTAAAAGAAACAATATTTTTTAAGATTTATTAAAAGTTAAAATTTTTTTTTATTTTAATAATATTGCTCATTCGTTAACTTTCTAAAGCGAAACTTAGTGTAAAAAAACTATATAAGTAAAATATTTGAAAAATTCCCTTAAATTAATTAGAATTCATATTATCACGAAGAAAAATAAACAAATATTTTTTGCTAGGTGTTTATTATACTAAAATTAGATTTAATGAATTGAATATTTTCTAATTTGAAAAGCTTGTTTTATTCAAAGTTTAGATTAGTACTGCATAATTTAAAGCCTCGATCAAACTGCATGTTTGTTGTAAAATAAATAATTAATAAATCAAACAATTTTTTTTTACTTAGTTGTTATTTTAGAACACTTTTTTGGCTCCTTAAAAAAGTGATGTTGGCCAAAAAGAATACTTTTTTATTTTTTTGCTGGCCACTATATGACAAAATTTTTCATATAAAAGGAGTGGAACACTTTCAAAATGTAACCTTTTTTAAATTAAATATAAACGTGACAATTTTTCGTTATTCTAACTTCATACTAAGTGCTTAAATTTTTTTTAATTAAATACATCAAGAACATCTCTTGCTACCAGTATGCAGNAAATTAAATACCTCAAGAATATCGCTTGCTACCAGTATGCAGTCAAAGGATATGTGGAAAATTTACCATCTCGTATTTTGGTGTGGAATTTATTTCATTACAGAAAATGACTTCATCAGGACAATGGCAATGTATTGTGCTGTTGTCATAACACTGTTGAAAATTATTGATTACTGTACACTTTTTGAGAAAACGGAAACAAAAGTCATACAAATTAATGAACTGAACGCTGAAGATGATAAACTACCATCGCCATGTTCTCCGCATTCAACTGTCCCTCCAACAAATATTCCCTGTGTATTTTCTTCGTCAAAAAAATACGGGCATTTTTTCCAGCCATTAATAAGTGCTGAATGCTCGTACAATTTAAAACTGGGCGAAAAACATTCGTTTGAATGCAAAATCGTTAGCTCTCAAAACTACAATAAAAAATCAAAAGTACGTTTTCAAATGAGTAGTAAAAATAATGTATTTGTAGTTGACGAAGAATTATGGATTTCAAGTCCAAAAATGACCAACGCCATAAAAGGAATTGTTACGAACTTTGACCAGTTCATGAACGTTGTTGATGTAGAAGTAAATTTTTCAATCGACTTGCCAATTGGGACACCGGCAACTTTAAAAAAGTCATTTGATAAAACCCCTTACACTCGGATGGAAGCGGCACTTGCTACTTTTTCTTACAAGTACGAATCTGTTTCACCTGAAGTAAGATCAATGTTGCTCGGACGTCAACAACAACATTCACCCGAACGTGACGAAAATCTGACAGATAACAGCCTATTAGCTCCCAATTTACCTGGTTTGAATGAGTCACAGCTGTCTGCTGTGAGCCATGCCCTACGCACGCCAGTTTCTCTAATCCAAGGGCCTCCCGGTACTGGAAAAACGGTTACTTGTGCCAATATTGTATACAATCTGTCCAAGTCCGGAACCGTATTAGTTTGTGCACCGTCGAACAACGCTGTTGATAACTTGGCAAATGCCGTGGCTAAAACAGGCATCGATGTCGTGAGACTCGTGAAAAAAACGAAAGAGACGGTTAAAAGTGATCTTTCAAATATATATCTTAGTGAACAAATTAAAAAGCTTGCTGGTCATTCAGAATTTAAAACTCTTCAAGGGCAGATTGATCAAGGTGTCGAGTTGAGCCCAAATGAGAGAAGGGACTACAATTATCTGAGAAGAATGGCGGAAATCGACTGTCTAGCGAATTGTCGAGTGGTGTGCACAACTTGCTCCGGCGCCGGCGACAACCGTTTAGAAAAAATCAATTTTTCTTCGGTGGTCGTGGATGAATGCGCTCAAGGCTTAGAACCGGAATGCATCATTCCAATCACCCACGGAGCCAAAAAAGTGGTGTTAATAGGTGACCACTGTCAGTTGGGGCCGGTTGTTACGTGTCCGGACACTAGAAACGGAGGTCTGCATCGTTCTCTGTTCGAGAGATTGGTAGCTGCTGGCCTACAACCATTTCGTTTAACTGTACAGTACAGAATGCACCCCGAGATCAGCGAGTACGCTTCACAAACTATGTACGAGAGTACGATTAGGAACGGCGTAACTTGTAGCGACCGAACTGGGTCGATTGATTTCACGTGGCCTAACCCAAATGTGCCGATGGTATTTTACTCTTCCGATGCCAACGAACGAAAATCGCGATCGGGCACGTCTTTCTTGAACTATGGAGAGGCGAAAGTTGTTGAACAACTAGTAGCCAAACTCCTTAGCAAAGGAGCTACTCCAAATCAAATTGGTGTTATAACTCCATATGAAGGACAGCGATCACTTTTGAAACAAATTCTAAACAAGAACAAAGGGGTGGAAGTCAGTAGTGTGGACGCTTTTCAAGGCCGTGAAAAGGAGTACATTATTATATCGTGTGTCCGCTCGAACGAGAGAAACGTCGTTGGTTTCCTGAACTGTGTCCGTCGGCTAAATGTGGCACTTACGCGTGCAAAGTTTGGTCTTTTTTTAGTTGGTAACGCTAACTTTTTGGTTAAAAACCCTACGTGGAAAAGTTTACTACGGTATTATGACGACAGAAATTTGATTGTGGAAGGAACAGTTGATGATATGCGTACAGCACATATTAAGTTTGATTAATTATATATATCATAGCATTTACTTATGAGTAATTTTATTTTATTAATTTTTCTTTAATTGTTTGATACTCTAAATTTAAAAAAAAATTATTATTATTAATTAGTTATTTTTGATACATCAATTATTTATTATACATACTGTTCTATTTTTAAAATTAAAAACATATTTTATTTAAAAAAATTAACTTTTTTTATTCACCTCTACTTTAAAGTAATTGATTAATTTGATAATTCATTAAGTATCATATAACTTAGAGGGAGGTGTTGTCTAATTGGTATGCGGCACTATCTGATGTACGTAATTTTAGGTTTGAGACTTGATTATGATAAGATCCGTTTGCTAAGCAAGACAAGTATTAAACTACATATTCTAAATTATCCATAGTTAAGTAACCTACTCTTCATGTGACTTATTGAGCTATAAAATTGTGAAAAAAATGATTTAATTAAAAAAACTTTTTAAGAATCAAATTAAAATGTACTTCATATTAATCAATATCAATTTAATAAAATTGGGAGCTTAAATAAAAATATGCATTGTTTAAAAATGTATTGTTTTATTTTAATTTTACACTGAGTTAAATGATATCCATTCAATGAATAATTAAAATAAAATTCTAAGTGTTATTATTATTGGGATTAACTAATAGATATAGTTGGCACATTACTTTGAGAATTTATTTTAGATATATAAAATTAACATTCAACTTTAAATATTACACCAACTATAAAATAATTTAATATAAGTAAAGAGAAATTAGAAAAAGTTTAAATAGGTATAATAGCCATAAAAATATTTTTAATTGTTTTAGGCAAAACTATTAGTTTAAAAATATTTAAAATCTTAAAATTTAGTTTAGTTTAAATGTTTTTATATCATTGTTATAACATATGGAAGAGACTTAGAATAAATAACAAGTTATTTTTATAAAATAAAAATTATACTAAATTTTTTTTTTTTCATTTAATACAAAAAAAAATTAATATTCTAATACTTAATTAATTTCAACTATGGAAGTATAATTAAATTTGATTTACATATTACAAAATTCTACTTAACATTAAATTATAATGGAAAAGTGGGATTATTGTTAAAATGATTTTTGTTAAAATAGGATTGATTTGAAAATAGCTGTTTTAGACTAATGAAAAGTCATAGGACCGAGTGGTTAGATATTAATATTTATATAGAACTTGTTCAGTCTTAAAAAAATAAATAAATAGAGTTAGTATAACAGTTTTTATAATTCTTCTTTAGAAGGACCATCTAATTCAACATCTAATAAATCAATATCTTCTACTTGAGGTAATTTACCATCTTTTCCATCCCAATGTTCAATTGTATTAATTTTAGTCAATTCAGCACCTTTGACTGGAGCTGTTCGTCCACGTCCATATGATGAATCCCTAGTTTTTTTTTTAAACAAATTATCAAAACTGAATAATTTTTAATAAAAAAAATATATAAACCTCAAAAATTTATTAATGCCATCTTCTGAAAAAGATCCCCTTAAAATAGTGTACTTCATTTTTTTAACATTTAAAACTGCTAATGCAGGATAACCAAATCCACCAATTTCTAATGATGATTCCAATTCAGACTGATTTCCTGCTTCAGACCATAACCATCTAAAAAAATAAGAACTTGTAATCACAAAAGAATAAGGACAGTAAATGTTTTTAAGTAAAATTAAAAAGTAATAATTTTCTAATATAATTAAGTGATGTAGTTTACCCCCAAAGCTTTTGTTTAAATTTATCTCCCAATGAGCGCAACATTTTGATGTATTCATTACGACAACTGGACTGACAATCTAAGATATGAGGCAATACAGCAATTACACATAAAGCATGTTCTGAACATCCAGACTTGAAGGTATCTTCATTTATAACCTAGTACAATATGATTGATTAAAGGTAAATTATTTATTTCAATATAAAAATGTAGATTAAATTTCAGAAAGTACTATATAAAACAAAAATCTTATACAATTTTCAAGATTCAAAAAAAAATAAGTTTGGTAAAATAAGAAAAATTTGTTTTACTTTTTCTAAATATATAGATTTTACCTTCAATAAAAAATATGCTTAACCAACTCATTTAAAGTAAAATTTTTTTAATCTGGCAACAATTTTAAACTTAACAATACATCAAATAATTATATGTAAAATATAATTAAAATTTTTTAAGTCTCAGATTTAAAAAAAAAATCAAAGAAAGAAAATTATCTTATTTTCTCATTGATTGTATGAAAAATAATTGTCTTACTAAAAAAAATGTTTGTTCTCATATTTATTTATTCTGTTTTATATAAAGAGAAATACATGAAATTATTTTCATCAAATTTCATTATTCTGAATCAATTAATTTTTTTTGTAAAAAAAAAAAACATAAAGGTACCTGCATAAAAACATAAACTATACAAAATTTAATACCTCAAAAACTTCAGGAGGTGGTACATTTTCTTGATGTTTCTGCAATGCCCAGCTAATAATATCATCGGATGTTCGACCACCTGTGTATTCTTCAGCTCCACTAGAACTAGATGTGCCTGATGGGAAGAATTTTATTGTTGGATAACCTCTAATTTGATACTCTTGAGCTTTTGATGAATGTACAGTAGCATCTAATGTAATAAACCGGGTTTAACCTTAAGAATAGTAATAATTTATTATTTTAATTTTCATATAATTTATAATAAATAAAATATATGATTATATATTTTATCGATGTATATTTTTTAATAAATAATTAGCAAAAAATTATAATTATGAATGACATTAACATCATAATTATAAAATTGCCATTAATAGATAGATAATTTTGTGAAGAATTCAAAAATACACAATATAAGTATATTGTATTTTACATGTAAATAATCAGAAAAAGAACAATTTAAAAATATATATATATATAAAACAGATAAGTTTGAAAAAATTTACCAAAAAATGATGGAATTTAATTTAAATATAATATTATTTTATATGCCAAATATTTTTCAAACTCTTAAAAAACTGTACTAAGAAAAGTTGTATAAAAAATTTAATTGCAATTTTTTTCAATTTTGTTAGCTTTAAATCAATTTTTTTAAAAATTCAGTTATTTGTCATGTAAAAAATACAATACAACTTTTATTTTTTCTCAAAGTTATCTACCTATTGGTAGCAATTTCATAATTATAAGAATAAACCCAAAAATAGTTAAGTAGAAAGTTAAGATTTTTTTTCTGAAAAATGATTATCAACTAAAGATTAGAGGTCAATAAAAAATTTAACTTGACGGATAAATCTTACATTTTGTACAAATCCTTTTTAACAAACTATAGTAGGAGAGTTAAAGAAAAAAAAATCATTTTTCATTTTTTAATAATGATTTAATTCTTAATTACTAATTAATAATTATCTCAAAAACATTGAGTGACCTTTATAAAAACTTGAGCCAAATTCAGAATTAGCATCAAAATTCAATATAAAATTTATCAAAATATTAAATTACATAACTCACAACACAAAACTATACTCTAATTAGTTATATAACAATGTTAACCAATATTATTTTATATAATNAAAGCTAAAAAATTGGCTATTTAAGCTAATTCAAATTTAAAAATTACTTTTTCGACTTAAAAAAGTAAAAAAAATTTAATAAGTTTAATTTCTTATGTCTTATGAACTTTATTCTATGTCAATTAAATTATATAATATTCATGAAAGTCAATATATTTTCCTAATAAGATATTTTAAAATAAAATACAAAACCAAGAATTTTAATAGAAAAATAGCATATTTTTGAATACGGTAGCCATTTGCGCATAGAAGATAGGTCGTCGGGACAAATTTTTTTTTTTCATTTTATAGTACATAAAATAAGCTTTAATTTGATATATGTTTAAAGGACGTAGTATTTCCGGAACATTTTCAAAAATTAAGTTGAAAAAGTTAGTTTTTGTAAAAAAGTTACTATTTTAAATCCCCCCAATGAGCAGGTTAAGTGTTAGATTTTCAAAAAAATGATATCAAATGAAAGGGAAATATCTAAGGTTTTAGTATAAAAAAAAAATTATGTTGATTTGTTTATTTTTGAAAAAGTTATGGAAGTTTTAAGACAAAAAAGTGAAAAAAATGACAAAATTTACCGATTTTTAAAGTAATTTTATTGGATATTTCCCCCATTTGCGGGGAACGATGGAAAATTTTTCAATTTTTAAGAGTAATGTATTCAACTAGATACGATTTGTGATCTTTTGACGTATTGTTGAAAGAAATCGGTCCAGTGAGAGCTGAGAAGTGGCAAGACATAAAAAAAAAAAAATACATCATGGTAAAATTAATACCTTCTCAGCTTCGCATCGAATCTAATAATCAGTAATAAAAAAAAAATTATACACAAAACTGTATAAAATAAAAATTATTATTTTTTTGGCCTGTTTTAAACATTGTTTAGACAAAATATTGAAACAATTTACGACTCTGTTGGTTATCCTATATTTTATAATCCATTAATTTATATTAATAGTATTATCAACAAAGACGTATGTTTTTAATGAGTGTTTTATACAAATAATAAAAAATAAATTTTTTAATTATTTATTTAAATAAATTGGTGCACCTATGGGCTTAGGAAAATTTCAGTTACATTATATTAATCCCACGGTTATATATATATGATACAACTATGGTCAATCCATTACCATGATTATTGGGCTGTTAACATGGGGATCTATTTGACAAGGGATTTTATGTCCGTCATATTAACTTAGGGTAAAAGAGGTAAATCATAATTTTGTACCTTTGCTAATGAGTAAAATTTTATGTATGATATCATTAAATTATGCGTATCATTATATGCAATGTAAGAATACAATTATGTTTAATACTTTTCCGATTTGTGCTCCAGCCCGTATATAATATTTTAAAATTTGCGCATGCGGACTACGTTCTGTTACTGTATAGTTTTATAGGTTATGTCAATTTTTAATCACTGCGACTTTTGAAGTAAATTTCATTGTGTTAATTTTAATGTTATTTTGGTTCAATTATTCTTTATTATACATTACTTAAAGTTTTAACTTACAAGTTTATAAACATGATGTCCCAAAATGGTGCACCAATATTGGTGCTCAATACAAACACGAAGAGGAAATTTGGCCACAAGGTGCAATTAGAAAATATTGCTGCAGGTGAATTTAATTTTCTATATTATCAATATATATTTGAATTATTAAACAATTGTTTGTTTTAATATTATTAAGTATGTTTAAAAATATTTTGTCAATTAATTAATTTGTTTATTTATTAAAATTGATTTTATGTAAAATCTTAAGTTTAGGCAAGACTCAGGATTCTAATACTAGTGCCCTGGGCGAAACCACTATAATGCGCCTATACTACAAAATTATTATTTTTTATATCATACTTTTTAGTTTATTAACTTTTTAAATTTTTCAATAATTGTTACTACAGTATAGTTTATTTTTGAACATTTTTCATAACATGTGAATAATTTGAACTTTAATTGTTCAAGTTTTATTATTAAGTTTAAACTTTTTATAACGTAACTTGACAATTAAACCTCTTTATGATTAGTGACCAGATCATAAATTATCCATAGCTATTGCAGAACCTAGTTGTAGAAACTTTATTTCTTACTGAGTATTAGTGATTCAGTTAAAAATTTCCTACTTAGTTTAAAGTAAAAGAAAATCTTCCAAGTATATATTATACAATATATTTACTATGTGGTCTAAAATTTAATGAACATGAAATATTTTTAAGGCAAAATTAAACATATACAAGGTGATTCTTTTAATGTTAGCCACTCAATTTTTCTTAAAATAATGAGATTTTTGTCATTTTTTTTTTTTTTTTTTTGACTTGTGTTAGTTAAGTGTGTATTTCCATTTATCTGTTATAAAAAAATTTTTATATTCATCTTTTATGTTTTCTAAAGGTGTCAAGTTTATTTTTTTAAATGGCATCATACATATTTAACTAGATTATAAAATAGAAAATCATCTAATTAAGAAAATGACTAGTTGATATTAACTTTTAGATCAGTGATTGGAAGATATTTACAATTTTGCACCTGGGCAGGAGAGGATAACAGCCAAAATATGATTCATGATAAAAGTAGCAAATTCCTCGCTTCAACTCCAATCTATATTTTAAAATGCTTATTACTTCCGAAATACTAGATTAAAAGTTGTTATTGACCAAACATTTTCTTAATTAGTTAAATTTCTATTTTATAAGCTAGTTATATATGTATGTTGTCATTAAAAAAAAATGAAGTTGACACCTTTATAAGACATAAGAGATAAACCTAAAAATTGTTTTATAACAGATAAATGGATATACATGTATAACTAATTTCAAAAAACTTCTTATTTTAAGAAAAATTACATTGATAGTGTTTAAAAAATCACTCTGTATTTTATAATTACTACTTTTTTTAATTTATAACATAATAAGTTAAAAATTAACAAATTAAACTTGGGAAAAATATTAAGTTTTCCAAGTTGAGCCTTGATTTCAACATTATCTGATTGACTATTTAAATAGCAAAAAAGTGATCTAGAACTAGTTGTTAACTTATATTAGTTCCTAAAATTAAACTAAAAATATGTCATGATTCAAACAGTTAAATAATAATTAGTAGTAATTTTTTTTTCATTTTTTCTTAGGTAAAGCAATTGCAGATGTAGTACGCACATGTATTGGACCTAGAGCTATGCTTAAAATGTTAATGGATCCTATGGGTGGTATTGTAATGACAAATGATGGTAATGCTATACTTCGAGAAATTACAGTTCAACATCCAGCTGCTAAGTCATTTATTGAAATAGCTCGAACTCAAGATGAAGAAGTGGGTGATGGAACTACTTCAGTTGTCGTACTTGCCGGAGAAATACTTGGAATTGCTGAACAATTTTTAGAACAAAAAATTCATCCTACTGTCATAATTAGAGCTTATCGTCAAGCTCTTGAAGATATGTTAGAAATTTTAGACAAAGAGTATAGTATTCCATTGTCATTAGATGATGAACCAAAACTTATTGAAGTTATTAAATCATGTGTTGGTACAAAATTTATTGGTAGATGGTCTGATTTAGCATGTAGTATTGCCTTAAGGGCTGTTAAAACAGTCAGTATTAAAGATGAAAGCCGTACAGAGATTGATATAAAAAGATATGCAAAAGTTGAGAAAGTGCCTGGTGAAGCCATTGAGGATTCTCAAGTTTTGAATGGAATAATGTTGAATAAGGATGTTACTCATCCAAAAATGAGAAGATTTATTAAAAATCCAAGAATAGTACTTTTAGATTGTTCATTAGAATTCAAAAAAGGAGAAAGTCAAACTGAAGTAGAAATTGTAAAAGAAACTGATTTCACAAGACTATTGCAAATCGAAGAAGAGTACATTAAACAAATATGCTCAGATATTATTGCACTAAAACCTGATTTGGTATGTACTGAAAAAGGAGTTTCTGACTTAGCACAACATTTCTTATTAAAAGCTAACATTTCTGTTCTTAGACGTCTAAGAAAATCTGACAATAATCGTATTGCAAGAGCTTGTAATGCTACAATAGTTACTCGAACTGATGAGTTACAAGAGAATCATGTAGGAACAGGAGCTGGTCTTTTTGAAGTAAAAAAAATTGGTGATGAATATTTTACTTTCATAACTGATTGTGTCAATCCTAAAGCATGTACTATTTTACTTAGAGGACCAAGTAAAGATATACTTAATGAAGTTGAACGAAACTTACAAGATGCTCTGCATGTAGCTAAAAACATTATGTTGAATCCTAAATTGGTTCCTGGAGGTGGTTCTATTGAAATGGCTGTCTCGCAAGCTTTAGTCAAAAAAAGTTCTCAAATTGCTGGTGTAGTACAATGGCCCTATAAAGCTGTTGCTCAAGCTTTAGAAGTTATTCCACGAACTCTTTTACAAAATTGTGGAGTTAGTACTATAAGAACAATGACCTCATTGAGAGCTAAACATGCAGTGAATGGTAATGAACATTGGGGTATTAATGGTGAAACAGGTGAGATGGCTGATATGAAAGAACTTAAAGTATGGGAACCAATTGTAGTAAAATCACAAGTTTATAAAACTGCCATTGAAACAGCTATTTTACTAGTTCGTATTGATGATATAGTATCTGGAACCAAGAAGAAGGGAGAAGAAGGTCAACAAAAGGCACCTGCTCAACCAACTGAAGAGTCAATGAAAGAATAAAAATTTGCAAAATGTTGCTACTTTTTTACTTATTACTAAATTATAACACTTGTAACAATCTGTTAAGTACTAATGATTTCTGAAACTATTTTATATTACTTAAAACTATCCTAACAAAAATATTTTTTGTATGGTTTTACCTACAGCTATAAAAATTTAATAAACATATTCATACTATTTTGTTAAAAAATTAATTTGCCTTAATGAAAGATGATTATAAATTACCTAAACTTAATTTAATGAGATAATTAATATAAGTTGTTAGTTCTTGAAAATATCTTGTGGTTACAAAGAAAAATAATTCTTATTATTATTAAAGAACTAATTATATTAATATATTCATATATCTTGTTAAAATTACTAATTCAAAGTCATTTTATTTATGCGGTTTATCTTGTTAATATGGTTTACAAGCAAAATATTAAATTATGTTTTTGTTATTATTAACGAAACATCTAGATTTGAAGATGATTATTGATTCCAATACACAATAAAGTTAAGTAACTATTTTGGCCAAAATAAGTTGGATCATTATATAAATTTAGAAACTGAGCACTTTCTGTTTTTCCAATGTTAAGTATTTAATTCTGAAAACTGAATGGTAAATACTGAAGTATCATATAGTGTTGGCAAAATTATTTTTCCAAAACGAAATTTGTTTCTTTTTTGTTAAAAAAAATATCTAAAAACCTGCTAAAATTATTTATTATATTTATACAATAATTAATTTTAAATTAAAGTATAGGGTATATTTTAACATTCTTGAGCATATTAGCTATTTGGGGGGGATTTAACTTATTTCCTTAACAATTTTTTTATATAAATTAACAAGAAATTTTCATAATTTTTCTTTAGACCAGGCTTTGTAATAGAATTAGGGACTAAACTCCTTCTGAACTGCCTATGATCCTGTGCTTTCGAGGATTACAATTTTTAGTATATTATTTAATATTCAAAATATTGTTAATAGTTAACGTATAAATACTTCATTTATAACAATTATAAACAAAATTTTTTTTTTAAACACAAAAATTTAAAAGAATTGTAAATTTAGTTTATATTTCTCATAAAATTGAATTCTTCTTTCACGTTCCTCATTCCTTTATTTTTATAGGAAGCCAATTAGTTTTGTTCTTATAAAAAGATTTTGTATCTGGAATTAAATATTTTTAGAACAAACATCTTCCAAACACTGGTATTTCAAAATATTAAATTAATACGACTCTTACGGCAATAAAGAATTAAAAATAAAACTTAAATTCTAAAAGTGCAATTACATTTTCTTGTGCACTAATTTTTTGATGATTTTTTTATTTACAATTACATATATTCACAAAAGTACACTGAAATTTATTTTGATTTAAAAATTATTATGTTATATTATAATAAAAATAATTTAAATACATAACAATTTTAATATATCAGTATATTCATAAAATTGATTTATTTTGTTCAAACAGCAAACTTTAAACAAAATTAAATTGTTTTTCAAATATTTTATGCCATAATATACACATTTATGTTCTTTGGTCATTTAGCAAATGTTATAGTTTCTATTAAATATTTTTAGAAGAAAACAAAAAGTTAGACATACAACCATAGAGATCTCTTAAATAATACAAAAAATATTTTCTAAATTATAGTGTGGATGCTTCTTCATTAGGAATATTAGTTAAAAATGGATCATTCTTCCAGTAATACCGAGGAGAACCTTCAGAAACACAGAGTGGCTGCTCTAGGGGATCAGTTCCTTCTACCCAATACATCAAGTAAAAATTACACATTTCATCATCACTAGTTGCTCTGAAAGGAAAAATTAATTCTTTACTTTTTACTCAATTTTGAAAATAATTAATTATTTTATATAAATTAAAAATTTTTTAATAGTCTTGTCAATTTTGAAGATAAACGAAGCTGAATTTAATTTTTTTTGGGACGAAAAAAATAAATATATGTAGGAAGTTCAGTTAGGAAAAGGGTTTCTGTTGTTCTCGTCGTTTATAACGATTGATGTATTTCCTCTTTTGAACATTCTGTATATAGAATGTTCAGTAAGTTAGAAAATAGCAATTTTTTTTGTATAATATATATTTTTAAATGTAATTGAACAATTAAATGCTTCTTATACTTAAAATAAAAGTTGAACTCTAATATTAAAGGAAAAAAATACTAATTTAACTTTAAATGGCAATCACTGCCTTTATAAAATCATTGGTTAGATAATTCAATTTAAAACTAAAAAATATTGAACTTAAAATGCCTCAAAAATTACCAAAATATCATATAAACTTTTAAAACTCTTACCCAATTTTTGTGACAGTATCTCTTGTATTTTCCATTGTACATCTAGCAGCCTAAAATGTATAACATAGAGTTAAATACATTAATAAACATTTGTAAAATTAATGTCATAGAACATATTTTCAATTTGTATCTATTTGTAAAAAATAAAATCAAATTGAAAAAATAACAGATAATTTTTTTTTTTCATTATTTTTTATACTACTGTCCTACTGTCTTCCTTCATTTATGGCAGTCACGAATCAAAAAGAAATTTTGGAAGATCATACTATTTCTGATAAAGTGAGAGTTATTTTTTAAAAAGAGAATTTGAATATAATTCTAATTTATTTTAGGCTGGGGCATCATTGCTCTTATATCCACCCACTGAAAATTATGAAAACTAAACCAGACTAATTAAAAATGACCCTGTCACAAGTGATCTATAACTTTAATATAATACATTTAGTTTCTTAATTTTAATAAAAAAAAGAAAAACTTTTAAAAAAATATATTTAAATGCATAGATTAATAACACTAACAAAAGTTTTTTTCTTTTTTGAGAGTATACAAGCTTTAAAGTTACCTAGTTTTCATAATAACTGCTTAATATCAAATAATAGTATATCACATGAAAGCTACATACATAGAGAATATAATACAATACTAAACACATTCAATTTTTCAATTTTAATTTAACTTTTTAATTCATATTGATTATATTGACAGCCTAACATGTACTGTATATAAATCTTTTTTTTATAAAAAAATATTAACTAGCAGTTACTTGAAAACTTACGTTTGATTGATATTTCTTATAAAACATTCAAATAATTAGTTTTATTGTAATAAAATTATTTTTAATAGTTATCTAAATTATATTAATTTATAAAATTCTGTTTGTAAGGTGTAAATGTTTATAGAACTATTGTTTGTATTTTACAAATTATAATAAATAAGATGAAGCAGTAATGTTAATAAGTAACCTTTTATTTTTTTGTTATTACAATAAAAATTTCATCTATTCATTTATAATTTAATATTGAACTGATAAAATGCATTTTTAAAACACTAAAAAGTGCTAACTTATTAATATTAAAAAATTACTTTGTTATTTACTTTTTTAATTTTACTTGTATTTCTTTTTACTTCTTTGTAATTTCAAAAAGATCTAAAATATACATTTATTAAAAGAATAAGTTAGAATATTTAAATTGCATATTTATAAATATATTACTTCATATTTCTAAATAAAATGAAAGAAAAATATATGTATTTGAAACAAAAATGTATATGTGTACATAAAAATTGTGATAACTTGGTTTTTATGAGGTGTATTAACTTTGAAGCTTTGTAGTGGATAAAATATTAAATATAAAGTTTTCATTATTATACCATTTTAATTTTTAAAAATTAAGAAAATAAAAATATCATAGTAACCCAATAACATCTGTCTAGCTTCACATTAAAGACAACAACTATTGATTAATAGTTAAAACTAATAATAATTTTAACTATCTATAACAATTTTTCTAAAATATTTCATTTTTTCTAAAAGAGAAGAAATGTGATTTTAAATTGTACTGTATAGACTTACCAGTCGGTCACCAAACTCTATAGTAACATTATTTTCTATAGGATAAAACATTTGTGGAGTTAAGGGATCTCTTTTACCAAGAATATCCCATTTTTCAATTCCTTTATTGTCTGTTCTCACTCGGTAACCAGTCACTACTTTACCTAAATAAAATAAATAATGCCTATTAAAAATACAACTAATTTATACTTTTTGGGTGATCCAGGGAGACTGCACTGGGGTAAAAGGAAAAAAAATTTATTGAATGACATAAAAATTAGTTTTCATATCTAAAAACTTTTAAACTAAAAATATCCCCTTTGAAAAAAATCTGGATACACTTCTGTTTATATCTTTTAGTTTTTATTCACTAAAATAAAACATTTTAATTACCAAGTTCATGAGTATGAGTTCTATATGCAAAAGGATGTATGATTTTTCCAGGCTCAAACATTGAACACGCAGTTTCCATATGTTCAATTGAATGTGGAGGAATTTTTCCATTAGTAGCAAGTAAGTATACACCAGCTTGTTTTTTTAATCTATCAGAATAATAATAAAATTGAATAACATAAAGTGAACATAATTTTAAGTAATAATAACTTTTGTCGGATTATATTAAAAAACAGAAAACTGCAATTTAAAAGTTTACATATAATTATATGTCTTTTTGCATAACAAATCTTTTACTCAATAACAATAATTTATTATTAATTCTTTGGGACTTTTTGAACAAATCATCAAAAATAACATAGAAAATCAAAATTGATAATAATTATTTAAGAAACTGATAATAATATAAATATTACGTAAAATTGAATTGACGTTGTTTTGTCTAATAATATTGTATTATATTTCAAGCTATGTTAAAAGTTAATTTTTTATGTAATTATCATAAATATAACTAAAAAATGAGATTACTAATTATTAAACTTAAGAATATTTTTAGAACTATTATTTTCCGCCTAAACAATTATATAAGAATTAAAGACTTCCGCCTTTTCAAAATAATCTAATTATTTATTTAAAAAAATAAATAATTTAAAAACAAAATAGAATTTTAAATAGATAATTTATATATATTTATTAAAATTATGTATTATTACTGTTTTTCTGTGTAATGCAAATATATTCCAGAGTTGTCAGTTTCATCATCTGCAAAATTAAAATTTTCAAAAATTAAATATAAATTTTGTTAGATTTATGGTTAGGAAACTTATTAACAGTTATAAAACAAAAGAATATTCTTAAATAACTTTCTTAGTAAAAGAATTCTCCTATAAAATACTGGAGGGTAAATTAAAAAAAAAGAATAGCATTTTATGTTTAAGAATATTTAGTTACATTTAAAAATTATTTAATGTATTGAATATTTATTAAAAAAGTGTAAAAGCAAAAATATCATGATTCTCTAAAAGGCATAATTATTGTTTAAAAGCTCAAAAAAAATTCTCTAGTGTAGATTTGTAATAAAAAAAATAGTTTATATTAAAGTTAAATAGGCTTAAGTTAACCGTTTCTAAATTTGACTCTAATGTTTGTTAACTAAAAAAATATAATAATTATATTATATTTTTTTTAAAAATTATTTTTGTTTAGATTTTGTTCGTTTAAAAATTTTGAAACTTAAGAGAAAAATTTAGAAGTGGTCAACTCAATCTCATTTTATGATTATTAAAAAAAATATTCTCATTTATTGTAAATATTTCAGGATTTATGAGAACTGATGATTTAAGGACCCAAAAAATACGAGGTCTAAATGTATATGTAATTAATATCAGTATTAAATTAATAAAGTTTAATTAATTATAAATATTCTTTTGTGATTATACACATTTGTATATGTTCAGTAATATCAATTTGTTTAATAGATAGATATTTATATTCTACATTCTCACTAGTATGAGGTATTCACATCAATATATTATAATATAAATATAATTTTAAAGTAAGCAGGTTTTACGGAATATGGCCAAAATAAAAAATAAAAAGTACCTTTGTTGCTATGTTTCAATATTCGACACATTATTTATTAAATTTTACTAGTTTTATTAAAAATTCGTTAGTTTATATACAATTGTTATAATGATTATAATAACTTATCCATTATGAAAATTGTTCATATACAACGTAATCACACAAAAACATTTTTATTATTTCAAAATAGTCAATAAATATAATTACCAAAGTATCACCTATTGACTAAAATGTAATATCAAAAATATTACACTTTTAATCTCGAAAAATAAAAAGCAAAACGTCTGCTAAATTTTACTATTGACATGCAAAAACAAAACGTCTTTTTCGGAAAATTATGACGACCACAGCGTTAGCACTAGGCACTAGATGTTTAAAGATCAGTTATTCCATAACTCTATAAGAATTAACATTAAAGTTGTTATCGACCTATCAAAATTTTTAATAAAAAAAGTTAAAAATGAATTATTTTTAAATTTAAAAAAATAAAAAATGTATTTTTATTTTTTCTTGTTTGATACAAAGAATATAAAAGACGAATTCCTTACAATTTATAGGAAAAAATATTTAAACAAATTTTTTTATTTAAATAAATTGGATTATATAAAAAAACTTAGGTTTATCATTTGAAAATCGAAAGTCGATACGAGTTTAAGATATAATGATTGTAGCAGAAAATTAATTTTTTGTGTAAAGCAGCTTAAAAAAGAACTATTATTGTAAAAAAATTTTAGTAGCGTCAAAGAAAAAATTACTATAAATCAAAGTATAAAAATTATAACTATTAAACCCTACTCTTCTATAAGTATATAATATTAAGCTCATACCTCTTTATTATATTAATATTTGTATATTAGTTAAACGTTAGAACACTTCCGTTTATGTTATTAACACTACATTAATCTCATATCATTTAAATAAATTATACTTAAGGATAGATCAAAGTGTATGTAAGGGTGTCGAAATTTAAGAGTAAACACACTAACTGTCAAAAGTCCTGTGGTAATGAACTTGTAACACCAAATAGTTGATTTCTGAATCTCCTCCAACTTTAAAACCAACGCCATCGGGAAGTTTAAGTATAGGTGCATCTCTAGCCCATGCATACAATATCTGAAAAATATATTTACATTGATATTTATTTTTTATAGCATAATTATCTCACCTTTTAAATTAAAAAAATAAGAAAGTAGCAAGGAAAATTTATATAAATATTAATATGTGCATAAGTATTTAGCTTTTTTGTGTCCCCTCCCTATAACTTAGTAGTACTCAATAAAAATAGTTGACAACTTTACCATTAAAATTTTGAATTTTAATTGTACAACACAATCCATAAACATTAAATCTTTTGAAAACTGTAGTTATTTGAACTAATATTAAAAATAATTTTAGATTTTATGCGAAGCTATGAAAATACTAATCTTAGTATGATGTGTGTGTTTTTTTTTATATAGTCTATATAAGTTCTCAGCTCACATTGGACTGATATAAATACAGTAAATACACCAATAAACTTTTTTTTGAAAATGTCTTGGAATGTTTGATGACATTCAATTTACATCATGTTAAAGATTTTAAAACGTACTCTACAATGTTCAAAAATTAAATAAACAGGTCAATTTTCATTAGTGATGTATTTACAGGGGATCCATAGAGTCCCAACCTACTTTGGACATAAATTTATAGTAGAAGGATTAATAGAGAAGCGAATCTTCTCTAATTTTTAAAAAATGTATCACATTTAACAAAAATACATGATTTTTATTTATAAGAGACCGATTATTCATAGAAAAAGTCGTTGGAACGTCTTTCTAATTGTTTCATACATTAAATAAATTTCAATTTTATTTAGTTTTGAATAATGCTGATGTTAACCCAACTGTTGTTTTGCAAAATACTTCAAATTCGGCTTTTTGGTACCGAAAATTATCATTTTTGACATAATGGCCAATTACTCATAGATATTAAGTTTTATATAGTTTTTCTTTTTCATATTTTTCATCAAGTACATTGTATTAGCTTTAATTAAAGGTTTTAAGAAGACAATTTTTTTTGAACATTGTGAAATATTGAAAAGAAACAATGTTAATATGATTTTAAAGTCATCAAATACTTTGGATAATAATTGAGTGTTCAAAAAAAGTATGGCAGCGGCAATGTAAATATCTAATGTATTGTCGATAAAAATTTCGTAATAATACGTCTAGTTTGTCTGAAAACTAAAATTTTTTATATCAACGATTTTGCAAAAAGTGTAATTTTTGGGGCATCATTTAAAATGATGCCATCTGAAGAAGTTTCAACTAAGTACAATTTGTAATCTTTTGATGTATAATTGAGCAAACTCAATCCAATAGAAGTGGAATATTTTCATAGACAGACTAAGAAAAAAACACGTCAAATTAAAATCAATAGCTTCTCAAATACAAATCGATGCTAAAAACAATAAATAGTTTACTACACTAAGTAAAATTTTTCCATAAGTGGAAAAATAAATAATATTTTTGAATTCTCTTTTATGCAATCGCCATTCAATTATAGTTATAGAAAATTGGTATGTTTAATATGTTGGTAACTAACGTTTGATCCGGATCTACATGGACTTGAGTGCATGTATGGGTGTGTACGCCTATTTGGAGAAGCCATTTGTCCGCAGTTCCTAAAAATATTAATAAATATAAATTTTTTTTAATATAATTAATTACATCAGTAAATATTTATGATTACTCACCATACCGGATCATCACTTCCGGGATCTGAACATCCATATAGTAACATATGATGGGAAGTATGACCTGACGCTTTTGGCTCAAATCCGACTGTAAATAAAATAAAAGACTTTTTTTAATCTTCTTCTTCCTTGCCTTAATCCCAACTACTTGGGATCGTCCAAAACAAAAAGTTTTTTGTAATCATTAATTTCTATAACAGTTCTTACAGCTTCCGATTCTTCTCTTACCATAACATGACCAAACCATCTAAGTCTATTTTTTCTACACCTATACTCCCTCTTATATTCTCGTTCCTTATCCTATCTTTTCTATCACTCCACTCATCTATCTAAGCATTCTCATCTCTGCTACACTCATTCTCTGCTCTACTTTCTTATCAACCGCCCAACACTCTGAACCATACATCATAGCTGGCCTCACTACAATCTTGTAGAATTTACCTTTCAGCCTCATTGGAATTCTTTTATCGCATAAGACGCCAGACGCTTCTCTCCACTTCAACCCCCCATACTTAATCCTGTGTCTTACATTCTCGTCAATACCACCGCTATTTTGCACAACTGACCCTAAATACTTAAAACTATCCACCTCTGCTATCACAATTTCGCTTATTGTCACTGTTCTCCTAATTTCACCACCTCGTGTTCTCCTTTGTCAAACTCGTACTCTATATAATCTGTCTTACTTCTACTTATTCTTAAACCCTTTTCTTCAATAGCTGATCTCTACACCTCTAGCTTTTGATTAATTTCCTCCCTATTTTCTCCTATTAACACTATGTCGTCAGCAAACAACATGCACCATGGCACCTCTCCTTGTATTTCTTTAGCAATTTCATCCATCATTATAGAGAATAAGTAAGGGCTCAAAACAGAACCTTGGTGCACTCTTACTCTTACCCGAAAACCTTCTGTTACTCTGAAGAATGTGTTAAAGAATTTAGATGTTATAATGTATCACGTAATATAAGAAATTAAGAAAGCATTAAAACACAACCAAAACTGACCAAGACTAAAATAATCTTGAGATTAAAATAATCACCATTAATTTATGTTCCTTCATTGTTACTATTTTAATATATATTTTTTAAGTGTTAAAAAGAATACTTGTCTTAAGTTTTTATATTATTATATACTCTTGTTGATTTATTATATACTTATGATTAAATTGGTGTATAATAAATTCAGAAGTGTAGGAAAGAATAATTGTTTTTAGTTTTATATTATTATATATTACATAACTAATACTAATTAGTAATTACTAAAAATTAAATAATAAAAAACGGTAGCACAGTAGAGTTATGGCACAGTGCGCACGTGGTATAGTTAGGACAAGTAAAGTTTATATTTGACACTATAAAATCACTATCTCTATATTATATCTAAGAAACTCTTCAATGAGTCTGTAGATAGCGTTTAATTAAAAAGAATTGGTAGATTATTCCAGAAACAAAATGAACTCATAATTCTTTAATTATACCCTGATTAGTAGTTCTTTGATTAATAAGTATAATATATGAATAAAGACTTATTATAGTAGTTAAATTTAGTATGAAATTTAAATTCAATAGTTTAATATTGTAATTTTTACAGAGAAACTAAAAAACATAATAAGGTAGTTTTATATTTCGTTACTTCCATGACAAACGTGTGTAAAAATTAAAGGGCTTGATGCAGTACATTTCAAAAAGAAATTTTTGTTACTTATGAATAAATACACTGTTCTATAAGGAATTTCCATCATGACCAAATTATACTTTTTTAAACCCATTTTTCACCGATTATAAATTTGCAATTAGATTTATTATATCACCTCTTCTCTGAGATTATAACTAATTGGTAAAACACAAGTATTTACATATAAAAAAAAATTGTTTTCAAAATGTTATTGATTTTAATTTTTAATATGTTAAAAATAATCCGTGCTAAATGTTCTTTTTATCTATTATTGTGGTCCTTTATAGTTGATTTTTATGATAGATAATAATAAAATAAGGTTATACTTTTTACCATAACTTTTTTTAGCTCAACTTGCAAGTTTGAAATCCACATCATTCAACAGAAAATTTCATATTTTTAGAATAGTATGAAGTCCCGAATTTTTTTAATTACTATTTACAGTAAATTTATAAGGAAAGGTCAAAATTTCTCCGTAAAAATTACAATACTAAATTAATAAATATCAATTTAATACTAAATTGAATTACTATTATAAGTACTTATTCATGTATTATGTTTATCATAAAACTTATAATCAGAATATAATTAAGGAAATAACTGTTAATATCGCTTTTAGAATAATTCCTTCCAAAAATTAATCACTGTCAGATATCATCTATACTTATCCCAACTATGCCATATCTCCACTGTGTTGAGATTTTACAGAAATATTTTATAAGGACAATTAAATTAGAACACTCAATTTTTTTTTTTAATTAAAATAAAAACCTATATTATTATCTAGGTAGAATTTTTTACTAACTAAAGAGAATAAGTTGACAGTTAGTACTTACCAATAAAGTATGATTTACTAGAATCTATTCTGATAGGTGTACATAAATAAAGATCCATCTAAAAAAAAACATTAATATGTGAATAATTGTGTTAGTAAGGTTTATTATATAAATAGTGCATATAATGATTTGAACATAAAAACGCTTAGTTCCAAAGGCTAAAAATATTTATTATGTTTCACTGAAGATAATATACCGAATCTTATTTTATCTATCTATAAACAAACAAAAACATTTTGTACATACGTTTTTTTGGCAACTGTAATATTTTAACTATATACAGTAAAATCATAACATATTACTAAGTTTAAAGTAAAACACACATACTATACCGAAGAAATTGTGTGACTCACAATATTACAAGATACAATATTAAAAACTATTAATTATTTATTTAATAATATAAAGACTCAAAAAGGTACATTCATATAACAAAGAATATGTATTCTAGATAGATTTTATGGTAAGAGTAGGAGTGCACCAAGGTTCTGTTTTAAGCCCTTACTTATTCTCTATAATGATGGATGAAATAACTAAAGAAATACAAGGAGATTACGTGTCAAGTGGAAGTTTAGGATAAGGGTGACCGACCCCAAGTAGTTAGCAAAAAGCCAGAAAACGAAATGAATAATATAAAGATTTACTTAATTTTTTTTTAAAATATTTTAAAAGAATAACGAAATTTGATTGGGATGATTATGGTATCCCAAGGGTATTAAATAGTCAAAGAAGTAGGATCCAAATTTAAATTGAAAAAATAAAGATTTTTATGATTTTATTCATAAATATAAAACTATTTTATCTATCATTAAAATATAATTTAATGATTTATAGTACATTTTATAAAAAATCTAAATAGGTGTTTAGTAAGTAAGGAAAAGGGTTTCTATTGTTCGTATTGTTTATAACAATTGATATGTTTCTTTATTTACTGAACAAACTGTATAATATTATCCCATAGTTCCACTAATAAAATAGAAGAAAAAAACACTGTAGTTAAATAACATGCTACTGCAATATGATTACTTTTATATCTAACTAAAAACAACATAAAAGTATGTTCTAGTTGACAATATCTTATGATAAATTACAATTTCAATTTGTACTAAAATTGGAATCAACTAACGAAGGTTGGAATAATCGAATTTCCTTTAAGCACAATTGTAACAAAGTGATTTATGACAGTGATTTTGATTACTATAATATTCCAATTTATAATGATCCCTTCCACGCCATATCCAAAGTTTAGCTTAGATGCGAATTGACATAATATTAATTTTACACTGACGCGTGTTTTCTTTTTGTGCAATGTTATAAAATTATGGTGTGTCCCACGTAACTATAGTTAAAAAGTGCGCGTCGTACATTTGTAAGTTTAATGTTATACATACACATGTGTTTATTTACTGTACTAATGACTTATTCCTTCCACCTGTTATCCTTATCCTAAATACTATTTTATAATTGTCAACGGCCAATCAACTCTATAGTATCACTGTACTCACACTGTCTACTACTCTCTTCCATCTGAAACCAAATTATGAAATAGAATATTTTTTCTTTTGATTCTTTGCACTGTGTTTACTTTTTAATTAATTTGCTGCATGTTCTCTTTATTGGTTAGCTTTACATGTGTTTTTATTTAGATTAGTTAATGACTATTTATACAATTAACTATACGTACTACTATTTAATTTTGTAATTAATGGTCTATCCTGTTCGTGATATGACAGGTCCTCGGGTGCGGTTAGTGTGGACATGGTAAACATCTCATTGGGTCCTCTACATTTATCTAGAGATACCCATTGACGTTGGTGACATGTACAATACACTCTAGCCCATTCGGTTGATCTGTCATGCTCATGTTATCCCCTTATTCTCTTATGTTAATTTGTATATTTAACACGTTAAATGTACTAATGGTTATTATGCTTATGACATTAATTAAAACTTAATATTCTGAAGTACCTTAGATTTAAATCCAGTTAATATTTTATATATATGCTAATTTGTTCTTATAATGAATACTTATATTGATTATTGGAACATTGTTCATCATGCGTTAGTGTAGAGTCATTGTTTTTTTTAGAGAACATAGACTATTTGAATGCTCGGCTGTCTGTAGATCGTTTGTCTATACTATTGTAATAAATTACTCTAATAATCCTACACTAATGTGGATTACATTTTAATTTGCACTTGAAAATTATTGGTTGGGTTTGGTTTGTAAGTATAAATAATAAATAAGTATAAACTGAATATGATTAATTTCGGTTTTTTATGACTGTTGTCCCCTTCAAATTTTATTATTTTTTCCTAATTGTATCTTTGGACCATATTTAATTTTTGCTATTGTTATTTTAACATTTTTTATAACAATACATTAAAAGACCACAAATCATTTTATTGTAGACGCTATTCCTAAAAATTACGATTTTTTAAATCAGTAAATTTCAACATTTAAAATTTTTTTAAATTTAAAATTGTCATAACTCTTTTTAGAATTGGTTTAATTAAAACAAATTTTTTTTTAAATACTTTAGGTATTTATCTTTTATTAGGTATATATATTTTTTTAAATCTTATCCTTTACAAAAAGAATTAAAAATAGCAACTTTCCAATGAAATTGACTTTTGAAAATGTTAAGGAGATATCCGAGCTTCAAACATATGTTAAATTAAAGTTCACGTTACACACTATAATTATAAAAAAATTGTCCGACTTGTCTTCGTTATGCACAAGGCCGCTGTAATTAAAAGCACGTGTGTTAAAATTCGCGTATTAAATTTTAGATTTTCAATTTTACATTGTTCTAACTTTATGAAAGATGTATAAATCAATACAATTTTTTTTTTTTTTTGGGGTATTTTATACATATTCATTTTATCCGGCATACTTTTTTAAAAATCGAACTATTTCTCCTTATACAGAGGTTGATCAATAATTGAATCATACATTTAAAAAGTAGAACTTTTTTAACTTAACATTTGATATTTTTCTGAAAATACTTCGAGTTTTAAACATACCTTAAATCAAAGCTTATGTTACATACTACAAGTTAAAATAAAATTTTGATTTTTAAATTTCATTAAATATCTCCCATAATAACTATATAATTTAATATTGTTAGCGATTTTGTCCATTTCAGTCACAGTATCTAAGTTAAAGACCTTTTTATTTTTTACTTATTATATTTATGTGATGAGTAAATATACGGCAAATTTGTGTATAACATTAAATTCCAAAAAATTTAAATTTTCAGTTCAGGAAAAAAAATATTAAAAAATCTTTAAAATTTTAAATTAGAATAACTATTTCAAAATGTTTCATATTATAAAAAAAATATTTAAACTGTTATTGTTATTATTTTTATTATATATACGTATAATGTACATTTATACGTTATTATATTTTAATGCTAAAATAGGTCACATTCAATGTCTGAAAATTTTGCAAAACATCAATTGAGACGATAATGGCGTTTTAATACCTTTTATACAACACAAAATATAAATAATTACTTATATGTATAATCATTATTAATATGATGTAAACAATTTTAGTGTCATTTACTTTATCATCATATAATTCATATTTCATTGATTACATGAAATAACTGTTAAAGTTGAATTTTGTTTTCAAGCAAGTTATGCTTGTGTTGAGTTAACACGTTTTTTTATTCGACTAGGATACTTTAAATTATGTTTTTAATGAGGAACTGATGATTAATACTATTCCTACGTTTTTTTTAATATGGCAAATTTACCTTTTTTGGTCTCACGTTTGGCATCACTAATGAATATTTTTTTATTTGTTCGGCATCAATCGAACATATGGCCACCATCGTAAGTAACGTTATTACTGTGATTTTCGCAAACATTTTGCTGTTGATATTTAATAAACGCCTACTCGAGTATAATATTTGCTACAGCTTTAACTGGTTTGTGAAATAATAACATTGTTGCTATGACTGAACAGACTACCGGTACTATTCAACAGTCTGAGGTCACGCACAGAAAATCTGTTGAATTTCACGTTGCACACACGCTAAGCAAGACGACATTCATACAACACACTAACACCTGAACCCACAGCATTCGGTGTAAATACTGTTGGACGTTTTCTAAGTAGTTGACTCTCCCCACTTTTTGTGAGTACTGTTGTACTTGTTTCTCCATGCGCGTCCTTTGACGTTGGTTCTATCGATTTTACTGGAGCACACAATTCAACAGGCAGCAGTTTTGCGTAGGTGTCTAGAAATTATGTTATTCGCATTTGAACTGCAAAGGTTGCGTCATGAGTTAAATGTTTATTAAGCTTATTTCATAAGTGTAATATTGATATGAAAACAATTATTCGACTTCAAAAACAAGTCATTAAGTTTATTAAATTGTTAATTTATTATTCACTCAACTAAATAAAACAACAAATATTCAGTGAATTAATGAAGTGTTCATTAAAGTAAAATAATGCGATCCTTGTTATAACCCTTGTTTGTGATCTTATATATATTTTTTGAGTAACAAATAAATCAAGTGAAAAACTTTACTATAAACGACATTTTTTGTCAAAAAATGACAATTATGTGATGTAACAAGTTGCTACTTAGCCACTAAAGAACCTTAAAATTACGTTTTAGATATCGATATGCCCAACGAATAAGGCAGTGACTCACTAATTTTTCAGGATATCGAAAATAAAAATTACTCTCAGATTACACACTATATGTTTATCAATTTTCTTAGTAGTTTAATTCCAATTCAATCCAAATTGTCAATATTTTGATGAAAGTTATTATAAGAAGAGTAAAACCTAAATTCAAATACCTCATAAACTTATAAATGGATTTTTTTAAGTTACTATCTTATTCGTTGCGTATTATTATAGTCTCTCTTTTCAATAAATAGCCATTTTTTAATTATTTTAGCTATTTTATTGTTCCGTAACAATAATGATGTTTCATATATTCACCTTTAAAAATGATAAATTACTCTAGCAAATTTTATTGACCAAAAATAAATTACATAGCAGATTTTTCCAAAGAAAAATATGTTTTTTACCCAGAACTTCATTTATATATGTCTAAATTTTATTTTAGCTTCGATGCGAAGCTGAGAAGATATTAGTTTTATTATGATGTGTTTTTTTTTTTTTGGGTCTGTTACCACTTTTTCTCAGCTCTCACCGATCCGATTTCTTTCAATGATACGTCAAAAGATCACAAATTGTATCTAGTTGAAGACATTACCCTAAAAAATATAAAAATTGAAAGTGTTGAGGAAATACTGACACTTTTATATATATCTTAAATTAAAGCTAATATTACATACTTTATTATGGAAAAAAAAAAATTTCGGATTTTATTTTGTCTTCACAGTGAAAATGGCTACCGTATGTTATTTTTGTGTGAAAATTCTCGATTTTAATTTTAAAATTTTTAACTTTATAATGCTATAACTTATTGAAAAGTGTATGGATCGACACAATTTTTTTATAAGAAATAATATTTTTTATAGCTTGAAGTACTTGAGGATATATCCATGTTTGCAAATGAGTTCTGACGTTTCGGACTCATTGCAGAGTCCATCTTTAGAGTGATAGTTGCTAGTCGGTGGCTGCAACTATACTGGCGGCTTATCTTGATAACAGTCTGCATTTATAAAATTTATAACATCTGGTTTTTGACTAACGTTGTTTGCCGTATCAGGGTTTTTGACTAACGTTGTTTGCCGTATCAGGGTTTTTGACTAACGTTGTTTACCGTATCCAGGTTTTTGACTAATGTTATTGACAACATTTCGATTTTTGTCAAAATTACCATTCCTGGATGTAATGGTAAAAAACACAGCCTAATGGGAAATTCGGCACAGGAGTGTATAGAAACAGTACACCTACAGATAGATATTTACATGCCGATTCGCACTATAGCTCCTCACAGAAAATGGGATTATTACACATAATGGCAACAAGAGCTGTCAGAATAGCTGATGAAGACCATGTGAATGAGAAAAAAACATACTTACGACAATCACTAAAGAATAATGGGTACACAATGAAAAACATTAATAAGGCAATTAAAAAAGCAGAGAAAAGAAAAAATGCAACGCGTATCATGGTTGACGAAAACAATGAAGATGAAAAGAAAGGAACATTAATACTGCCGTACATACAGAGAATTACCGACCACATATCAAGGATCGCACAAAAATTCAAATTAAGAACCGTCTTCAAACCAAACACCGTAAACAACGTTAGTCAAAAACCCGGATACAGTAAACAACATTAGTCAAAAACCCGGATACGGTAAACAACGTTAGTCAAAAACCAGATGTTATCAATTTTATAAAAGCAGACTGTTATCAAGATAAGCCGTCAGTATAGTTGCAGCCACCGACTATCAACCATCACTCTGAAGATGGACTTTGCAATGTGTCCGAAACTGCAAACATGGATATATCCTCAAGAACTTAAAGCAACAAGACAATCCATGAAAGCTTTAACACATTTATAATATTTTTTTAATAATCCCTCTTTCATTCGACATACTTTAATTTTATCAGGATGTTAATAAGAAATACATTAGTATTTGGAGATTTGTTACGCGTTTATAGCCGAGTTTCCATTACTCGTCTACTCTCCTAGTATTCGTTATTTGTTTATATTTATCAAGCAGTGGGAATGATGAACTGGTACAAATGTTCGACATTCGTTATTCGTCATCTTAAGTTGTGTCATATATCAAATATTCGTCTACTCGTACCTGTACACAAATATTCCGACTACTTGTATACTCGCCGAATATACGACAATCACTGATTGTTCATCTACTAGCACAAGTAGACAAATACCGACAGATTTTTTGAAAATATTTTTTTGGATTTTGTTAGTTACATATATATTTCTATATACCTGTTATAAAATAACTTTTAGGTTCATTCCCTATATCTTATACAGGTGTCAACTAATATCACACATATTAAAGCTTATAAACTTTTATAAAAATAAATAGTTTTTTTGTATCGAGTATTCAATAACAATAAAAATGTGGAAAATACAAAATAATTTTACATATAGACGAGTAATCAGAACGGTAGTATTTGTCTACTTGTACGAAGAGACGAATATTTGGTATTCCCCTACATTCGGCAAATAGACGAGTAATGAGAACCCAACAAAAGAATATTATTTTGTATGTATATTAGCTTCGATGCGAAGCTGAGAAGGTATTGGTTTTACTAAGATGTGTTTTTTTTTTTTTTTTGTGTCTGTTACCACTTTTTCTCAGCTCTCACCGAACCGATTTCTTTCAATGATACGTCAAAAGATCACAAATCGTATCTAGTCTAAGACATTACCCTCAAAAATTGAAAAAAATTCCCTCATTCCCCGTAAATGGGGGAAACCTCCGAAAAAATTACAAATTTAAAAATGGCTAATTTTCGAAATTTTTTCAATTTTTTTTTACTAAAAACTGCCGTAACTTTTTTAAAAATAAACATATCAATATAATTCTTTTTTTTATAGATGCATGATGTCATTACCTATCATTTGGTATATTTTTTTTTATAAATCTGACTTTTTACCTGCCCACAGGGGGGTTTCAAAATGACAAATTTTTCACAAAAAATTGACTTTTTCAACTTAAATTTTGAAAGTGTTCCGGAAAGTCTGACACTTTTATATATATATTAAATTAAAGCTAATGTAATCTACTTTATTATGTAAAAAAAATTTCGGACTTTATTTTGTCTTCACGGTGAAAATGGCTACCAAATGCTATTATTGTGTGAAAATTATCGATTTTATTTTTTACATTTTAAACTTTATAATACTACTATTTTTTAATAATCCCTTTTTCATTCGATATACTTTTTCTGAATCAGGATATTAATAACGAACTAGCAGATCATGTTGCTTTTGGAATAATCCACCTATTTTTTTAAATTAAACACTATCTAAAGATTTGCATCGAAGCGTTTTTTATGATAGTGATTTTAATCATGGTTACACTAACCTATTTAAAAAAAAACTGTTGCGGTATCACCATTATTGTCGCGGACGTAGGTTGGTTTTTTTTTTGGTAAGTTTGTAATGTATACACATTATCATCATATGTATACACAGTAATCATGAAAAGATAGCGTTTTCTTCTGTCCTTTTCTCAATACGTATATCAATGTTTAATACCGTAAAATAATACATGAAAATTCAAATTTTCACAAACTTCAAAATTCTACACAATANACATTTTCCCCTTACAATTTCCACTGTCGGATTCTTGATTATAATTTAGTGTTCTTTTTGTATTTGTATATTCTCTTCCTACTACATCAAAACTCCATTACCATCAGTCTATGTTGTGAAGTTATACTCTCGCCCGGGATAATTTAATAATTTTTTACTTGCTTTACCCTCTCTCTTCCACCTAAAATAATCAATTAATATTCTTCCCTTTTTCTAAAACAAGTATTAAATACAGCAACATTATACGATACTGCAAAATCCAGGATTCTTCTCAAGACTCATTCTTCTCATTAAAACCATATCCTTTATGTACTCTTTCATATCCTCTCTTCTCATTACCTGCATGTCCATTCATATATTCAACTGTCACCGCATTTCCATTACCAGATATTCCTTGCATCACCTCATCCATCTCTCTCCAAAACATTTCCATGACTATTTCATTACATTCTACTTGCTGTGCATAGGCACTTATTACATTCAACACTTTTTTCTTAATTTTACGATTATAATTTTGACACTTTTCCTATCTACTTCTACTACTTTACTTTTCACCTCCTCATTCATTATTATCCCTACATAATTCTTCGTATTGATCTTACCTGAATGCATTATTTTATAACCATCACCTATTTCCCTTACTTCCTCTCCCTTCTACTAAGTTTCTTGCACACAGCAAATATTAACTTTTCTTCTCTTCAATACTTCTACTAATTCTCTACTCCTACCAGTTAATATTCCAAGATTCCACGTAGCTATTCTTACTTTGTATCTATCTTTTACACGAGTCCAGCCTAGAGTTTAATGAAGACATGCTTACACCGTCGGCACTACAAGTGTTTAGTAGGCTTATACAAATGACTGGTGAAACAGCTACTGCACAAGTTGTCCGGCTAGTCTCAAACACTTTATTCTTTAGGCTTTCTTTGTCTTTAACTACTTTATTTCCTCTCGCCTGTTGTCCCCACGTACTTCCGAAATGGAACAATCCGCCTAAGTTCTGTTTAAGACTTCTCATACTTTTTTACAAAATTTTACACTGGCTGTTGACTTGACGCAACCTCATTAGTCGCCTCTCACAACTGGCAGAGAGGCCTTGGAAGTATTCTTACCCTTTTTCCATGAGAGTTGTTTTTGTTACACCAGGGCGCAAGCGAAATTCCTAATTATGACCCTTGAGTAGCTTAGTACCTATTCACAACCCATTACAATAACAAAAAAATTGTTATTAGTTATTACATTGTCATTGCTTTTCTCTAATATCTATGAAATATTATTAAATCGTTGTTTTTTTTTATTTTTGACAATTTTTTTATTTATACATTTTATTAATTTAATAATAGAAAGGAATAATCGAGACAGGAATAAGTATGTAGTGTATAAAGCGGGGAATTAAAAAAAAAAATACAAATCTTGAAAAAAATAATGTATTATTGATTGATACACCCAAGCAAATGGTTTAAAGTTCACCTTATAATATTTCAATTTTCTACATACAGTTCATCATAAGAAATTGTTTGACAATATAGATAAAAACAATGAATTCTATAAAGTCCACTGATCAAAATTTGTCCAATCTTGTTAAGAAAGACTCTACAATAGGTAAGGAAACAGTGTATTATTTGATTTTATAGATCCTGATAGTTTGATTTATATTATAAATATTAAAGATGGAAATCGAATCGAAATCGTATAAAGTAGTATACTTTAATTATCCACCGAGTTTTAACTTAAACAACGTGAAAAGACAATTTTTCTAATAATTATTATATTTGAAAACAAAAAATGTTGAAACAATTGATATACATTGGCTCATATATTCGATAATTAGAGATTTACTATTTTTACTACAAAGTGTTTCAAAAATCTAATTATTCATTAAGTACAGCGGGCCAATGCGATTAAAGATATTTATCTTGCATTGTTGATCAACATGAAAACTCTTTAAATCTTTTGTAGTGCTGCACCAACTCAGGTTCGTCTCTATATCTTATAGAGACGATCAGGGGTGTATCTTACACCCCTGATCTTAATTTTTTGTTTTATTTTGGAAACAAAAAATTATAATGCGATTCAAGTATTATTTTAATGAAAAAAAGTAATAAATAAAAACTTTAATTAATTTACTTTGAAATATTATATTTTAGTATTCTTAGAATAAAATGCAAATTTTGAAAATTTTATAACATGAAAATAAACTAAATAATTTTTCCAAAATTTTTATTTATTTCATTTTATTGAAAAACTCTGTAACTATCTATTTTAACTCATCACTTTAACATAGATATAAAAAACATATCAAATGAAACTATTTTTATTTCAAAAATTTAAACAAACTTTAAATGATCCCAAGTTATTTACATAGTTAATACAACAAATGTTTTATAAAATAAATCCTAATAATTAAGTGAACTAAATAATCATATATTTTCATTTTCAGTATTGGAAAATGAAGACATACCAATACTATAAGGGCATGTTGTTACTAACATAGACTTAGGTAAAGTATTTGAGGAACTTAATTCTAAATTTTGATATCTAATTTTTAACATTTCTTCTTTAAGTTTATTAAGTATTGCAAAGTTTGGTTGATTAACAGCAGCTTTGCTTTGTAATTGAGTTATTTCTTGTTCTTCTTGTTTTTTTTCCTTAGCATTTTTAATACTACGGTTACCATATAATCGTAATAATGAACCCCAATTATCAATGTGAGGATGTAATAATCCTAAAATAACTTGAGAAGCTTTCTGTTTACCATCTCTTTTATTTTTGCAAGCTACAGAAGCTGTATGTTTCCCGACAGTCATTGTACATTGATTTAACATTCTACGGCGATTATTCAGCTTATATTCTATTCCTATATCACATTCACCAAAATTTCTTTGTAAACAAACTAGCAACATAGCATATGGTGATGGTTCAGTAGTTTTTGCACAAAATTCAGTTATTCTAGGATCAGTTACTTTTATTTGGTCAAAGATAACTGGATCAGATAGATTTTTTTGCTCTGAATCTATTTTACTTTTCATCTCTGGTATAAGAATATCCAATGTTGCTTGTGCAGCATTTAATTTTGCTTGTTTTTTACTATTACCTATGCCAACCCCATATTGAACATCATTAAGAACAACAGTAGCTGAGTAAGGAGTTTCAAGATTATCAAGTTCTTTGAATTCATACCATGGTTGTGTTTTTAATGCTTGTTGCAAATATTCATGCAAAATACTAACATAACTTTTACCATTAGGGTTCATTATCCATTCTCTCCGCCTACTACAACGTTTGTCATTATCTTCAGTTTGTAAAGGAAATGAGATTAACTTAGTACTATCTGGTAATGAAGGCCTTTCTTTAGTTTTTACTACTGGATTTTTATCAAATTCAGATTTTAATTCAACTTCTTCATGATTTACACAAGATAACTTGACTTTTTTAAACCTAATAAAAAAATTTAATATCGTTAGTGTATATTTTATATAGGATGTTCTATAAGTAAGGGAATTGGTTTCTATTGTTTTCATTGTTTGTAACAATTGATCTGATTCCTTACTTACTGAACAATCTATATATTTTTTAAGGCTGAAATAAGAGACCTTTAGTTTGGGTCTCTAAAAATTATGGCCAGACTTAATAAATTTTCAAAGAAAAACTTAATTATGATACCAAAAATTAATTAATATTACAATATATAGAATGTACATTTTTCGAACCATAGTAATATATGAGTGGGTATTCTGGAGAGGAGACAAAATAGTCTCATTATTTTCTTTTTATCTACAAAATTGGGGTTTTTTGAATTACCACAAATTTATTTTTTAACTAAACAAATTAATAAAATAAAGTAATTTAGAAGGTTTCAACATGAAAAACCCATACAAATTAAAAAAAATATATATTCCAATCACAATTACAAATATTATAATTGCATAAATATTACAATTAATGTTATATGTAACACAATAAAATAGTAGGGGTCATTTTGGCATGAATTTTTTTTGGAAAAACCGAATCCCACATCTTGTATGAGAATTTCTAGAGGAATATCAAAGTATAGTTTATTTTTATTTTTAGAGATGCTCCGAGGTGTTATTTCAAAAATCTCTAATTTTATAAGCAAAAAAAAACAGAATCCTATTTTACGTATTTCTAGGATATTCATTTATATTACTTAAGCTTGAAAGATTTGCACTCTATTTATATATTAAAAACAGATATTGCTGAGTCGAAGGAGTCAAAGTGATATTTTGGTAAAAATCAAAAAAGTGTACAACTGAAAATTAAAATAACTACTTTTTTGAAATGATTAGAGTAAATTTTTATTTAACATTTTTCTATTTATCATCAACATTTTTTTACTGATTGTATTACAAAAATAATATTTTTTAATTTTAATTCATTTTTCTCGCAGTAAATTTTTTGAAAATTCAGCTTTAGATGTATCAAATAGTACGGTGCTATAAGATAGTAATGGTACTTGAACATTTTTTTTAGTTACTGTAGATATTGATAACAAAAAAATAATTTGCTTTAATAATATTTAGTTAGTAATATTTAATACCTACCAACCAATAAATATTAACAATAAAAAATACAAAAACTTTATGTTATTAGATTTAAAATTAACTAATTTTTCGTATATGGACATTAACCTGTTATTAAAAATTAATATTGAACAGAGCTTTAAGTAAGGATGGACAGTTACAAATATTTAAATCACAGCTAGCACAGTATTACTTACTATTTATAATGCACCTAACATACAATTAAATAATTGTTTTATGATTATTTGAAACCTGTGTGTGTATTAAAGTGATTATATTATCTAAATAATCATATGAACAATTACTTGCCAATGTGTATAAGATTACACTTTTGTTTTTCATAAATTTCTTTTTATACTTTTTTATGTGTTAAATGACAAGCTGCATCACTTTACAATTTAATTACTTCTTTAGCATACATTTCTGAAGGAATTACAAAGTTGTTTTTAACATTTTCCTTCATAGATTTTAGAACATGAATGATTTCTATTTTAGAGCAATTTTGATTTTGACACATTTGTTGTAATGCATTCTATACTAAAGGCAGTATTACAATATTTTGTTTTATGTTTAAGACAAGTACATTGTGAGCCAGATTGACATATGTTAAAAAGAAGGTCAATTTATACTAATTACTAGGATGGTAAATGTCCTACAATACTAAATTTTTTATTTAATAATATGGCATTCAAGCCATCCTAAGGGTCATGTGAGTGTCACATCCCTACTTAGCAAAATTTTATAATTTATGTCTGTAATATTTATTATAAAAAGATACTACTACAAAATATTAATAATTAAAAAAGGCATACAAATTAAAAAAAAATGTTCAATAGTCAAAAATGAATTTTTTTATCTATCCTCATATTTTTATATTTATAAAAAATCAAGACTTTAAAGTTGATTATCTCAAAATGTATTTTTTTTTAAATATATTCTTATGATATTGATAGTTCGATATCTATTATGGACAAATAAAGTATACAATATAGTCCATAGATAAAATCAATCTATTTTTAAAAATTAAGTAACTTTATAATAAACTCAATTATTTTATTTTCGGTATGAATAGATTTTAATTATTTTTTTGTTTTTAATAAAATATTATTCAACCTGAGAAATTACTACATTATAATTGAAAAATAAAAGATAATTTTTAAAATATAATAGAAGTGCAATGACTTAGTATAAGAACCATATATTTTAATAATAAGATATTTCACTAATTAAATATCTCTATAAACTAATAGACAGTGCTTAGAGAGTTAAATCTGGAGATCATTTTCAGAGAATAAACTGGTAACAAAGGGATAATAAGTGTTACTGCCAAAATATGTTTATTCTCTCTCACGCCTCATTAAGAGATAGTAATATTATTACCCATAATATGGGCAATGTCTTATTTTTCACTCAATATTATTCCCAAGAACCATGGAAAGTATAGATTATATTTTTTAGGTCTCTGATTGTAGTTAGAATAAGTTAATTATTTATTTGTTTATTGATTAGGTTGATGAATTTTTTAACTACATTTAATCATTACACAAAAATTCATAATTCAAACCAATGCAAAATTCTGATGAGTAAACATTTAGGTAGGTCTATTTATTTTTGTCAATGAATGCTATTAATTAGTCAAAATTAACATTTTATTTTTTAATAATAATAATGATAAATTAGATACTATTATAAAGTTTACCCTCAAGCATAAAATGTTGAACTTTATGAAGTTGAATGGAATCAAAGTATAAATATTGTAATGTTTATACTTAAACAGAAGCAATATTAATATATGAAAATAGTAGTTCAGAAAATAGTAGGAAACTGGTAAAATTTCTTTAATTGATTTTTTTAAAACTTATTTCATTTTTTAGACCTACAATTTAGAAAAAAGAATGTATCAAATATTTCTTTTATGGTTTGTATAATAGAGTTTGGATGACCTAATTATGGATAATCAAAGTTGTACTGTATTTCTAAAATTTAAATTACATAAGAAAATACTTTACTGTAAGTAAATACAAACCTAAAAAGTGATTGACAATACTCTCGTAGCTCTTCATGAGATAAGGATTCTTTAACAATATTCTCCTGGGCAGTTTCAACTTTAGCATTTGGTATAATCATATCTCCAATTTTACTTGTTGGATTTTCAGAATTACTATTGGTATTATTTTGAGCTTGTATAGCTCTTTTATATTGTAAACAACTGATAGCAGATAAAGGTGCTAAATGTGATTTTGGATTACCTGGACCTAAAAAATATGGTCTAGATAATGTAACAACTCTAGATTTCTTATGTAAATAGATAGGCATTCCACTTTTGTGGGTTGCTTCAATCCAATTTTCTGGTAAAATATCAAAATGATTTTTGCAAACTTCTTCCAGAACTATTTTTTCATACTCTTTGAAATCATTTGAATTAACATTGTTTGTATCGCACAAATTAGGTTCCTTTATTTTTTCTTTTAATGCTTCGTCTAATAAATTATATACTTCGTCGGTTTCTACAGTATCAATGTGATTTTTTGTCTGTTTTAAAGAATTATTAGTTTTTTTATGAAATTGACTATCATTAGGTTCACATTTATCTAAAAATCTATGTGATCCACTTATTTCATGATCATACTTTTCTAATTCAAACTCTCCATCTGAAATAGGTTCATAATCACTATCGCTTTCACCTAATTTATTAAGAGAAATTGATTGATCTTCTGTATCTGACACTTCAGAAAATATACTATTGTCATCATGAGTCTCATGGCTGTTTAACTTAAAGTTTTTATCAAATTCACAAAGATTTCTTTTTTTTGAAAAACAACTGGAATCTGATAAATTTTCAGTATTTGTGTTAATATTGCCACTGGTGGTTAATAATATATTATCAGATTCAATTTTTCTTTTCTTCTTCAAATAATCTTCCAAAATATAATTATTTTCATCAGAGGACATAGTAATAAATTACGTTTTTATACAAAAATAATTTCTAAAATATTTTGAAAATTTAACTTCAATATTTATTTTTCAAAGTAATTTATGGTTTTAGCTAAAATTTTAATTTATTTAATAATGTAAGCATAAAATATACATTATTTGGTTCAATTAAGGTGTAATTAAAAACACAGAAATCATGATAATAATAAATTTCTATAAGATTTTTATATTAGTTCGCAAAGCAAGTCAAACATATACTTTTAAATAATAAAGTGATATAATACAGAAATGTTAAATTTTTACCTATTTTATAGTATGTATGTAAATTACTTAGATAATAGATTCTTTATTATCAATCAAGGTGGATTCATGAAACTGCCATATTATCAGTGGTAAATAATCATATGTGTTAAACACAATCTAAAAAAATTGATAAAAAATCACGTGGTTGATTAATTATGTGTTAGTTAAAGAAATCACTTGACTAAAGATTCATTAATGATTTATTATTTGAAACTTGTAACAATTAATTAATATATTTATAATTTTAATATATCTTAGTATGATTATATTAATTTGAAAGTTTTTGACGAAAATATTATTATTTTACAATGATAACTTTAAACTTTATTAATACATTTGATAGTTTAACAAAAAATCCATTAGAGTATTTAGAGTATGTATTATATTAAAATAAATTAAGCATAGTTATTAGTTTAACTTATGTTTTTGTTTTTAGTGTTCAAACTCATGTTAGTGATAAAATATCAAACTTCCTAAAAGAATTGTATGATTCAACTAAATCAACGGAAGTTAATTTAAAAAATTTGGATGATGCACTTCCAGAATTGATAATTAATGAATTTGATGAAGAGCAAATATGGCAAGAGTTAGAGCTTCAAAATTCTACTCGTTTTAAATTTCTTGCTAAAAATATTCAACAAATTACTGATAACGATCTAAATTTTCTCTCAAGTGTTGGAAGTAAGATTTCTGTTATTTTGTTAGGTGTGATTATTCCTATACCATTGTGGCAAAAAAGTAATTTTATTGAACAAAAAAAAAAAACAAAAAATCTTGATATTATATGTATATAAATCATAATAGTTGAAGATTTTTGCCAGAATGGTTCAGATTTTAATGTTGACTACTTTATTTAAAAATTATTTGTATCTTTTGAAACACTAGTTAAAACATTATAAACCTGTCATTTTCTAGAAAATTCCTTTTTTTTATATCACCTAGGAAGGTTGATGTAAATCAATTTTCACTACTTTTCAAGACAAACAATTTTATGTTTAAATTTTTTTTTTTTTTTTGTTGGTCATTTTAAATAAAATAAATATTATTAATTATTTAAAATCAATGACAAATTATAAAGTATATATTGATTAAAAAAGTTTTAAAAAAATGATTCATTGAAACATATTATATGTGATAATATTATTATCAATCATTTTTTGGATCACATTTAATAAATATTTAACTGTCACAGGCTGTTTAGTCCAAGATAGAGAATAATGACTGTTATAATAATTTTATTTACATAATAATTTGATTTCTCGTAAATTTTCATTTAAAAATACATTTTAATTAAAAATTAAAATTATCATCAAATATAGTTATTGAAAATCTTATTTATACCATAGACTATTAAATATTTTTTGTTTATAGTTAAAAATGTCGATAATATTTTCCTTTACTATAATGATAAATAGAGTTAAAAGCTTTATCAAGTAAAATAAAAAATAATTATCTAAAAAAATTAATTTCAACATGATTTTAATAATAAATTGGGGTTGTTATGTCAATGCACTGACCTTCAGTTACTAAAATATTGTTATAGAAACAAATTTTTTATTATATACATTTAGATAATAAAAACACAATTGAATCACAAAGTGATTCTGAAGAAAATAGTGAGTGTTCATTTGTAAACACACAAAGTGAAACTGAAATACAAGAAAGTGAAAGTGAAAATAATGAAATCATTGATGACAGAAATACTTTAAAATCTAATTATGGTAATGTTTCAATATTTTAATTAAAGGGTAGGTTATGTACAAAAACAAGATAACTTCAGGAAAATAAAAATAATAACATTTTTAACCATACCATAAAATTTTTCTGGGATTAAAGTATTCTTCATTATTATCCTAATTTAGAAAAATGAAAATTTAATTTAAAAAAATGGAGTTATCTTGTTTTTGTATAAAATAAAAAATAATAATTTACGCACAAGCCTTATTCTAAATTTTTAAATGAAAGTGTTTGGTAAATCTCTTTTTACAATTAAATTGATTTTTATTTTCAATGTGAAAATCAATTGAAACTAAATATAAATTTAAACAAAACATAATATTTTTTTAAGTATTTTTAATAATAATATAACCTTTATTTACTCACAATAAAACTAATACCTAAATAAAAAATGCAAGAAATATTTTTAAATATTTTTTCTTATATCACTTCACAAAATTGTTAAAAATTTTTCAAACTTATTATATGAGCAACATTTAAGTGAGAATATAAATTAAATGAAAATATCATTGCTTTTTAATGATAGCATTTTGCTTAAATCAATAATTATTTTAATTAAATTTACTTTCTTGGTTTATTTAAAAAGATATTTAATGCTCTATTATTTATTAAAAGTCATACAATTTAACTTTGGCAACTATAAACGAAATTTTTTCAATATTACTGATATGTTGGTTCAAGATTCTAAACATGACATGGAAAAAAGTTGCTATTAATCACTTTCTTATAAGCATTTTAATATAATTTTTAAAATAAATCTGTTATGATTTTAATATTTTTTTATATTTTTATTTGCTTTATCAGCCCATTAAGGGCCGGAGTGGCCTCCCCTCCAAAAGTAGGTTTCTTAACCATTGATACTCCAGGACGGGTGGTTAGTTTGTCGCTGCTGAGAGGAATGGCGACTTCAATAACCGAACTGATCTCTCACTCGGCAAATGAAGTCGCCCGTGACCAATTTTCGAACCCAAGGCTGTCAAGCACTGCAACGTTACCGACTAGACTACACCGTAACTCTTAATTTTTAAATATCTTAATAAAATTATATCTATAATAATCAATAATCCGTGATAATTTTTGAAGGTACTAGGAAAATTTAGCATTCTCATATTTTTTAATCTAGATACACTTATAAATTTAGGTCTCTTAAATGTTTAGAAAAAATGTCTCTGTATAGTTTTTCAATGGCTACAATAATACTATAAAAAATTCAGTAATATTATATGATAAAGTCCCTAGCAAAATGTTGTCTTTATTTTATTAACTTATTGCTAGTTTAAGCTTTTTTTATTTTTAATTTAAAATAAGTCATTAAAAAAATGTCTTTTATTTCTCTTTTTATTATACCAAGTTTCTCTTCTATGACTTCAAAGTGCCATTTATTAAACATTAAGTTAGTTTGAGATTTCTTTTGTAAATTATAATTTAATAATATAATATAGTTTTTAAAATTTTCAATTTTATCAATGATTTTTCTAATTTAGTACTGAAAAAATCAATTGTTGATGATGACTTTTTTAAATTGTCTGAAATGGAAAACTTCTTGTTGTCCGAAGAAAAGACTGAATCTGGAAAACAACCCATATCTAATGATGATGATGATATTGATTTATTTCAAAACCTTGAGACCTCAGATAATGAAGTAATTAGTTTTTATTTGATTATAAACAATATACTGAATGAGGCATTTAAACTACTGATATAAAAAGTTTAATTATAAAATTACAAAATCAATTATTGGTAATTGAAATAAATCTAATAATATGACACTTACAATTTTTTAATAATTTATTTAAATGACCTCAATTTTTATCTATAAAAAAATATAATTTGGACCTGTTATACCCAAGATAGATGAAAAAAATGTGATATTAATTATTTGGGATTCAAGACTGCTATATTGTGTTGTTGTTCTTAAGTTTTCATCCTTTCGGTTTGCATTTAGTACACAGAATATTTTACTCAAATTGGTTTGGCTTAATCATTTTATGAAACAATGTGTTTTATGTATGTTTTCTATATGTGGAAAGTTAGAGCAGTTAATAAGAAAGAATAGTGGAAATCTTACACAAATTATAATAAAATATAAATGGCATGTTATTAAATTTATAATGTAAAGCTAATAAATAATTTATTTTCATTTATTTGCTCATTTTATAATTAAAATTATAAAATTGTCTTTATTTAGTGACTAAATATTGCTATTTAAAAAAACAAAGTTAACACTGCTAAAAGTTATAAGGGGTGACTCTTAACCCTTAAGCAGGCGCGTACCTATTTTTGTATAGCCGCGTGGGGGTCTATTAGACCCCATTTCTAAAAAAGTATAAAATGTGTATAAAAAAGTTCATTTTTTTAAATTCAAAGACATTTTTTACCATATGATATATAAATATGGATAAAAATTAAAAAATAAATAAATGACAAAATTATGTGCATTACTAAAAATTATATTACGAAAAAAAAAAACTTAATTTTCAAAATTTCATTAAAAAATTTTGGTTTGTAAAAAAATTATTTTAACTGCAAAATCTTATTTTTGAGATGGTAAATAAAAGCTTTTACTATTACAAAATGTATTTTTATTAATTTTTCTTGTATTTCTTTGAGCTCAAACACTGCTTATATTTATTAGTTTTATGTGTATTTACATTTATATAATCATTTTTCTTAATTGAATTTTTTTTTATTAATATTACAATACATTTAATTATTATGACACGAGTATATACAATTATTCGTTCATAGTAGCACATCGATTACCGATAATCAATGTATCCACATTGCGACGCGATGTATTTATTACATGTTTTGTTCCGTATCATCGAGTAGTGGAAATTCTCAATAGATTATTTATTTTTAAAACTTAATTGCACAGTCTGTGGCAGATCCACATAATTCCAATTCCACAATATTATATTGATTATAACATTGCATTTACGATAAAACAATATTTTGAACAAAATACAAGTCAAAAAAAAAAATTATAACGTTACAAGTCGCGTGGGGGTCAATATGACCCATTTCAACTTTGATGGATATTTTAGTTTTAGTTATTATCGAGGTGGACATAATGCCCATGCACTCAGACCTGTTGGTCCATTGTGCGCACCTCATACCGAATTGTCTTGATTCGGTTTATCCACCTAAGTGTTAATACATTTCCAACCATAAAGTCATCTCTAAAGATGACCAAAGAGTCCCGTCTTTCTGGCGAAATTAAGTATCTCTCTGGGTTTTAGGTTTTTAATATCTTCTTTTTCAGGAAAAGGTTTATTCAAGTAGTTTGATCTTAGTGTGGACAAGGCTTCACATTCGCACATGATGTGAAATGAGTCTTCCTCTTCTACTCCACACTTCCTGCACAATGGTGATTCCGATACCCCCATTGCGTTAAGATGTTTAAGCAGGTGACCATGTCCTGTCAGTAGACCAGTCAGGGTGCTTATTTGATGTCTAGTCATGCTATTAAGATCACCCAGCAATAAAC
>NW_026099575.1:39287211-39312716 GCF_025091365.1 Daktulosphaira vitifoliae | reverse complement strand
AGACTCAATGAGTAGCCCCTGCTCTGTGGTCAACTTGTTAGTGGGGTAGCCTGCAAGGACCAGAGCCACTTTTTTATCATCGGTTACCACGTCCCTGTAGGTCGGTACCCAATGAGTTTTCTTACATGGAGGTTCTTGACCCTTGTCCTCAGGTTTTTGAGCTTCGGTTCCCTTTGACTTTATAAATTCATCGGTTCCCTTGTCTCCCTCCTTTGGTAGGTTCTTCTGTCCCTCTATGATTGCTCGGCTCCTCTTCAGCTTGCGCCTCTGACTGCCGCTCAGTTTCTCAAATCTAAGTTTTAGACCCTCGATTTTGTCAGCTACTGCTCTCAGTTGATCTTGCGATTCCTGGTCTACATTTGCTGACGTTGCTATCTCTTTGGACGGTTCACCAAGTGTCCCGTTGTTGGCATTGAGACCTTCAAGTTTGGCGATTCTTCTGTGAAGAGTCGCCAGTTCACGATCTTGTTCCGACAGGTTGTCCATAGGATCCCTGATCGTCACAAGTTCGTTTTTTTGTGGTTTTTCTATGTTTTTATCCATATAGTTCCCACGAGAAATAAAGGTCCGTCACAGCAGAGCTCGATACTGTGATAAGGCTGTATACTCTATGGTGCGCCAGGTGCCATAGAGGATCCCAATGGTCACTTTACCTTTCGGCTAACTACCCTGTGACAAGTTAGCAACCCTTTCACTTGGTATGGCTGGGTTAGGGGGGCCTATTCGCTGTTAGCAAGCAGGTATGCCCAGGCCTACCGGTCCCAACTAACTAAAGTCATGACCGGCTAAGAGCAGTGGTACGTGTTGCCACCCCCACTGAAATAACTAGGGTCCACGGGGTTGTTAGGCCCGTAATCCTTGCGGATTCCCCTGCGGGTGATGGGTATTTTAAGTCATACATTTTTTTTTCGAAGGTATTTATTTATGAAAATCGATTCAATATTACTATAAAAACCATCTTCTAAATTTATATCTATGTACACCTTTTATGCAATATAATACATCCGTTTTTATTTATGTGGGGGTATGCTAGACCCCTACGCGACTGTTTAAGGGTTAAAAGTAAATTATAGTTGATAAATTAAAAAAAAATATAAATTGAAAAATTACAATAAATCTAGAAAAAAAAAGTCAGGGAATTATAAAATATTTTCGGTAAATCATCTAAATGTCATAAATTTTTATGATTACTTGAAATTTATTAAATTGATTTATTTATGTTCTTGAAATAATAAATCATTCATGGGTTCTTATACAAAATTCAAATTTTTGTACAAGGGAACAGTATACCAAATTTCTATTCTTAGTGATATGAAATTTAAAAATTAATTTTAAATTAAGATATTTCTAATATTACGATATATTGAACTTTTGTCCCAATATAGATATTCTATGGAACTCAATATTTTTGGCCTATACTAATTTTTAAGCTACATAAAAAAAAGGGGGGGGAAATATAGAAAGTTATTTTTAGTATAAACCAAGGGTTGAGAATAATTTATGAAAATTAATGACAGGCCAATATTTTATTTTCATATTTCTTCTTCATAATATAATTATATATATACAATTTATATTACAAATAAATTGAACAACTAATATATTGCACTATAATAAATTCAAGAGCACTATATATCAAAATTTGTCATATTTGACATTCTTATATAATTTATTATTATACATGAAATTTTTTATAAAATTTGACTTGAACTTAATATAAATACTAAGGACAAAAAAGCACACAATTTAACTCTTATGAAAGGTTGAACTTTTGAAATTGTTTATTTCAATAATACTTTTTTTTGAGATAAGGCCCTCTTACACTCAGTACAATATAACCAAAAACTAATGTCCTAAAAATTTGTTTTTGAAATTATAATGGTTTGAGTTCTCTGTCATCTACCTATTATATTGTTAAGATATGTTTTTGCATCTAAAAAATATCTATTTTATAAGATGCCATTGAAATTTTTAATTTGTTTTAGCTCTCCTGAAAAATTGCCTTAATTGACATATCAACTTTAAAAAAATGCCCAGAGATATATGTATTTTTTTTCAATCTTCTGAACTATATAAATACAAATTTCTGAACCTGTTTTAAACAATAATTATATAACATATGTATGAAAATAGTACTCTTTATATTATGGTTTTAATCAAACTATCTATTTGCATTATTACAGATAACTATTTTAATAATTAAATATTTTCAAGCTTAAATAGTGTTTACTTGTGATTTATATACTTTTTTAAACAATTTTTTAAGGTTAATGAAAATTATGGACCAATGTATAATGATTTTTTTGAAAACAATGTAATCAAGTCAAATAAAAGTAATGCCAGTAAAAAAATGGTTCGATTTGAAACAGATAATGAAGATAACTGTAATGAAAATAATATTGAATTGAACTCGGGCTCAAATGTTTTATCAAGCATGGAAAAACGATCGAAAAGAATAAAAGAAAGAATTGCAAAATTAGAAGAAGAAGCAATATCTGAACGACCATGGGGTTTAAAAGGAGAAGTGTCTGCCAAAGATCGTCCTCAAAATTCGTTATTAGAAGAAGCTGTTGAATTTGATGTTTGTACTCGTCCAGGTAAGAACAATTTACAAGGGTATACCCAAAGTAAAATTACCTCTTATATTACAAATAATAATATTTGTTTGCTTTATAAAATATGTACCTAATTTTAAAGTTACCAAGTCTAAACGATTAAAGTAATATGTGTTTATATTTTAAAGTATTACAATCATGTTAATGTCTTGTCATTCAATGACTGTCTTCTGCAACAATTTACGTAGAACATTATCAATGTTTAAAAATTAAAGTAATTTTATTTAAAATATATTAAAGAATTTAATTTAAAATAATTTTGATTGTACATAAAAAAATTTTAAAGAATCACAATAGATACAATTTTTACGCTATATCTTTTTAACAAAAGAAATTTCACTTCATCCGCACGTCCTTGTAGCACGCACGGGTTTTATTTTAAATAATTTACCATCAGTGACCAACAAAGCTTTGTCTACCTTTCTCTCTTTATATAGTCAAAAATTATTTATCTTCCTCAATAGAAATCAATTCAAACTTATTTGAGTAGGATATATTGAACAAATCGTCAAGCTCTACATTAAATTTACTATTTTTTTTCAATTTTATTTAAATTTTAGGTGATTTTTGAAGTTGTCTCAAAGTATCATACAATTTATTTACTTTTAATATACAATGTTGTTCATCTCGGCATGGAATTTTAGCTTTTGCCAAAATAAGCATGTTTCTTTTATAACCAATTTAAAATTCACATAATTTTAACTGCACATGTCATAAATTTTTTAAAAGTACACTTACTACCTGTCTATTGGATAGTAACCTACTTCCAACTATTTGATTGTTAATATGTCCAACTAGATAGATCTCATCTGGTTTCTGTAAATTTCTTGACTAAGAAGCTATAATACTTTTTTATTGCAACTAGTAAAATCCTTAGAATTATTTACCAAGTTCGAAGTATCAAAAAAAATGTTGGAGTTACAAAATTTTTTTTTTATATATAAGTTATTGGAAATTCAATTATGATTAAATGTTGTGTAACACATTTTGTTGTATGCTAAACGGTTAGTTATATATATATATATATATTTCTAAAAAGCGGTTGTGTTCAGTAAAAATTCGATCTTATCCAAATTTTTGTAAAACTTATTTTTTCTATGGAAAAATAATTTTAGGGGATAAGAAAGTTGAGTTTCAAAAAATAAAATTCTACTATAACTAATCCACCCTAATAGACATACAAAATTTGTATTCATATTTTCAAAAATGCATTGACTAACTTAATGGTAATGTTGAAAAATGGCTAAAATTATCAGCTTTGATGTATAGGGTAATTAATTGTTTGTTGGATAATAAATTTCTCCTAAAATAAAAATTTTGAATAAAATTGTCTTGGTTTTGTTTAGTTTCATTAATTGTTTAATTTAAAACAGATTAAATATTTAAGTACGAGATTAGAATCCATGAACCAAGGTGTCATAAAGACATATCTAACCACTAGGCCACCATACATTTTGATTCAAATTCTGATATACGTACATATAGGTTGATAATGTGATGTACAGATGAAAGAAACACAGTATTGTGTAAATTTATTAAATATTAGGAGGTCTTTTTTTTGGGATTACCCACTTAAAAATAAGCAAAAATACAATTTATATATAATTATGAGTGTATAATTATTAGCCCCAATTATAACTGAGGAAACTACATTGAAATTGGAAGATATTATTAGACAACGTATCAAAGATAAGTCATGGGATGATGTGGAGAGAAAAATTAAACCAACAAAGGCGCCACATGAATTTAAAAAACAGCTTATTTTAAACCAAGAAAAAAGTAAAGAAAGTTTATCGCAAATTTATGAAAAGGTAACTAAGCATAATTAACATAATTTTTAGAAATTTAAAGATATTTTGGTAATTTTAAATAAAATATTTTATTTACTGCTACATGTAAAAAAAAATTAAACTAATACTCCACATTTAATAATTAAGTACAGTTGATTTTTTTTATTTACTTCATATGTAGCTTGTGATTTAAATATTTCATACAATTGTGAAATAATAGTATTTCATAGATGCTTTAAATTCCATTAATATTAAGGTTAAATCAAGTGTGAGTAAGGCAAATTGAAACTTAAAGGATTTAATTAGATCTATTAAAGAAATTATTCATCATAATAACTTGAAACTTGGTAAAAATATTAGTTGATATATTCAGACCAAATTGATAAAAAGCTCATTAATTAATATTTATTATTTTAATAGTTATAAATTATTAGGAAAGAAAAGTGAAATTTATCATTATCTCTTAGATATGAGACAAAATGACTTTAATAATGCATTAAGTTAAAATACTATAGTTAAATTTAAATTAAAGCGTAAAATAAGTAATGATCTATGTATTCTTTAATTAAGAGAAAGCTCCCTCTTGCCTCCTTAAGAAACTTTGGATGTATTATGCAATTTTTAATTGGTCTATGAAGTAATTAAAAAAAAGAAAAATTGAGTGTAAAAATATTTAAAACGAGTAATCGATCTGATGACTTATTAAGTGATATTTTTCTTTAGCTATTAAATAAAAGTATTAATAAAATTAATATTTTAATATTAATATTAAATTAAAAATAAAATTATTTAGCTATTAATAAAAAATGCATTTATTTTATCACGCTCAAATTAAAACCTCACGCCGTAAAACAAGAACATATGTCGTTTTTGCAAAAAAAAGTATAAGTGAAATCTAAAACAAACATAAGTATAAATTTTATTTTATTTTTTGAAAAATTGTTTCGTGTTTGATTTAAGTATTTTAAAATACTAGTTCGCAAACATTACTACTATATTTTTTTTAAACCCAAAGAGATTATTTTACCCCAAGCATCAACTTACCCATTCCCCTATATTAGTTATTCAAATGGCCAATTTTGTAAAATCATTTACGTCATTATAAAGCTAAGGTTAGGTATATTTCTAAGTTAGTTATAAACGGTTTCATTAAATCTTTGTAACTAACGAGATGACTTAATGAAGACGTTCCTGAACTGGATTAATGTAAGTTGACACTGTGTCGCGTCGCTTCGTGATCACACTGACCCGCGCCACCTCTATCAACCGTCGCCCTATACTTTAGGTATTTGGTAGTTTGACTGACCAACACTCTGTGCCATACGCCATGATGTAAAGTCCCGCACGCCCGTCAACGACTCGCCGCAAATGATAGAGTCAAAGTGACGACGTCCACCGTCTCCGGACGTGTTGCCGTCGCCAGCAAAAGTGCCGCAACATTATGCGACGATTTTAATTAATTGTGTTTGTCTTTTGGGTTCTTTATAAAACTATTTGTTGTTGTTAATCAACAATAAACGAACCACAGGTCTTTACCATTTAACCCAAAATCGACTATTTTATTGCGACGTAAGTCGTGTCAAAGTGTAATGTAAGTTTTTTAGAACTAGAGTAATTTTGTCTTCAAAACGAGCTTGAAGTCAGTTGAAGGTCAAATAGTGCTCTATGAAACTATTCCTTTTAACTTTGGAAGGAGAAGTGTGTTCTCGAAGTATCTAATGATATAAATAATAATATCCGCGTCTCATTTCTCGACCATAACTATAAATTGTCATTAACTTGGTTGGGTTTAGACTTTAGACTGTGACACAACATTTAAAAAACTAGCATGTGGTCATGTTATATAGTTTCATTGTGAAACTAAGAAAGAATTTATTTTATTTTGTACACATTAATGGTGACTGTCCGTAATAGCGCACTATTCATTTATGCTGAATTAGCACATTATAATTTTGTGATTATAATGGTTGACTTTAATGGTGAATTTTCAAATGTAATCAATATTATTAATTTTTTTATTGTTAGGAATTCATTAATCAGAGAGAGGCAGCTAATCCAGAGAATAAAAATAAACTTGATGAAGAACCTAAGGAACATAAAGAAATTGATTTGATGATAAAAGAATTATTTAAAAAATTGGATGCACTGACAAATTATCATTATACTCCAAAACAGGTAATAAATGTTTTTTTAAATATTGTTGATGATAAACCTGCTAAATATCATAAGAAAATTAAAAATATATGGTGAATTTTACTTAGTTATTCTGTCAGATTGATTGCAGATTACTGTAAGATTGTGTAACCATTCTATCTGTAATGGTAATTTCAATGTTGTATTAATTTTAAACATATACATTTATTGATTCTTAAGTTTAGATAGTTACTGTCTATTAATAATATTGGATCTGCAATACATAAATATAGGATTTGGCGCCAATTAAGATAGCCTTATAACATAACAACGTTTTTTATTGTTTTTAATTTAATGACTTTGGAAAATAACGTTGAGTAGATACTTTTGATAATAGAATTAAATTGTACCTATGACATACATATTTACCATGTATATAACTGTTTTCTGTTTAAAATACAAAGACCCATTTTGGCAAATCTTATTATGATAATATTTAAATAACCTTTTAATAAAGTTTTATTTAAAATATGATAAAAATAAAGAATATTTAATAATAAAAAAATATTTATTTAGGCCATTCCTGAATTAAAAATTGTCAATAATCTTCCAGCAATATCAATGGAGGAAGTAGCTCCTACTACTACTACAGAAGCAACATTATTAGCTCCAGAGGAAATTCAAAGTATAAATTCATAAATAAAAATATAATTTTATGTATTTAATATTGTTATAAAATATTTAAAGGGCGATTTAAAATTTTTGAAAACAATTTTTTTTGTTTTAATTAATTTAATTTTGTATCGAGTATAATGAAAATTATGTAGAAATTTTTCCCCCCAAAAAAATAACAAATGATGAATAGCTCATTATAACAATAAATTAACAAAATACATTTATACAGTGGCGAATGGCTAATTAATCTTATGTTTCTTTGTAAAGTGAAATTTAATCTGATTAATTTAAGATAGTGATAATTTTTAGATAAATATAAAGCACCCATACTTGGTAAAGAAGAGCGCACAGACACAGATAAAAAACGTGAAAGACGAAAGAAAAAACTATTACAACATAAAAAACGTTTGATAAAGGATGCTAAAGATAAAGATTTAGAAAAAACAGGAATAAAATTTAAAAACAAAGAAAATTTTAAGCAACTGAAACTTATTAAAAATGATGGACGCCAAGTAAAACAAGTGAGTTATTTTTTGTTTTAATGTTACATTATGATAAATCTTGATTAAATAATGTTTTTGAATTTAAGAGTAATTTTGGGTAATTTAGTGAAGAGTAAATTTGTTTGTAAAATTGTAAAATTTTAAGAGCAATTAGAGCTTCATTTAGGAGAGGTTTTGTAAAAATTACTTAACTTATTTAGAGTATTAAAACATATATAAATCATTAATTACTCCAAAATATATTTAAAATACATGTATGCATGTTATAATTTTTTTAGTTAAAAGCTATTGATGATAAAAGTATGAAATCATCAAAAGAATTTTTTTCAAGATTACAAGATGAAGCAAAGAAAGAAATAGATAGGAAAAAAAGAAGTTCAAGTATAAATTATGAAAAAAATGGTAAAAAAATGAAAACTAAAATTTAAAGTAATCAATTAATATATTTTTGTATAATAAACTTGTGTTTTTAATACCTTGTTTTATTTTTTTAAACTATTTTAGCCTATATAATTCTTAGCCATAAATTCTAATTATCACAAAAGAACAATTAAAGAAAATTATATAGTAATGTTACAGCTTTAAAAATTAAGTAAAAGGAGATTAAATTAAAAATTTTAGATCGGGTGCAACATTATAGTAGTTTAAATGTATTATGAAATTATTTTGATATGATTTTAGCATAATTAATTTAACATTCATGTTTTACTCATTTTCTGTTTCTCTTTTTCAATAGTTTTAGCTTTAGCTCTTTCATATAATGGTACTAACTTGCCATCTTTAGCTAGTAATTTTAATATTTCAACAATCAATGGTAAGTAATTATGTTTACGCCTAGCATTTTCTATTCTATAACGTTTCATTTTATCTTCTTCATCAGCTATTTGCATACGAATATTATTTTCTTCGGCCATTTTAGTTTCTTCATCCTAATAAATACAGTTTTTAAGTGAAATATTAGTAAAAATTAAGTTAAATTTTTTTACCAAGTCTTCAGTTTGTAATGCTATCAGTCTTTGTTCCAATATTAATTTCCTATCAGATACAACAGCCATTAAGTTGAAATGTACTTCTCCTTCTTTATACCTTTAAATAAAATACTTTATTTAAAAAGAAATCATACAAAACTTAGTAAAATAATTAACTAGTTACTTATTTATTCTTTTTTCAATAAAAGGTTTTGCAACTTCAATCCAATCAGTATTAGGCTTTATTGGCCCTAAATCAATAGGACCTTCTTTTAAACCATCTAATTCATAGAGGCGACCATCAATTGGTACAATAGCTACAAAATGATAAGCCTCATCTTCTTTAGATTTAGGTTTAGCACTATCATCAAATTCAAAAATAGAACCACTTCTACAATATAAATTATGTTATTAATAAAAATATACATATATGGGATATGAAAAAATGAGTAATAAAATGTAATACCTTCCAAATGAATTGTGAACAGAACGTATTTTTTGTGAATTACTCAATGTTAGACCTTTCATATTAGCATCAAACTTTTGAGAAAATTCTTTAAACTCATTTAAAGTGCTACCAAGATCAATACTTGGATGACGACAATTAAGTAAAACACTCAAAATAGCTTGAGTTGCACATGCATTATTTATAACCTAAAAAAGAAATTTTTTTCATTCAAATTTGTTGTTTTGTTTAACTGATTAATCAAATTAGGGATTTATATATTACTTTTTCAAAAATTACATTTTGTTCCATTACACCAACAGTTTTAATTATTAAGAAATGATAAATTTTGTCAAGGTCTTTTTAAAATATTAAAAATAAATTTTTTATGTTTTTATGAATTCAAAATTCATAAAATGTTATTAGTTATTTCAAAAATAATATTTCATTGAAATACTATTTAAAAGAATATTATTCTTTAATAATTGTATACATAGATACATCAATGGACCTAAGCAAAATATTTTATGATAATCTAAATTACAATGATTATAATTATAATAATTTAATTTAAAAAATAAAATGTAATTTTTTAAAAATTATGTTTTTAAAGCCTAGATAAAATTTTATGGATTTTTTGTATTCATTATGATTTTGTAATTGAGACATAATTTAATAAAAATATTCTATTATTTAAGTCTTACCTGTTGAGCAAAAAAAATTTTATCTATTCTTGAATCTTTTACAATTGGTCCATCTGGTTGATCATCCCCAATCCATCGAAACAAAAATATTAAACCATGAACAGGCCTAAAATTTTATAAATCTTATTTTTATTATTATTTTAAAATAGATTTTTTAAAAATTCTTTATATACACTAAAAGTTTGAAGATAAAAAAAAATGTTATAAATAATATTTTTTATTGTTTTAAATTTTCAGAAATAATATTAAAATTAAAGTTGACGCACTTAACCAGAGTTATTAAAAATGTGTTATCACTAATTTTTTATTACATATTTGTAAAAACATTAATCAGGGGACGTAAACAATGAAAATATTACACTAATGATTAGTTTTACGATTAAATAATGTTATTAAAAGATTAATTTTGAAAAAAAATACATGATACGTTAACACATTAAGTCTCAAATCAACTTTAACTTATCTTTTTACATCATGTAGAAATTTTTAATTTGTTAATATAGTTCAAACTATCAATTTGTTAATATAAAAATTAAAATTGAAATCTTAATTATTTCTTTTTTTTAATATTATATTTTTGATCACAGACTAGTGTACTTTAATGTATTAAAATATTTGAACTGTAAAAACATAGTGAATTACATAGAAAGAGTTGATTGAATTTGATTATCATAAAATTAAGTTTTATTAATTACTAACCTAATATCATAAAGATACGAATGATTGGTTTTACAAAATATGAAAGAAAATTGTTAATTTACTAAGGTTAATATTTTAAAACTCGTATTTTTGAATACAGAACTTACTATAATAGAATTGATAACTTGTAACTAATATTATTTAAAATTATAAATATAATAATTTTATATGGTTATTCTATAGGTATTTTTCTACAATGTATTTGCTGTAGTTAAAAAACATGTTTTTAAGTGCCTTAAATATATTTTAACAAACATATTAGTAATATAACAGTTAAATCTGTTTCACTCTGTATAAAGTTTACATTTGTTATAAACACTTAGTTTATATTATAATTCAATTTTTAGAAATTATCAAACAATTAAATATATAATGATTAAATTAACTCTTAAATGTAAGAAGAAACAGTGTAAATGATAAAACACAATCAATATAATATAAAATATTTACAATTTTAAAAACTATATTTTAGGCATACTTACTTAATAGAATCAAATAAGCTATTATCCAATGTCCATAATTCTTCAACTTGAGCTCCAGTTACACCTAAAAATAATTATTTTTAAAGTAATTAGTAAAAGTCATAATAGAGTGAATACTAGTTTACCTAATTCACGGATTAGTTCGGTGAATACTCCTGGATCGCTTTCTATGAGACACCATCCTGCGGTGTCTGACATATTTGAATTTAGTGATATAACCTAATTGTCAATTACCTTGCAAGGATAATTATAGTTGATAAAAAGTGATTTATAAATAATATTATATTAACAGAAGTGATTCTCTGATATTTAATAAATTTTAACTAAATACGTTCAGCGTTTTCTATCTTTGATAATTATTGATATAGTTATATGTAAATACATGTTTACTATGTATTAAGCTTCTCAAAAAATAAATGATAAGGTATATAAAGGCCGTGAATTAAATAATAAATTATGTCGACATTTTGTGGCGCTATCTACTTATTACAGTTAATACATTGTTCAAGACAAATAAGTAATAACGTACCAGGATAGGAATGTGTAGAATAGCCGAAATTTTACCACAGAAAATATAAAGATTAATCTTATCTGTGATATTACTATCAAACCGTATTTTACCAAAAAAAATTGATCGTATTTTAGTCGATTAGTATTTCAACTGTACTGTATTTTAATCGAATAGTATTTTAAGCCGAAAATTGTATTTATTTTATAATTGAATCATTACTTTTACTAATAACTTTTTGACTTTGATGCGAAGCTGAGAAAATATTAATTTTACCATGAAGTGTATTATTTATTTACTAGAGTTCAAATGTTTGTACTATTAAAATCGACACTAAAAACAGTTTAAAAAAATACTCACTTGTTTTCTTAGGAATTTTTTTTTATAATGAATCATTTAGAGGCGACTAATGAGGTTGCGTCAGGTGAACAGCCGGTGTAAAATTTTATAAAAAAGTATGAAGAGTGTTAATCAGAACTGATATAGAAAAAGTGATATGAGATAGGAATAGTGTCAGATTTATAATCGTAAAATTAATTTTCAAGGAAAAAGTATTGAATGTAATAAGTGCCTATGCACAGCAAGTAGAATGTAATGAAATAGTCATGGAAATGTTTTGGAGAGAGATGGATGAGGTGATGCAAGGAATATCTGGTAATGGAAATGCGGTGACAGTTGAATATATGAATGGACATGCAGGTAATGAGAAGAGAGGATATGAAAGAGTACATAAAGGATATGGTTTTAATGAGAAGAATGAGTCTTGAGAAGAATCCTGGATTTTGCAGTATCGTATAATGTTGCTGTATTTAATACTTGTTTTAGAAAAAGGGAAGAATATTAATTGATTATTTTAGGTGGAAGAGAGAGGGTAAAGCAAGTAAAAAATTATTAAATTATCCCGGGCGAGAGTATAACTTCACAACACAGACTGATGGTAATGGAGTATTGAAGTAGTAGGAAGAAAATATACAAAAACAGGAAGAACATAGGAGGAAAATCGTGAACCCGGTGGTGGAAATCGAAAGAGGAAAATGTAAGAGTTTTTAAAGACGGTTAAAGAGAGAACGGTCTGGAATGTCGAGGGAGACATAAATGTGTGGAATAGATTTGTTTGTCGTGTAAAAAAATACTGCAAAGGATAGTGTTTAAGAGGTATGATGAGTTAGGATAGTATGATAGGTTAGGAATAAAGGAAGACGAAAGAGAAGTCTATAAACATGAAAAAGTAAGAGGAAAATAGTCTAAAGATATCACCATTTAAGGTGTATTTATATTCGTATTGCAACTATAACATAGTAACATTTAAAATACAAACACATTTCTTTATTTTCTTTATAGTAAAATAAAAAATTATAAGTGATACTAATAACAGTACATTATATAGTATTTAGTCAAATCTAAATTTCTTTGTCCAAAGCCTTTATCCATTGAAATAGTTTCTTTGTAACTTCATTAATCCTATTATTGCCCGACTCAACCTTTTATTCGGGCATTTGTCTGTAATATGTCTCATAGTCTGGCTGTCATTTCCACAACCACATTCTAGGCTATCCTTTAATTTCCACTTAAACATCATATGTCCACATCTTCCGTGTCCAATTCTTAAACGGTTAAGAATCACCCATTCTTGTCGTGGGAGTTCAAACCCTTTAACTTTTTGTGTAGAATCCTTAATCAAATTTTTATGTAATGCCGTATTGCTCAACCATTCCTCCTGCCATTTTTTAGCACTGCAGAACTGCTACTGTATGTATTAGTTCTCTTGCCTTGACCCATGTTGATTTCCTTGACTGTAGTCTTATCTGTATCAGGCACATTTTCTAAGTATTTGTAGAGGATTAAGTTTCTATAGGCATCGGTCTTAATAAATAGTCTCACTAATACTTCATTTCTTCTGATTTCTGGTGTTGCGATGTTTGAAAGAACTGGCAGCCATGGTATTGGCATTGATTGTACTACTCCGCTTATTAACCGTATAGCACTGTTTAAATGCGTATCCATCTTTCACGAGTAAGCGCTATTCAACCAGACTGGAGCTCCATATTCCACTGTAGAATAAACTAACGCGATTGTTGTCGTTCTCTGAGTAGTAGCAACTGTCCCCCCATCCAATTCCAGCTAGTTCCTGTACTAGGTTAACTCTCGTTTGAAGTTTCTGTAGTTTCTCAATAAGGTTCCTAAATGATCGATCCAATGTTACTCTCAAACTCTCTACTTCAGTGTAAAATTATGGTTTACTTTTACTCCGTTCAAGTGGATATTGAGTTCCATGTTATTCCCTTAAATATAAGTGCTAAAATATATAGCATAAAAACTTGTTTCATTTTTTGTTTGCTAGACTCATCATTACACAATTAGATTGTTGTAACACTTAAAATTCATATCAATACAAAAATATTGCATTATCAATAATGATCCCTTCAACAAGCACAAAAAAATTATAATATCAAGTACTGCACTAAGCAGATAACTGAATATTTTAGTAAATTCTCGCTAGAAGCGCTAAATGTATAACTTGAACGAGAATTNTTGAATGTAATAAGTGCCTATGCACAGCAAGTAGAATGTAATGAAATAGTCATGGAAATGTTTTGGAGAGAGATGGATGAGGTGATGCAAGGAATATCTGGTAATGGAAATGCGGTGACAGTTGAATATATGAATGGACATGCAGGTAATGAGAAGAGAGGATATGAAAGAGTACATAAAGGATATGGTTTTAATGAGAAGAATGAGTCTTGAGAAGAATCCTGGATTTTGCAGTATCGTATAATGTTGCTGTATTTAATACTTGTTTTAGAAAAAGGGAAGAATATTAATTGATTATTTTAGGTGGAAGAGAGAGGGTAAAGCAAGTAAAAAATTATTAAATTATCCCGGGCGAGAGTATAACTTCACAACACAGACTGATGGTAATGGAGTATTGAAGTAGTAGGAAGAAAATATACAAAAACAGGAAGAACATAGGAGGAAAATCGTGAACCCGGTGGTGGAAATCGAAAGAGGAAAATGTAAGAGTTTTTAAAGACGGTTAAAGAGAGAACGGTCTGGAATGTCGAGGGAGACATAAATGTGTGGAATAGATTTGTTTGTCGTGTAAAAAAATACTGCAAAGGATAGTGTTTAAGAGGTATGATGAGTTAGGATAGTATGATAGGTTAGGAATAAAGGAAGACGAAAGAGAAGTCTATAAACATGAAAAAGTAAGAGGAAAATAGTCTAAAGATATCACCATTTAAGGTGTATTTATATTCGTATTGCAACTATAACATAGTAACATTTAAAATACAAACACATTTCTTTATTTTCTTTATAGTAAAATAAAAAATTATAAGTGATACTAATAACAGTACATTATATAGTATTTAGTCAAATCTAAATTTCTTTGTCCAAAGCCTTTATCCATTGAAATAGTTTCTTTGTAACTTCATTAATCCTATTATTGCCCGACTCAACCTTTTATTCGGGCATTTGTCTGTAATATGTCTCATAGTCTGGCTGTCATTTCCACAACCACATTCTAGGCTATCCTTTAATTTCCACTTAAACATCATATGTCCACATCTTCCGTGTCCAATTCTTAAACGGTTAAGAATCACCCATTCTTGTCGTGGGAGTTCAAACCCTTTAACTTTTTGTGTAGAATCCTTAATCAAATTTTTATGTAATGCCGTATTGCTCAACCATTCCTCCTGCCATTTTTTAGCACTGCAGAACTGCTACTGTATGTATTAGTTCTCTTGCCTTGACCCATGTTGATTTCCTTGACTGTAGTCTTATCTGTATCAGGCACATTTTCTAAGTATTTGTAGAGGATTAAGTTTCTATAGGCATCGGTCTTAATAAATAGTCTCACTAATACTTCATTTCTTCTGATTTCTGGTGTTGCGATGTTTGAAAGAACTGGCAGCCATGGTATTGGCATTGATTGTACTACTCCGCTTATTAACCGTATAGCACTGTTTAAATGCGTATCCATCTTTCACGAGTAAGCGCTATTCAACCAGACTGGAGCTCCATATTCCACTGTAGAATAAACTAACGCGATTGTTGTCGTTCTCTGAGTAGTAGCAACTGTCCCCCCATCCAATTCCAGCTAGTTCCTGTACTAGGTTAACTCTCGTTTGAAGTTTCTGTAGTTTCTCAATAAGGTTCCTAAATGATCGATCCAATGTTACTCTCAAACTCTCTACTTCAGTGTAAAATTATGGTTTACTTTTACTCCGTTCAAGTGGATATTGAGTTCCATGTTATTCCCTTAAATATAAGTGCTAAAATATATAGCATAAAAACTTGTTTCATTTTTTGTTTGCTAGACTCATCATTACACAATTAGATTGTTGTAACACTTAAAATTCATATCAATACAAAAATATTGCATTATCAATAATGATCCCTTCAACAAGCACAAAAAAATTATAATATCAAGTACTGCACTAAGCAGATAACTGAATATTTTAGTAAATTCTCGCTAGAAGCGCTAAATGTATAACTTGAACGAGAATTGCTGATGTCTCTTTGATTATACAAAATACGTTTCTTTGAGTAATATGTCTTATCTATAATCATGTTATGAACGATATGATTACTAACCATTCAGTACATTATGCGGTCTAAAACAATTTTCAGTCCACCTGTAATATTCAAATGTTAAATATTAATATTTGTATATAAAATTTTTTTTTGTTTAGAAGTGATTTTGACCTTTTTTTTTTTGCGTAAAATAAAATCTAATATATTAAGTTAAAATATTGCAAGATTTTGATATAAATAAAATATTTTAAAATGGCTCTTGCTAGTATGCAAAGAAAAACTAATGTAAGTATTATTATTTACTCTAATAGTTTAAAAGCCATTAAAACTTAATTTAGTAGAAAATTAGCACTGAAATAATTATAATAATAGTTATAAATTATAAGTTATAATACATAGGCAGCTGTCATAATGTACATCTTGTACATACTTATATTATTAATTAATTTTTTTCAATATCTAACAAAAGATATGTTTAAACAATAAAATAAATTGTATTACTAATATAAATATTAAAATATTATTGAAATTTAAGTAATTTATTTTTCCTATCAGAAAATTGATACAGTTTCTAATTTTTATATTTTATTAATATATTACTACTGTTAACTATGTTATTTTATATATTATTTTTGTTATTTAATGTGGGTAATATTTAGTAAATTATAGGTATAAATATATATTATTGGCTAATAACAACATATACAACTATCATATTTTTTCATAATTTTTATGAGTTATCATAAGAAGATAAATGTAATAAAATGAATATTTGATAAATAATTTTAATTTTGTAAGTAATATAATTGCACCTAGCTACAGATACATAGAATGTTTTAAACCATATATTAATATAAAAAATAGCTTTCTGAAGGAAATAGAATTATATTTATCCGTTTTTTAATAGCAATTAAAAATAATTCTTTCATAGAGAATGCTCACAAAATGTACATTTAAAAACTCAGCACAGTGGGATCGCGGCACTGTGGTGACGTGGCATCGTTGGGTCCAGTATAGATCTAATCTGACAGTGATTAAAATTACTATCATAAGAAACGCTTCGATGCAAATCTGTATATAATGTTTAATTCTTAGAAATTGGTGGATAATTACAAAAGCAACATCAACTATTTCCTTAATTATATCCAGATTAGTAATTCTTAGATTCAGTGAGAGCTGAGAAAAAGTGGCAAAAGACATAAAAAAAAGCTAAAAGAAAAATTACTAATTCTACAAAATATTTTCATTTTAGCCTTTTAGTATTGTAAAATTAATATTAGTCTGTTATCTAATATTGTAATGGATTTTTTACTTAAATTTAAAGTCTAATTTTTACTTTTGATTAATATTTAATAAAATATTGCAAAATAAAGTGCTTTAAAAATTTATTTTTAAAATGCTAAGAAATTCATTACACTTATGCCCTTGATCCCCTCTCCTATTTATCTCCACCTTTTCATTTGTAGTATAATTTGGTCTATATATTTCATGTCTACTATGGTTTAAGACTGAGTTACAGTAAGACAGAGTATATAGAGTACGAGTTTTGACAAAGAAGAACATGAGGTAGGTGAAATGAGGAAATCAGTGACAATAAGCGAGAACGTGATAGGAGAGGTTAAATTTTTTAATTTTTATGCTTTTATGTATATAACTGTTTTATTAAAAGTTATTTATTAATAAAGTAATATACAATTTAAGTATAAATAAATAATAAATAATTCTTACATTTTTTTGTTTAGGTATTTACAAAATATTTATTATGAGTAAAATAAAAAATGAAATTTTTTTTTTTTTTTTTTTGAATTTTTTTTAAATTAAAATGTTCACAATAAATCTAAACTTTTTTTAAACTATGTGTTTTCTTAAACTATGTATAAGAGTAGTACTTACATTTATTATAATATTTCTAGAGTTTACATCATTTTCATTTATTTCAAAACCATTATTACTAGTAGCTAGTTGTAACCTTTTCTTTTTAATTTGTGACTCGCCAATGTCCTCTTAATTTCCAATTTCTGTTGGCGTTGAAGGTTTTAGTTTTTCTTCACATTGCTCATTTTGTTATTCAGTTTGTTACTCTTCTCATGTTAAAGCTCTAATTTTTTTAGGCAAAGATTTGAGTGATTTGTACCTTAAATGTAATGCTGCTATTTGTATACATTGTTGTCAACATATTTTTTTTCTTTTAGTCAGATCAATAAAAATAACAAATTTTATTTATTTTTAGATTTATCATCATACTATTTGCCTTAAAGGAAACAATAGATTTTTAAATATTTTCTAGATTTAACTTGTACATATGACACAATTTGGAAGAGGGGGTTACTCCTAAACTTAGCAAATATTCTGAAATGCAAAATGACCCGGGTAAGCCAACCTCCATTCTTTTTCAACTGAACAACAATAGAGAAACTAGCAGCAAATTAAACCTAATAGTGGTTGGTGACACAATATCAGTGAAATAGCACCAAATTATCTAGCCATTAAACTTAACAGAACTTTAACTTTTAAACAACACCTATAAAGGGCAAAAAACAAGATGAAAACACAAAGTAATATCATTAGCAAACTACCCGGAATAAGCTGGGAGTTTAGGGCAAACACCCTATGTATTTCTGGCTTGGCATTAGTGTACAGCATTGCAAAATACTGCCCCTCAGTATGGACATAGAGTGCTCACACTAAAAATGTTGACGTATAACTTAATTATACTATAAGAATAATAACAGAATGTGTCCAATTAACTAAGTTGCAATGGCTATCAGTTATCCCATACGTAGAAGTTTATAGATATGCAACAAAACTCAAAAATGATACAGAAAATACATAACTCTCCAAGCCTTTCAATTAATGATGACATGTATAATGTACCAAACAGAAGACTGAAATCTAGATATCCTGTATGGATGTTAAAAAATAGTATAAGTACAGTAGAAGACTTATGGACACGTTTTGGAAGGATGGAATGGTACTGAGTAACCATTACACAAGTGGTCAAACCCAATTAGTCCCAGGTTTTGAATACCCATGTATTGCACTTTACCCCATAAGAACCAGACAGGGTAGGTGCAATTATTTAGTGTATAAATGGGAATGATGGACTTATCTCTCTGAAAATGTAGTCAGACTTAGACCATTAGACATATTGATAAGGAATGCCCAGAAACAATGTTTATTAGAGGAACATCAGGGTTTCACATAGGCAAACAGGAAGCATTGGATTGGCTAATTAATCTTAGCATCCTCTTATAATACCTAACACCTACTTTTATATTGTTATTGTTATTATTTTTATTTTTGTTTATTTTATTTTATTTTATTTGTCTTTGTACATCAATACTATGCCATATGCAATAAAAAAAATAGGAACTAATTTTAATACATGACAAGAAACTTACAATTTAATATATAATTTACATAAAATATACACTCAATTTGAATATTATATTTTGTTAAAAGAATACTGTTATTTTCAGGTGAGATTACCTCCAGAAATAAATAGAGTTTTATATATTCGGAATTTACCATATAAAATAACAGCTGAAGAAATGTATGATATTTTTGGAAAATATGGAGCCATACGTCAGATTAGAGTGTTAGTATGTTTATATATTAAATTAAGTTAAAAAAAGTTAATAAACATAAAACAAAAAATTGAGTTATCATATTTAATCAGGTCAACAATCTTCTGTTTTGTTTAATTTTGAAATACAATAATAATAATTTCAAAATACAAAAAAAAAAAAGATGTGCTATAAAAAAATACACTAAAAATAATAAAATACTTCATAAAATTATAATTAGAATAAAATCAATTTAATACATTTATCCATAGGAAATTTTAGTAGTTTATTTTTTTTTTTTTCAATTTTTAGTGAATGTTTTAAGTATTAAGTTAAAAGTTGTTGATAAAGCAGGTAGACAGAAAGTTCATTTGGGTTTATTCTAGTACTTGTTAACACCACTGAAAAGTCACATGAAAGCAAAATACACTCTTTATGTTTACTTAAAAAATATATTTTTCCAATTATTTTGATATAAAAACCATACTACTAAGCCAATTTTAGTTTGTTTTAATTTGATTTGGTTTATATTAAAATTTTGGTATTATTTTTTTTAAAAAATCATTATTTATGTAAATTGAAAGTATATCTAAATCTATATCTAAATTATAATGTATAAAAATTATAAATTAAAAAAGAAGATTATAGGCTTTGCTGTGCTAGAGCTCAACTATAAAATGAATACTTATGTATTAATATGTAATAATTTAAGAAAAATATTCATTATACATACATATTTTCTTGTGTATTTTTAATAAATTATAGAAAAGTAATCATATTTTTTTATTGACATTTGTGTATTATCACAAGTTTTAAAACTCATTAAATTTTCAATGTTTATAGAAGGCTGGTAAAGCTGAGTTTTTAATGAAATAGTGGTTGATGAGCATGGTCATTTGCCAAGCAAAAGATTAGTTTGGTAATTGGAGTTTAGATGGTTAGTTTATCCTTCTATCTTGATGGACTAATCATCCATCCCAAAGTATTAATAGTCAAGAAATCTCCTACGGAGTAGGTCTCTATGGCCTTTAATGGGCTTAATAGAAAAAAAACTTTTTAATAACATGAATGTGTCAGATAAAATTTGTAAGCAATGTAAAATATTTAAAATAAAAAAACTTAACATAATAGGGACCCAGTATAGTTGAATTCAATATAGATTGTAATTTTTTATTGTGCAAGTTCACTTTAATTTTTTAATTTGATATAAATCTTAGAAATGCGAACATTTCAGAACATTTTTTAAAGTTATAATTTAGTATAGTATACTAAATTTTTTTTTAATTTTAATTTTGTGTATTATGTATATAGTTACGTTAAAACCTTATCTAGACTTAAGTTTTTAGAAAAATTATAAAAATATAAAAGTTATTGTCTTATATTATCAATGAAATTTTTATTAATCAATTAATTTTTTTAAAAATATTTAAGCAGTTTTAAAATTAAACAAAAAAATTATAATTTGCATTTTATTAGTTTCTCAATTTCAAGACATTTTTCTTAATAGCTAAATTTTTTGAAATTACAAAAACTAGATTAAATTTAGGTTCTGTAAACATATAGATCTTTAAATTGGTGAGTAAGAATTGAGAATTGCTATGTTAAAATATATTATAGTAAAACCAATACCTCCTAGTTATATTCCAATTAAATTATTTTTTATGCGCTTAAATTACGATCCGTGTAATATTTTTAAGTTATATGGAGGAAGAGTTATAAATCAAACTTATATCCTAATTTTAGGTATTGGTATTGCAACCAAATAAATACATTTACTAATAATATCTATCAATATATCTATATTATGTTAGTTGCTATTTATACAGAATACCCCACTAAGTTTAGACACCTTTAATAACTTTTGAAGAAAATAATTTTCACAGTTTTGGACTATATTTAATTTTTTATTAGTTATTTCTAATAAGAAAAAAAATTGATTTCTCAAAATAACCAATTTTCAGTTCTTTTATTTAAAAAATGTTTGATGGATTAATAATAACTTTAAGATAAATACTTTTTAACATATACTGTGGATATAAAACATTATTTAATAATATTTTAAATAAAAAGATAACTAAATAATTGTGCTAAAAATTTAATAATGTAGTTGAATTTTATTAATTAATAATTATTATTATTAATTTTTTTTTGAGAAAGTGTGTTCTTAGTTTTAGCCAATATTTTGATTATTTTTATCAATATTTTTATTAGTCTTTAACAAAATTATATTGTTTCTTTTTTTATTTAAATATTATTTACAAGAAATAATAAATCAAAAATTGTTTGTAATGTTAAAATAAAAAAAGACGAATTCAAAACACTAAATAATAGGAAATTTCCATAAAAAAAGAATATTGCAAAGGTTTAATTATTTTTTACCATGAAGTATTGACTTAACAAAAAATTGTAAAAATAACTTTTTTGTATAAATTTACAATATTTATAATATTAGCTGTAGCAATTAAATATAATCTGCAACCTAAAAAATGCAAAAAACTAAAAAATTTCATATTTTTTAAAAACTTGGAATTTTATGCCCTGTTAATCAAGTATAAAAATATTTTTAAATTATCTTTTACAAATAGGACAAACTTCAGGCCATCCTCCTTAAATTGTAAGATTTTAAAAGTAACGGTAATGTTATTGTTTATATAATTACATATTTTAATTGTCATAAATTGTTATATTTAGTTTCTGTTATAAATTAATTAAATAAAAATGTATAAGAGAAATATTAATTATTATTTATATCAGGATTTTGAATTTTATTAGTGATAAGTATAATAACTTTTTGGATAGAGTCTAAAGCTTCTTTTTAAATAAATCTAAATATAAGGGATAATAAAATAATAAAAGATTGTTCATCAGATTATTTATAAATTTTTTAAACTAATTGTAAAAGAAATATAGTAGGATGTTTATTTATTATTGGTTAAATTTAAAATGTATAATTTTTATTTAGTGGTAATACGCCTGATACCAGAGGAACAGCTTTTGTTGTATATGAAGATATCTTTGATGCCAAAAATGCTTGTGATCATCTATCAGGATTTAATGTCTGTAATAGATATTTAGTTGTTTTATATTATCAGGTAATTTCACGTTTTATCATACAAATATGATATGTTATGACATAAAATATTTAAAAGTTTAAAAATGTTGAATATCATTTATTGAAAATAAAAAAAGTATTCACTGTTTAATGAATTTTAAATTTAAAAAAATGTTAATTAAAAGTAACACTTTTATTATAATTTAAGTTTTATTTTATATTATTTAATCATACTAAACTATATTTTTACAGTCAACAAAAGCTTTTAAAAAATTGGACACAGATAAAAAGAAAGCAGAATTAGAAAAAGTAAAGATGAAATATGGCCTTAATGAAGATAATTAAAACTTAATATTTAATTGTATAATTTTAATTAATATATTTATATCTTTTACATTTCATCTTATTTTACTTTTTATTAGTATATAAATACATAATTTTTGCCCTACAAGTTTCATGTTGACAAATTAAATATTTAGTGCTATATTTAAATTGGAATAAATTAGTGAGTGTAATGAATGACCAGTTATCTTTATTTTTTCAAAATCCACTTTTATATTTTCTAATAGAGAATCATTATTTAATTGTTTGGTGTTATCACTGGGCATATCTGTCTACTATAAAAACTATTTTTTTATAATATACAACATTATACATAAAGATTAGTATTAAAATTATTTAGTTTTTTGTATTTTCTGAAAAATTTCAAATAATTGAAATAGTTATTGCATTGTATAATTATTATAGCCCATTCCTAAATCCAGTATACTAAATTTATAGAAACATACTTAAAAGGACAATATTGGGTACAACAATCTCAATACATGATCAAAATTGTTATTTTTAAGATTTTTACCTACTTGTATGGAATTAACTTACAATTTATTTTATTACTTCATAAAATGTAAGTATTATAACATTTTGTCTTAACAGTGTCATTCGTTTATTACAATCTACTCAATTACTTGCAAATTAAAAATAATTTCTTGAATGTATACATTTTTCTTTATTACCAATTATTAAATACTTTTTCAGTTCAAACATTAAAGGTGTCAACTTTATTTTTTTAAGTGGCAATATACATACGTATTTAACCAAGTAATAATATTGAAAATGACTGGTCAATAATAATATTTGCACAAGTACTTCGTAAATTACTGTGATACAAGTATAATTATTTTAATCATTAGACATTCCTCGATTGCACTTTCCATACCAACTAGGTATAAAAATCTTAATAATTTTTAAAGTGCTTATATATTTTATTCTTAGAATGTCATGATTTATTAATTCTGTGATTGAAAGTTAATTAAGCATTATTATTCATAGATAATACTACAAAAATAAATCATTTTTCTTTGTAATTAATTCATTTTTTAACCCTATCTGTTTGTTACTCCCAGTCTATAATACTCAAAATATTTTGGTAACATGTTGTTATACAGATAATTTTGTAATACGCTTAATCAAATAGATTTTTTGAGCAACTCTTTGTTTGGTTTTTTTAGTTAAAGTAAATCATTAAACTTAATTCAGTTCTGAATATTTCAGTTGTAGAATCTTTTTAAACACCAAAAGATACTTAGAAATGATAACTATGATTTCTATTTAGGTGATCTATTACAATAAAAATTTAAAAAAAAATATTGAGCTCTTCTAATAAATTTATTGTAAACAGTAGTTATAAAATTTCCTGACTGCATATTAATTTTAACAATACCATTTTTTTAATTCTTATAAAATTTTCTATTTAATGATGATAATATTAAACTTGGAAGTTGAGCTAAAAGTCATGGCAACAAATTCAACTTATTTTTATTATATATTTTCAAAAAACCAACTTTAAATAATCAAAAAAATAGGTTAAAACTAACATTTTGTACCGATTATTTTTAAAATACTAAAAATCAAAATCAGTATTAATTTAAAAACAATTTTTTGTTTTTAATTATTTTTTTTATGTAAATACTCATTTTTTAATAATTAGTTATAATATCAAAACTTAGAAGTGATAGAAAAAGTTTCAGATTTTGAAACAGTGCGAAAAGTTGATTAGAAAAGTATATTTTAGATTCCGATGAAAGTTCCTTGTAGACTAATGTATTTAATCCTAAGAAAAAAATTTTTTTTAATAAAGTATTGCATCAAGTCTTAATTTTTTAACATATATTAGTCTATATTAGTTTCATTTGTGTGTCTGTATCTCTCCACTCGCCACGTGTTATTTCTCGCGTACCCCGTCGTCTATGGCCCTGACTAGACTATCGTAACGCATTCACCCCACCCCGCTCCCCCACGATGGTAACACTATTACTGTATCATTTTATTTTTGTTTTTCATACCCGTACATGCGTGCGTGTCATCAATATTATAGTTATAATTTAATAATTTATCATTTAATATTATAATTTATCAACATAAACAAATTTTTATTGTTTATTATTAAGTACAATCATTTAAATATTTAAATTTGTTTGAGTTAGTATACATGTTTAATACACAAGGGATTACAAATACAGGTTGATAATTGTTAGCTTCGATGCGAATCTGAGAAGGTATTGGTTTTACTATGATGTGTTTATTTTATTTTTTTTTTTTGTGTCTGTTACCACTTTTTCTCAGCTCTCACCGAACGGATTTCTTTCAATGATACGTCAAAAGATCACAAATCGTATCTAGTCGAAGACATTACCCTTCAAAATTGAAAAAATTTCCCTCGTTCCCCGTAAATGGGGGAAACCTCCAAAAAAATTACAAATTTAAAAATCGCTAATTTTCGAAATTTTTTCAATTTTTTTTACTAAAAACTGCCGTAACTTTTTCAAAAAT
>NW_026099575.1:39286928-39287163 GCF_025091365.1 Daktulosphaira vitifoliae | reverse complement strand
AACTTTTTCAAAAATAAACATATGAATATAATTTTTTTTTTATAAATGCTTGATGTCTTTTTCTATCATTTGGTATATTTTTTTTGTAAATTTGACCTTTTTTCTGTCCACAGGGAGGGATTTAAAACGACAACTTTTTCACAAAAAATTAACTCTTTCACAAAAAATTAACTTTTTCAACTTAACTTTTGAAAATGTTCCGGAAGGTCTGACACTTTTATATATATCTTAAATT
>NW_026099575.1:39231700-39286455 GCF_025091365.1 Daktulosphaira vitifoliae | reverse complement strand
AATTTAAAAATCGCTAATTTTCGAAATTTTTTCAATTTTTTTTACTTAAAAGTGCCATAACTTTTTCAAAAATGAACATATCAATATAATTCTTTTTTAGATAGATTTATGATATCATTACCTTTCATTTGGTATATTTTTTTCATAAATTTAACCCTTAACCTGCCCACAAGGGAGGATTTAAAATGACANTTATGATATCATTACCTTTCATTTGGTATATTTTTTTCATAAATTTAACCCTTAACCTGCCCACAAGGGAGGATTAAAATGACAACTTTTTTACAAAAAATTAATTTTTTCAACTTAAATTTTGAAAATGTTCCGGAAAGTCTGACACTTTTATATATATCTTAAATTAAAGCTTATGTAATATACTTTATCATGAAAAAAAAAAATTTCGGACTTTATCTTATCTTCACGGTGAAAATGGCTACCGAATGCTATTTTTGTGTGAAAATTTTCGATTTTATATTTTCCATTTTTAACTTTATTATGCTATAACTTTTTGAAAAATGTATGAATCATTACAATTTTTTTATGAGAAGTAGTATTTATATAGATCTTTCATTCGACATACTGTTTTTTTAAATCGGACCATTTCCCTAAATACAGGGGGGATTCAAAACATAAAAATGCATATAGAAAGTAGAACTTTTTCAACGTAACTTTTGAAAGTGTTCCGGAAGGTCTGACACTTTTATATATATCTTAAATTAAAGCTAATGTAATATGCTTTATCATGAAAAAAAAAAATTTCGGACTTTATCTTATCTTCATGGTGAAAATGGCTACTGAATTCAATTTTTGTGTGAAAATTCTCGATTATATAATTTACATTTTTACTTTATAATGCTATAACTTATTGAAAAGTGTATGGATCAACACAATTTTTTTATGAGAAATAATATTTTTTAATAAACCCTTTTTCATTCGACATACTTTATCTTAATCGAGATATTAATAAGGAACCAGCAGATCAAGTAGCTTTTGGAATAAAACACCAATTTTTNATCATGTAGCTTTTGGAATAATCCACCAATATTTTTAAATTAAACACAATCTAAGGATTTGCATCGAAGCGTTTATTTTTGATAGTGATTTTAATCACTGCCAGATATCATTATACTTGATCCAACTATACCACGGCACCACTGTACCACGACCCCCCTGTGTTGGGTTTTTTTTTTTTACTATATTTGCAGGTATATAGTCTTTATTATCAATGGTAGAAAGACACACTGTTGTATGTTTATAAATACACTACTGGCAATACAGAAATTTATCTATTGATAGTCATAATTGACAATACACACTCCGTAACTGTGACTCCGATATCATAAAAAAATAAAAAGTGAAAAATAAATATAGTTTAAAAAAACACGCTTTTAATTTTTTTAAACTATATTTATTATACATGTTTTTCATAAAAGTAACAAAATAACAAAGTAACAACGTCTTTATCATTTTTTATTATTTCTCCGTAAAAATTACAATATTATTTTCATACTATTTTTATATGCTACAAAAAAAATTTATTCATAAATAATATTTTTAAATCTAAGAATTACTAATCAGGATATAATTTAAGAAATAGAAGTTGATGTTGCTTTTGTAATTATGCACCAATTTTTTAGGATTAAACACTATCTACAGATTTGCACAGAAGCGTTTATTATGTCAGTGATTAAAGTCACTGTCAGATATTATATATCGTCTATATTTGTCCCAACTATGCTTCGTCCATACTGTGCTACGACTCTACTATTGTTTTTTTTATCTGTATATTATTACTTTAATATATTCTTGAATATAATTTGTTGATTACAAGAATTTAAATATACTTTAATAGTTAATATTGTTTTACACGAAATATATATACTGTATAATAAATAATAATTATAAAAATTTAAATGCTTCAAATTATTTTTCTACATTTTTATTTGAAAATATTTTGTTCATTTATTATTCAAATCATTTTCAATTAGTTGATTTATGTTGGATAAAAATTATAACGCTTTGATGAACTTAAAACCCAGTGTCAACTTGTATCGGTTTGTTGCTGATGATTAGTACATAGTTAAATGGCTGTTAATATTTTTATATCGAGTTATGACAGCTCGGTTACAATAAGTTTGTATTTTTATCAATTTTTAATCCAATACAATATGACGCGTTTATACACATAAAATATGTATTTAAAAACATTAACACAGTCCCGCGTTGTCATGATAACGAAGCTCTACGACCTACGCTATCTTTGTTGGCTTCATCCAACTCGTGTATATGGTAGTTGACTGACCAACACATTGTGTCATATGTGGCAAACAAGTGTCGCACGCCCATGACGACCACCACAAATATACGTTAATACCCAACCTAACTGAACGTATCTNAGTTTGATCCTTTAATTTTAGGGCTTAGCTCAGTCCAAAAATATACAGAAATAATATCAGCCCGTCTGGTCCATTGGCCGTTGATTAAGTTTTGTCTGATCCAGGCCCGGAACTCCCTGAATTGAATATATTTTAAATCTTCAGTCCAATTTTTATGATTTTTTTTCATATATTAAAATAATAGAAACAATTCCGAATAAACTGGAGATTTCTTGGTAATCTAAATAGCCATACGGTTTTATCGCTAAAAACATAATTTCATCATAACATATATTAAAATTCTCCAAGAATGTTCGATAAGAATTTTATTAGTACATAGTTAAATGGCTGTTAATATTTTTATATCGAGTTATGACAGCTCGGTTACAATAAGTTTGTATTTTTATCAATTTTTAATCCAATACAATATGACGCGTTTATACACATAAAATATGTATTTAAAAACATTAACACAGTCCCGCGTTGTCATGATAACGAAGCTCTACGACCTACGCTATCTTTGTTGGCTTCATCCAACTCGTGTATATGGTAGTTGACTGACCAACACATTGTGTCATATGTGGCAAACAAGTGTCGCACGCCCATGACGACCACCACAAATATACCTTAATACCCAACCTAACTGAACGTATCTTACGATCAGACTCTTTGAGATGATACCGTACCAGTGCACCGTCGCCATGAACGCTGCTAACTTTTGATGACTAATTATCCGGACACCGCGAGAAGCAAAAGCACAACGATTCTATGCGAAGAAGGACTATTCATTACTTTCTTCTTTTCGGTTTTTATATAATTTGTTGTTGTTCATTAACAACAAACGACCCGCGGGTCTCTACCATTTAAACCAGTGTCGACTGCATTATTGTGACATAAGTCGTGTCAACATAGGAAGGTTACTATCATATACGGTAGTTTTTATTCGAATGAAAACTATCGAATAATTTAACTAGTAGTTCATATTCGAATGAAAATTACTAACATTTTATCTTGTTGCTAGATAATCTAAAACTAGTCAGTCGTAGAAAATAGCAATCAAATGATTATTTAATATTTAAAATTTAATGTTTTTATTTAAAATGTTTGACTTCAATTAATTCAATGTCTAATTTTTTTACTTTCCTCTTTCGTTTACCAGAAAAATTTGATTTAATACCGAGATCAATAGCTAACACTTCTGCATTCAATCGACTTATAAAATCCTCCACTTCGCAATTCCACGATTATACACTTCCTACACGACTTGTAAAGCACAGCGATTGACGAATATTCGCCATGTAAACGAACCGTGTGGGACCGGCTTCAAATATTGATTAATTGTTATACAAAAATTATAAAATATCTTAATATATCCACTCCCATACGAATGATAAGCATAGGTATCATTTAAATTTTTTGAATAGTATATTCTAAAAGTGACAACTTGAATATATTGATTAAGGGTTATTATTATATTATATTGTCGAGAGCACGTTTGTGTACGACATCCGAGTTGGTCAAGTAAGCTGTTTGTGTATTATTGTTGTTATCTATAATCATAGTCAATAATTGGTATTTCGGTATCTATATATAATAGTATAGATTATTATTATTATTTTATAATAAACATGAATATATAACCATTCGATTATTTATAAAACCAGTTAAAGCAATGTAAATTTTAAACCGAAATTCATTCGATTATTTATTTTTATTTGATTATTTCCAACGCTAGTAACGATATTAATTACTTCAGAGATACAACGTCTTAAATTTACTATTACCCTTTAAAGTGCGGATTTCTAGACAAGTGTGAGTTGCATTACCCTTTCGTTGGCCTTTGTTTATAACTATTTATTGTTTAATAGAGCTCATTATAAAATGTAAAATAATTTAAATATGAAGAATAAAATTAAAAATTAGTTTAAAATATGATTAAAAGTGACAGTATTAAATGTAAGAACCCTTCGCTATTCCATGAAGAAGCTTTATCATTATTTATTGTTGTTCATAATTATTTTTACAAATGCATTATATATTATTGAACAAACTATTATCATGATCCCCACTAGTAATTTATATGAGCTCTTGCTCATGTTGCACAACTCTTTATGGCTTCTTTATAAAACCTGTCCCGGTATGTGTTTGTTGACTATTAATGATGGCCATGATTCATTTAATTCATAACTCAATGACTAGTTTTTATGTTCGTGTTACATATCTAGTTTCTTTTATAGAAGTCACTTAAATATCGTTATAACAATGTTTTATTCTAGTGTTTTGAATATTTTTTTAGGCATTAGTTAGAGTTTGTGAATTTTACATAACATGGATAACGAGTATGATCGATTAATAAATGATGAAAATCCATTTATTGAGGAAGACGAGTCTTTATCAACCAATCAGAAAGTATGCTATGGACTTGGCCATGTGTTCAACGATATAACAGCAACTATTTGGTTTTCATATACTTTAGTATTCTTTCAAAAGGTTGTTGGAATGTCTTCAACTATGGCTGGATTTTTTTTATTTTTCGGCTAGTATTCTAAATTATTTGTTCATATTGATAAAGTATTTTTTTGATAGTATGTTTTGGTTACAACCTATAATTTATTAAACAAAATTAAATTCTCAAAAACCCATTATCATGTAATAATTTCTAAGTATATAGAAACTGAATAAAAAAACTCCATTCTTCTTATTTTTCCTTGCCTTAGTCCCAACTACTTTTGGTCGGCAAAAATAAAATCTTTCTTAATTCATCAATTTTTTAAATCTTTAAATGTAATCTAATTTTTACTATACAAAATATTTCGAGTTTTTAGTAATTTATTTAAAAAATTGTCTTAAATATTGTTTTAAATTTGACAGTGACATGGCATGAAAAAAAATATATAAAATGAACAATACAATATTATATATAAAAAAAAACTCCAGCTAGTTATAATATTATAAAGTTAAAAATGTAAAATATAAAATCGAGAATTTTCACACAAAAATTGCATTTGGTAGCCATTTTCACCGTGAAGATAAAATAAAGTCTGAAATTTTTTTTTTCCATGATAAAGTATATTACATTACCTTTAATAAAAGATATATAAATATATAAGTGACAGACTTTCCGGAACATTTTCAAAAGTTAATTTTTTGTGAAAAAGTTGTCATTTTGAATCCTCTGTGAGCAGAGGTAAAGGGTCAAATTTATAAATAAAAATGAACAAAATGATATGTAAATACTTTATTTCTCTATAAAAAAAAATATATCGATTTATAATTATTAAAAATAAATTATTATTTTATCATTTTTAAAAAATGTATGGCTATTTTAAGAAAAAAAATTGAAAAAATGTCGAAAATTAGCGATTGTTAAATTTGTAATTTTTTTGGAGATTTCCCCCATTTACGGAAAACGAGAGGAATTTTTTCAATATTTGAGGGTAATATCTTCGATTTGTGATCTTTTGATGCATGGTTGAATGAAATCGTTTCGGTGAGAACTGAGAAAAATTGGTAACAGACACACACAAAATAAAAAGCTTCTCATCGAAGTTAAAAAAAAATGCAAATTTTCTTATACAAATTGTATTATAGAGCATTTCTTAAAAAAAATCTTAGTGAGTCGAAGCGAAGTTTGGCTATTTCTTTTTTAAGTCTAAACTGATCTCTGATAATTTAAGATTATATCGATATTGTAAATATTATGTATATGTAAGAATTTACTTTTAAGAGCTGACTGGTTGTCGAATTTAACAATTTTTAAATTTTTAGCTAGCATATTTAATGCATACGATGTTATAGTATTGGTTATACCATGAATTCTTTATGTTTATTTTATATGGCTGACAGTAAAAATACTAAACCAATTTCTTTAGTCTATGCGTTGAAAGAACCTAATATTAATCTAATTAAATCCATAATCGCTGATATAACCTCTCAACTTTAAATATTGAAATAAATATCTCAAAATTATGATATTGCAAAAAAGGCATTTTCTTAATTTTTTTCTGTATTTTAAACTGATAACTTTTTTTTTTTAAAAGTACTGGTCCAAATAAATTTTAAAGTATTCTAGAAACAATAAGCTTTCTTTTGATCTGCTGTTTATGAAAATCAAATTTAAAACCTTAGTACAGTATTAAGAAAAGATTTGAAAATTATCACACTTGTTTGTAAATTTTTTTTTAACTTAATAAATTTAATGTGTTAAAAAAATGATTTTATTTAAAATTTTTGAAAAACATTTAAGAGCACTACTTTATGTTAAATAAAAGAAACATTCGACGCTATTTTTCTATGAGTTTTTTAACTTAAATATACTTCAAACAATTTTTAACAAATTTCTATTGAAGAGTTTTTAATGTTAGTGATGTAATTACTGTCAGATAATATCTATACTATCTATATGATGGTCTACGTCATGTTTCTTAAATAATTAAGGATAATAAGTTTTATTATATTATATACATATATTTAATTAATTGGAGTAAACTTACAATTATTAAATCACCATTTATATTCATTATAGGTCAGATCATTGATGCCATATCAACACCAGTAATTGGATTATTTGTTGACAAATATAAAAACAAAAAAAAATTGATTATATTGGGTACTTAATTATTATACAATATATACCAAAATAGTTATTATTAAATACTATGTTTTAGCAAAAAATTATTTAAATATAATAGTGCTATTATAATAGATTATTGTTATAGCAATAGTATATTCGTATGTTATTTTCTTCGAAATTTGAGGTTTTCTTAATAATTTCAGGATGCATGATGGAAATGATTAGTTTTCCAATATTATATTACAATTGGAATTTATCTTTACTATGGAAAGCTCTGATTTATATTTGTATAATTTTTTTTTTTCAAATATCATGGGCATTAATTCAGATTTCTCATTTATCCTTGATACCAGAAATAACTAGGTTGTCTCAAGAACGAGGAAAATTGACTTCTATCAGGTAATATATTGTTATAAATAAAAGGCTTCTAAAAAACAAATGTTTTTATAATTTTTTATCAGTATTAAATACGTTTATATTATAACCATAGTTTAAAATTAAGTGTAGGGTATATTTTAATATACTTGAGCATAGGTGCAATTTGAACAAAATGTTTAGGGATCAAACTTAATTTCTTCCCTCCTTAAATTATTTTTGTTTGACAAGGGCTGAAACAGAATTAGGAGGCTAATTTCACTGGACCCTATAAATTACCCTAATGATCCTGTGCTTTCAAGATATTGAGTTTTATAAAATCTTATACGTATACTATAGTGTTTACACTGTACAGCTATAATGTATTAGTTTATTTAATATAGTTAAAAACTTCATTAATATCAGAATATCATATTAAAATTATAAAATGTTATGTTGATAACATAATGGATACAGAATACAGATATTTATTTAAGGTAGTCAGATTTCAATGCAAAAAATATTGTGAATAATTAACGTAAAAGTAAATTTTTATTTATAACAACTAGAAACAAAGAAAAACAATTTTAGAACCACTAAAATTTAATAAAACTGTAAATTCGATCATGTTTCTAATACATATGAATTCGTTCACGTTTTTTGTTTCTCAATTTCTTTTAATTAACCATTAATTGGTTGTACATGCTACACTATGCCCTTTCTAAATATGTGTTTGGACAGCTCGTTTTCACATTACGAGTATAAAACGTACTGAAAAATATCAGTATTATAGTTCGAAATATACCGGACGCTAATCATTGATAAACTCTGATTTAAAATTTAATAATGGATTTATAATTTACTTAACATTAAAAGTACATAGGAAGGGGCAAAGTTTTTAAAAATTAATATTTTTTATTTTGTATGAAAATATACGTTTTTAAGATTGCTTAGTTTTAATTAAATATTAGTTTTAAAGTCCTAAGAGTTGTTAAGTTCGGTTAAAAAAAAATATAACTTTTCATTTATTAAAAATATTTTTAAAAATTATGTAATTTTTGTGTAATCATTTAAGCGCTCTACTGCCCATGAGCAACGTGAACTTCCCGTCTAGGTGCGGCAACGATTCACGGTCCATAATAAGGTTAGACTTTCACGTTTATAAGACTGAGTACCGTGTCTGAGCGGAAGACAGTTTACGACTGGCATATAAGATAATTTTTCTCTGACCAGTTTCTTCTTGCTAATATAGTACAGAACCCACTCCTATTTCACTTGTATCTGTTTAAACATAAAACGGTTGTCCTTCAATTGACAGTGTCGGAGCGCAGAGACAATGGCTTCTTTTAGTTTCTGGAGTGCCTCTTGCTCTTGTCCTGTATATCACTATTTAATTCTGTTAGCCAAAGGATTTGTTAGTGGAATGTTAAAAATATCTTATTTCCAGAAAACAATTTTCAACGTATTTTCTTTAAAGCACATTCTTATTGAAGTGTTTTATGATAGTAATGCTAATCACTTTGAGATTATAATCTATACTAGTTTTAATTTATCTTCGGTGTTCGGATCACAATTGTACTGAGTTTTTTAGTTGAAAATGTCTTATTCTTAAATTTATTTCTGTATTATTAAAAAAATTTTTAATTGATTGTGTTACATGAGTTATGAATGCAAATATGGCCTACGTTACCCTATTTAATTTTTCCTAAATAAAATCAGATCAGATAGATATTACAAAATTTCTAGAAATGTGTTATAATTTTCACTTTAATAAAGTGATTAATGTGAAAAATTTTAATTAAATGTGTAATTCGCAAAATTAAAGTTTTCATTTATTTGAAATTATTCGTAATAAAAATATTTATATTATTACTATTTTTGATTTTATAGATATTTATGTACAGTATCCACAAATATTTTAATGTTTTTAACTGCTTGGGTTATATTCAAAGGTGTGAAGAGTACCAGTAACAATTGGGGTAGCTTAATTGAACCAAAAGATTCATTTAGATTTCAAGTATGTAAAAAAATATTTCATATGTTACAGTTAATATTACAGAATTTAATTTTTAAATTAAACTATTAAATTTTTTAAAGTGATTTTATGTGGAGCCCTAATGTTTTTAAAATATTTAACCAAATTTTATAGACATGTATTAGGGCTGCATCGAGAAGGGTTTCTAGGTGCTTGTGCCTTTGGCGGCACTAGAGAAAATGCTAGTCAGCAATCCATAAATATGAATTATAGACTTGAAGACCTTTTTTGTGATAATTCAAATAAAAAAAATAAACGACGATACAGAGAAAAATATTTTTGATTAGCAAAATATAAAGTTTTATACATTTCATATTTATATAACACTTAATTAATTGATGTTATTTTAATGACAATGTAATTAAAAAAATATATATTAAAACTTTTACTATTCAATTATATTTAAAAGTTATTGATAGATGAAGTTTTAGTGTTGCTAAATAGTTTAAAAAATTCTTTTTTTTTTTGCGCTCATGATAATTGAATATCATGTGTATGAACATTTATATGTAAATATATCTCTTGGTAATATCACGCACCTCGATTTTTTTAAATTAATCAAGAGTAAGGAAAGCAAAAATCTATCTCTATGATTAACTGATAATACTTCATTATCTTAAGAAAAATATATTTACTCCAAAATTGTTTAAAATATGTGACAATATTGAAATTATTTATTTAACAAAAAAATAATCTCAAAATGTCTAGATTCGCGGATTTGGCATAGAGAGGATGATTTTTGTTCTTTTCGCGTATTTAGTTTATTATGTTTTTACTAATAAGTAAATCTAAAGCTTATTTAATTTTTTTTTTTAGATTTTAGCATTGATTGCCACAGTTACTGGAGTAATTACTTCATTGTTTTTCTATGTACTACTAAAAATTCCTACTACATATCATTTGGATAAAACTATTCTGTATAGAGATAAATCAAAATTAAATTATTCAAAAATTATTAAATTTTGTAAAAGTCCTCAATTGTATCAAGTTGCTATTGTTTTCACATCATGTAAATTACTTATTAATATGGCATTAGTATACTTACCTCTTTTTATTAATGAATCAGCAATCAATGAATCCGGAAGTATAGCTAGTATACCATTAGTATCATACATATCTTCCATGGTAGCAACAATTAGTATTGATCATATTAAAGCATTCACTAAAAATGATAAAGTAAGTAATAATAAAAAATTAAAAGAACATCACATTGATGTAATTATAGGAATAAAATATCATATAGAGCAAGTTATCAAAAACACAGTAAAGGCTTTATTAGATATATTAGATATATCGAATGTTAAATGCTTTCAGTGTAAATTCAAAGCATTAAGTAGGTCTTGAACCATTTTCTCTACTTCAAACTAATATGCTTTTTTATCACAACAAATTAATAGCAAGTATAATGTACATTAATATTCTTTAATATTATTAAAGAAATTCTTGGAAAATCATAAGAAAAGTATAATGACTAAGAAAATTATTATTCAAAAGACATAATTATTTTGGGAAAGCCGAATATATACTTATGTTCAAGTAGACATCAGAATCTCGCATAATAACCGATGTACAAGACATATTTTTATTTTTATTTGTCTTATTAAATTGAAAATTTCTTACGCTTTTCTTAGATATGTGTAATATATGTTCAGTTTTACCAAAATAATAGTATCCTCTAATCGAAATCAAATCAAACATTTTCTTAGTCATTGTACTCTCTTTATGATTTTCAGAAATTTCTTTAGGATATTCGCTATAAACTTTTTTATGATAACGAAAAGCATATAGCTATATATTTATTGAAAGTGAAGGAAATTGTATTTGATCAATGATAATTGACACTGTTATAAAATTTTACATTCTATACATTAATTAAACTCTTCATTATGTTTATGAAAAATTGATAGGTACAGTCTTTTATCCTATTATTAGACCCAATAAAAAAATAAAAATATAAGGCATGTCCGGAGTATGAAATATTAAAACATATGAAGAACATAAGGCATTTTTTTCTCGAAATTTTTTATCAATCATTTAAAGCAAACCTATTAGTATTTTTTTTTAGTGCTAATTTTAGTTAATATCATTAATATTAATTGCATCATTTGATTTTTACATTGACGAACAAATCCGTGGTTAGTATTCTGAAATAACTCTCGAAAATACATTTACTTGATGTTACAGTCAAAAAGCTTATCACAATAAATCAAAAATTATTTGAATATGCAGCAAGCTCTCATTAAAAGGGTCATCTTAATTCTGAGGACACGATGATTTTAAGACCTTATTTTTTATAATGATTACTTTTTCTATGTGTTTTTTTGTTGAATAGACTGAGATAGCTAATGAATCTTAGTCACTATGTGGATAAAACTAATATTATGTATAATTTTCATTATTGCAGATTGTTTTTACAATGGGCTGTTTACTATCAGTTTGTGGTTCGTTTCTTGTTTTTTTCAATCCTAATAATGAGTTCACATTTTACTATTTGTGCTTGGCTTCTGTGTGTTTTGGTAATATATATTTTATAAGTCATATATACATTAACTTTGTATTATGCAATATTTTTAGAAGTAAATAATATAATATTTTCTTTTCATCATATGTTTTATAATTTCGAAAAAAAAATGGGTCGCTTATAAACTATTGATATAATTATTATTTTGTTGAATTTTTTTTAGCTTCGATGAAAAGCTGAGAAGATATTAATTTTACTATGATGTGTTTTTTTTGTCTGTTACCATTTTTTCTCAGTTCTCGCCGAACTGATTTCTTTCAACGCTACGTCAAAAGATTACAAATCGTATCTAGTCAAAGACATTATCCTCAAAAATTTCCCTCGTTCTCCGTAAATGGGGGAAACCTCCAAAAAAATTACAAATTTAAAAATCGCTAATTTTCGAAATTTTTTTTACTAAAAGCTGCCATAACATTTTTAAAAATGAACATATCAATATAAATATTTTTTTTTTATAGATGCTTAATGTCTTTACCTATCATTTGGTATATTATTATCATAAATTTAACCCTTTACCGACCCATAGGGGGGGATTCAAAATGACAACTTTTTCACAAAAAATTAACTTTTGAAATTTTTCTGGAAATACTGATACTTTTATATATATCTTAAATTAAAGCTTATATAATATACTTTATTAAAAAAAAAAATTTAGGACTTTATTTTGTCTTCGCAGTGAAAATAACTACCAATGCTATTTTTGTGTTAAAATTCTCGATTTTATATTCTACATTTTTAACTTAATATTTCTCTAACTTTTTGAAAAATGTATGGATCAATGCAATTTTCTTATGAGAAATACTATTTATTATATACTTTTTTTATGCGACATACTATTTTTTTTTATGGGACCATTTCCCTTTTATTCAGTGATGGTTCAAAAATTAAAAATGGGTATAGAGAGTAGAACTTTTGCAACTTATTTTTAATTAAAATATATTTATTGATTATTCATGCGTAACCTAATAATCAAACATAAATATTTGTTATATTAATTAGAAGGATTTTATCATTATTTAAGTTATATGCGAAAGTCTAATAACTAGACTTTCGCATATAACTTAAATTATTGCAAATTTGAAATCGTTGCAAAAATGGGTTTAGAAATGTATATTTTGGTTTTGAATGAAAATTCCTTGTAGACCACTAAATTTATTTATAAATAACAAACAATTTTTTTTTAAGTATAGCATCAAGACCTTCAACTTCTATATACTTTTGTCATAAAAGTAATAACTACTTTATAATTTTTTATAATTTCTCTCTAAAAATTACAATACTAAATAATTAAATATCAATTTCATACTATATTTAATTGCTATAATAAAAATGTATTCATGTATTACACTTATAAATAATAAAACTTGTAATCAGGATATAAATAAGAAAATAGAAGATAATGTATTTTTTTTTTAGTAAATAGTATTAAAAATTCAGTATAATTAGGACCTGGTAGTAAGGATAAGTATTGATTGAAACCGCTATCATAAAATGTAAATATGATCGAAAAAAGTACAATTATCTACAATTTACTTAAGGGAAGTAAACTTTTACCATAATTAATTATAATTTGAAAATAAATAGAATATATTTATATAAATTCCATTTTTGATTAGGAACAATTTGAAACAAGTAAAAGAATTGATTTTTTGTTTTTTGGTTTTTAATGTGATTTGATGTCCAAGGGTGTATAATTTTTTTTTTTGTAAATTATTCAAATGTGCAATTCAAAAGATAAAAAAACAATTTGTGAAAAATTCAATTGACTTTGCTTTGTATTTGATAAATATAGATATAAATAACTATGTGTTACCAACTTTACGTGAGAAGCAGTGTATTTAGGTCTTAACTATAGAATATAAAATATTAATTCGTCTAAAATATTATTAATACACATTTTTTTAGGTTCTGGAAATGCTATAACTTCAGTTTTGAGTCTTTGTGTCACAGCAAACCTAGTTGGTAAAGACACAGATTGCGGTGCTTTCATATATAGTTCTGTTACATTTTCTGACAAATTTATAAATGGTATTGCAATTGTTGGGATTGAGTTTTTGTAAGTTATTTCAGTTTTGTAAATTGTTTAACTATATAAATTGTTAACAAATATATTGTGGTAGACTTAAGTTAAAATTTAATTTTTCTTAATAAAGTAAATGAAAATGTTCAACCCAACTTATAGTTAAAACGTATTTCGAGACATTCTTTATTAATTACAATAGAATAGTGAGAAATAAAGAGGATAACCCTCCCCTATAGTTTTTAATTTTTAATTAATTAATAATTATTACTAAGTAATACTAATTACACCCGTAATACTAATTACTTAGTAATATTACGGATGTGGCGAACCCGATTAGCTCTAGGCTAATCTTAGGTGGTTGGCCCAGGTAGATCCTCCATTGTGGGGGTTTAGCGGTGGGCTTACAACCCGCCACTGAAAAAAATATCTTGTTAAGAAACCAAAACAAAAGCCTCGGGACAGAGTTATGGACAATGAACATTAGAATCGGACTGGACAATATGGATTTAGGATTGGAACTTAGAATGGGAGAACTTTATCCAAACGCTATCAGAAGTGATCGAAAAATATAACATACAGATTGCAGTGTTACAAAAAACTAGGTGGCCAGGGGAAGGAAGTGCCACAGCTCAAACAGTTCATAGTGGTAAATGAGGGAATATACTACATACTAATAAATATGAAACAGCATGATCTGGTAATAATTTGCACGTACGCTCCTATAGAAACGGCAGATGAAGAAATAAAGAATATCTTTTAAGATTCGCTAGAAAGTACGCACGACACTCTACCGAACGACTGCATTAAAATAATAATGGGAGACCTAAACACCCAAATAGGACAGGAGGAAAATATAAAGATGTTGTAGGGAAGCAAAGCCTACGTGAACGAAGTAATGATAATGGGATAAAACTAATAAATTTCGCTAAAAGTAAGGGAATGAAAGTATCACACGGTTCCCCAGAAAGAATATATTTAAACATACATGGATATCGCCAGGTGACAAATACATCAGTCAAATAGACCATGTACTAATAACTAATAGAAACAAATAAAATATTACAAATGTCAAAAGCTATAGGGGCGCAGACGTAGACATTATCTTGTGATTGGAGTTTTCAAAAGTAAAATGGCAGCAAAATGGACTAATGAAGGAAAGTTATAAGCAGCTCGAAAATTTGACGTTGAGAAACTTAAAGTAGAATAAATACCAAGAAACAGTAAACAAAAAATAAAAATAAAAAAAGAGTATTAGTATTGAAGAATTGGAGGACAAATTGAAAATGGTTTAAAATTCAATAATAGAAACCGTGCAGAGCGTAGTGCAAATTCACGCAAAGGCCAAAAAGAAATAATAGTTCAACGATCGTTATAGGAAAGAAATCCAGGAACGCAACAATGCTAGGATTAAACCAATACAGATACCCACACCTGAAAATATAAGAGAATTTGAAATCAAAATGAAAGAAATGACAAAGATGATAAGAAAAGAGAAAAGAATGCCAAAAAAATTAAGGATTGAAGAGATTGAAAGATATAAATACAATCCAAGAAAATTCTTTAAGTGATGCAAATTAATTAAATCTGGCTTTATCCCTAGTAGATAAAAATGATGCCATGATATCTGACTCAGAAATGATATTAAATGAGTTCAAAGAGTATTTTAGAGAATTACTAAATAAAATACCAGGTAATGACAGTAATGACCAAGCTTATTATAGACCAAGAAGTAATTGTCCCTAATCGGGATGAAACAAAAACGGCAATACACACCATGAAAAATAATAAGGTATCAAGGTGAAGACAGGATTAACTCGGAATTGTAGAAGATAAGAGGTCAAGATGTAGAAAGGGAACTACATTCGGTAATTCTACAAATATGGGAAGAAGAAAGGCTTTCAGAGAGTTGGAATGAAACACTTATCTGCCCAATACTCAAAAAAGGAGACAGAGGAAAAGTAAAAAACTACAGGGGGGGTAATGCTTTTAAATACAGGATACTAGGTCCTATCATTAATCAAATTAAAAAAATTAGAGAGATACGCTGAAGAAGCTGTAGGAGAATACCAAAGTGGATTTAGAAGAGGACGGTTAACCACAGACCATATATTTGTAGTGAGACAATTAATGAAAAAGCACTATGAATACACAGGACCTCTATATGGTGTTTGTGGATTATAAACAGGCTTATAATAGCGTAGATAGGGAGAGGCTATGAAAGCCACTTGAGACATTTGGCAACCCTATGAAAATTATCAAAATGGTAAAATTATGCAACAGTAAAACGTATAGTAGAGTAAAACTTGGGAATGAACTGTCTATGGCTTTTGAAATTAAAAGTGGACTAAGACAAGGGAATGCTATGTCACCTGTACTTTTTAACATGGCATTAGAAAAAGTGGTCCGAGAAATGTCAAACGGAGAAGCCTGGTCACTTGGTAGAGAACTACAACTTGCATACGCAGATGTCATCATAATCACTGGAAATACTCGAGCAGAAGTTCAAATGAATTTGAAGAAATTAATGAAAGCAAGTAAAAATATTGGGTTTAGTGGTTGGTAGGTAGCTTACGGTATTTTAAATTTGACCAAAACACTCTATTTTAGTTAATAATATGGACTGTATTTTTTTTATCTATCTATTCTATAACAAAAGTATCTCCAGTTTTTCCCCAATAACAAATAGTGGTAAATACGGAGAAGGCAAAATACATGGTAGTAAAAAGAGGACTATCTATATATCTATCGTTTGTATAATAGTGATTATATATTATAAAATAATGACATTGGACAAATAGGAAGAGCTATTGCAACAAGAATAAGAAATAAGAACGTGAAAAAGACGTGGAGTACCAAAGAACAGAAAAATCTACAGTAGCTGAACATGCCAAAACAGAGAACATGACATACAATTCGATAAAGTAAATATACTAAACAAAGAAACTCATTTTGGCAAACGGATGTACAAGAAAGCAATAGAAATCAAAAAATGTCCGGAAAATTTCAACAGAGAAAATGGATGGAAAATCAGCAAAACTTGGTTACTTATCATACATCAGACAAAAAGAAAATCAACCAACAACACCGAAAATAATTTAATATACGAAGATGCTACAATCAACATAACAAATAATTGCCAGTGTAGAAAAGGAACACCGAAATGTCAAAAATGTTGTAAACAACGTTAGTCAAAAACCAGATGTTATCAATTTTATAAAAGCAGACAGTTATCAAGATAAGCTGCCAGTATAGTTGCAGCCACCGACTAGCAACCATTACTCTGAAGATGGATCTGCAATGAGTCGGAAATGACAGAACTTGACTAGAAACATGGGATAAATCCTTAAGCACTTCAAGCAACAAGACAATCCACGAAAGCTTTAACACATTCATAGTGATAATAGTTTAAAATATCGACTAAATGGACTAGTATCAAAATGAAAGGCGGGTGATCATGAAATGGTTTTTTTCGGAGTACAATACGATTTGAAGCAATAATATTTAGTTTTTTTGTTTCATATGGCAATCGGATATAGATATAATAAATAGTGAATAGTAAATAGTAATATGATAGCTTGTGACTAATATTATTTAAAATAATAATTTAAAACTAAAAAATATTCAACTCAAAAAGTCATAAAAATTATTTTAAAAATGTATTGAAAAGTTATAAATATGTATTACAAAATACATTTTTTTAGGGGTAGCTTTAGCTTATTATCCTAATTATTTTTTAATTGTTTTTTTATTTTTGTTTAGGAAATGTTCAGATTTTACACAATGCACTCATTATTACAGAGATGTTTTAGCTTTTAGCAGTGGTTCTCTTGCCATAATAGGATTATTAGTGTTTTGGACTTTACCAAAAATACTTATTAAATGTTCGAAATAAACAACTATTTTATAAATGTATGTTCCTTTAATAAATAATTTTTATTATAAAGTATGTGATTTTAATTTATACTATGACGATCTTTTTGTTTGTAGATTAAACTAGTGTTTTAGTCCTAAAAAAGTTTGTATGTACATGGATGCCTAAATGAGAGCACCACCCCCTACTTCCTTTAACTAAAGCTGCAACAAGAAATTTTTCGAGGGGTTAGGCAACGTTCACCTAAATTATGTTCAAATATCCTAGTTTGACTAAATATAGCGTCACTGCAGTAGCATAATGAAGGTTTTATCCTGGGAACATATACATTAAAAAAATATTCACTCCTTTCACACACAATCCTTTCCATTGAAAACATTTTGTACCTTCACCATGTAGATATTTATATTATAGGGAGACATGAAACCTGAGAACTGTACAACTGCCCTCTTATTTATAAAAAATCTGGACGTACTATTGTTGTAAATTTCGAACGAGGAACGAGACACGGATGATTGAGTATCAGGCTTGGTTGGGACATTTTTAAATTTATGACAGTAGCATCATTATAAATTTTTCAGGAAAGTGGGTTCGATTAACACTTAGTCTTATGTAAGACTAATAGGAACTTATAAGACTAAGTGTTAATCGGACCCACTTTCCTGAAAAATTTATAATGTTGCTACTGTTATAGGCATAGATCTATCTAAAAATGTTTGGGCAACTTTTCGATATATCAAGTTTATAGAAAAAAAAATTCAGTCTGTAAAGATAAATTTTCAGTTTCTCTACATATTTTTTGCATTTGGTCAGTCTTAGAACTGCTTAATATCACAAATAAATCAATAATGAGTAAAACAAGTCATAATTTGGTTTTATTTCTCAAATGAGGCACCTGCCTTCATATCTTTATTTTTTTAATTGCAACAATCAAATCGACTAATTACCAATAATATGTTTAATAAATAATATAACTAAAACTAATCTATTTCAATCATAAAACATGTTGTTTGTAATATATTTTCAGCTATTTATTTTTTATTAACCAAAGATATCTTAAATATATTTAAAAAATGTTATTTTGATTGTCGTAAAATTGATGATTAATGTTATCTTAGGTTGTGTTCTGAAATATTTCTGAGTTTCCAAGATTAGTTAAACGACAAAAAGTGATTACTACAGTTTGGATAATTGTAACATATTTTAGATATTTTTTACTTATTATATCAATTCAAATAAAAATAATGAGTAACAATGTTCATTATTGTAAATAATTACAACAATTTTGTTGCCGCTATTAAATCGCTATTTCGAACAAAAGTAGTACGTCTTCTAAGTCTAAAAAGATTTAAAAAATATACATTCAAAGCTAATTAATTTTGACATTAAACGTTCATAAAGCCCTTATCGGCTTATAGCCATTTTCCGAATATTTGGGTTATAAGTATATAGATATTTTTGGAGTTATAAAAAAATGATTTTTTTTATGGAGGTCTTCTTACATTTAAATTCTTTTCACACATCAATTAATTTTATAAATTAATAGGAAATAGAGATGAAATTGGTTTTTTTGAATTTATTATTCAAAAGAGTAATGAGGGGGGGCTAAATTTAGATATTTTTCGGAAAAACTCACACACGTTCACGTACATTCCGAACAGTTCAAACCATAGCTAGCAACACACAATGACAGCTTTTAATAGTATTGTATACAATTTAGTCAATATTACGATAAATGAATTAGATTATGATGAACATGAGACTATAAAAAAAGTAGCTAGATATAATGTGTATGACGTGAACGTAATTTCAAAACATTAGTTTAAACACAAAAGTAAAATAAAGGAAAGAGGGTAGCTAGTACACTCATTGGCGCAAATAGGAGGGGGCTTGGGGGGACTTAGTCCCCCCAATATTATTCAAAGTCCCCTAATTCAAAAGTTAGTAAAGAGTACTAAGCATTAATAACTAATACATTTTAGAAATTAATCCAATTACAACATTTTTTTTGGAGTACAATAAATTCAATATTATGCAAGAACCCAAGATAATAAGAAAAGATTGTTATATCACTTATCGTGGATAATATGTCTTTACCAAACTTGATAAATAATAGGTGGTACACTGATTCCGACGTAGAACACGCTCGCTCATGGTTACTCCAGCGGTCACCAGCTGTTATCATTTTACGCGCCAATTTTCATTGTAATGCACATTACAAATTTACAAAATTAACGAATTAATATTTAGGTTATTTTTAGTTTATTTTAATCTTCATTCAGAATTGTTGAACGTTGTAAGCTGTATGCTCAATTTTATTTATTAAAATTTAATATTTTGTATTTGTATATTGACAATTATAGTTGTGAACTGGGCGGTTATGGGGGGGGTAATGTTTTTACTGATATTATGGGAGAGACTTAAGTCCCCCCAAAAAATTAAGGCTATTTGCGCCTATGAGTACACTTATTAGCATGGGGAAACAATAAGTAATTATAAAATTAAAAACTTTGATTTGAATCTACTCATAAAAAGTTCTGCTAAAATTGACTATAACGGATTTCCTATTGTCCTTAATTTGCTCATAAAATTCAATTTAATATTGAAAAAAAAATTGACCAATACCTAACTTTGTTATGTAATTTATAAATTAAGGTTAATACATTTTTTTTCGAGTTTCCGGAAATAGTTTAGATATGATAATAATTTTTCTAATTTAGCAACAATGTTCTTATAACTAAAGATAAAAAGTGTGATAATGATAAAAAAACGAGGGAAATAATTTTAATTAGATAAAAATTTTGAATCGCCTTATTCTATCAAATTGAAAAAATGATTTGGAAGTTTTGTTTTGTTAAAATCAAAAATTGTTAAATTTTTTTTATTCGACTATAAACCTAATTTCCAGGTGTTTAGGGCTTCATGAATATTTGTTGTCAAAATTTTCCCTGAATAAAAATTTTGGAACTTTATATTAAAAATAATTCAGGTTCAATGATAAATCATTCAAAATTAATTAAAAAAATAAAAACAAATCAATTTCGTGGGATTTATTTTAAGCATTGAAGTTTTCATTTTAAAAATGGGTACAATAGGTGATGAAAGCTCGATTGAAGTAGAATTTATTACTGATGAAGTAGTTACACATATTATTAAAGACACTATTGTACCAATACAATCAAAGAAAAAACGCAACGATGTGACTGCTAAATATAAATCAGAAGTACCTTGTTCTGCAAAGAAATCATTGAGTAGTAAGTTGTTTGATTTATAATCACTTTAGTATTATTACCTTTTAAAGTTTTTGGTACTTTTTAAGTTGTAATCAAGATAGCCGATGTGCATCTAAATTAAATATAGCCATTTTAATGTAATTTTTACATATAGCAGTATACTAGGCCTCAGAAAATACCTTTAACCTTAAATATTAATATCCTTAAAAACTATTTAAAACTGTAAAAATTAATTATGATATTGCTAACTCCTTTTAACAATGTTCTATCCTAGATAACAATGATTTTTAGTTACATATAAATATAGTATCAAATATAACATATATCAAGCTCTTATTATTTTAAGAACAGATGAAATAATTAATTTTTTATATATTTAAATATACGTTTAATGTTATTGCACTCTCTTGAAAATCAAGAAAGTTATTTATATAAATATGATGTTGTTAAAAGGAGTGAGATATATGTAACCCTCAATAATACAGAGTTCAATTATTAACTATGTATATTTTGAATACAATCATAGATAGACCATCTGAATCATTTTCACCAGAAAGTACAAATAGTGATAATGTGGAGTTACCTTCTACTAATAAACCAAAAGGTATTTAATGATTAAATAGTGTCTCCTGTAAAATTTATTTTTTCTTATTAGGTGTTATGTAAAAGATAAAATTAATATTTAAAAAAAATTGCATAGCTTTATTTGAAGAAGGAGATGTACCTGGTGCATGCATGTTTAGTTTTAATTCTTCTAAACAAAAAAAAGCAAGTAGTCAAATAACCATTGCGAAGACTCCCAACAGTATCAAGAAAGAGACGAGTAATATAAGAAAAAGACTTTTAAATGTTAAACCTAAAGGTAATAGGATAAGATGTAATTTTCATTACTAATTTATGTAATTATTAAAAAGTTTTTTCAATTAAAAAACTTTTTTGTTAATGTTTAATTTAGGATGTCCAAGGTTAAAGAACCACTTTGAAAACAAAGTGATTTATCATACACTAAGCTAAAATAAAGTATATTGAGTCGCAGGGGTGGAAAATCCATGACCTATCAATAAATATATTTGCCCAAATAATAAAGTAATGAGAATACTAAGATCATAATTTTTTCATTATTTTCTGCTAATGAAAATGTGTCCCTTAAATTTTTAGCATTAGGCGTACTTTCCTTTTTATCCGAGCCTGATCTTGTGGTGTGCAATAAAATTATGGTTGGGTTATCAGGAGCTACATTTTTGTGCTACTTGGAATCAATAATCTAAAAATTATTAATATATTTATACTTGTGTTGAAGGTGTAAAGTACCAAAAAAATACACATTGAAAAATAACATAACTCATACTTTATTACCAGTATTTTTATTTTTATATTAAAGACTGCAACAGCAAAGGTCATGGCCCGTGATTCCATGTATATCAGGAATAAATCACAGTGAAGTTTTTGAAATTTTTTCAATTTTTTTTACTTAAAACTGCCATAACTTTTTTAATAATAATTATATCAAAATAATTGTTTTTTATAGATACATAAAGTATTTACCTATCATTTTGTATATATTTTTTATAAATTGGACCCTTTACCTGCCCACAGGGGAAGATTCAAAATGACAACTTTTTCACAAAAAATTACTTTAAAAAGTGTTCCTCAAATATTGACACTTTTATATATACCTTAGATTAAAGCTTATATAATATACTTTATTATAAAAAAAAATTTCGGACTTTATTTTGTCTTCACAGTGAAAATGGCTACCGTATACTATTTTTGTGTTAAAATTCTTGATTTTATATTTTACAATTTCAACCTTAAATACTATAACTTTTTGAAAAATGTATAGCTAACTTTATTTTATCTCAATATATTCATTAAAATACTTAAATTCCATATTCAAACTTCGATATTTATATTTATATTCAAACTTCGATATTTATACTCAAACTTCACTGCTCACTTTAAAATAAGTGTTTACTTATTTTGTTTGCAACTGTTGTTGAGTCTGTAATCAGTTTTCCTAATTTATGTATAGTAGGGTGGCTCTTATTTTATAAACTTTCATTGATCGATCTCGGTACCCACCAATGTGATATATTTTTTTTCGTTATGATATGAAAGTTATTTGGGTAAAATTTGGTTTTGATAACTTATCCCCTTCAGGGGCCGAATCGGGGTTGAAAGTTCTCTCAAAAAGGTAATTTTTATTACCCTTTTGAGTGAATTACGATTATAATTAGGGCTAACACAGTACCGTGTCAGGGTTCATCCTCCGATAGTTTTATACGGTCTGCAAAAAATAAATAATAATAATGGATATATAGATTGATCTATGATAGTTTATAAAATAAGAGCAACCTTAATGTATAGTCTTTCTGTTACTTTTTCCTTTAAGTCTACAAACTTTTTCCATGTTGTTTTTGTGTCACTTTGCGCAGTTATACAAGATGTAAACTAGCTTCATGATTGTTTTTTAGCTGTATTTATAAATACAAAAATAGACTCCAGTCAGAAGGTGAGTTTAGGTGAGTTAAATTTCTGGAAGTACTGACTATTAAGTTTGTTATGTAAAAGAGATGCTGCAATGAGTGAAATCTATGGCTGAATAAGTACTATTTTAGGAGTTCAATCTTATGAAACTGCTGTTATTTAGTAGAGTAATATTGTTATCTTCTAATAGCTACTCCATAACTCGACCTCTACTGTCAGTGTAGTCAAAGCTCCATGAGGTATCATGACAGTTGAAGTCTCCCATTAGTAAAAATGTTTTGAGGAATTTGTTAATAATGTGTCTTAAATAAAAAAATGTAAAATGGGTTGGTTTGGTTACAGATGTTAAAGGTTTTTTCCATTGTAATGAATATTGCTACAACTTCAAAGTTTAAATTGATGTGTATTTGCTTGCTAGGATATATTTGTTTTATTAATATAGCGACACTATCCCTTGCTCTGTTGAAATTAGTATGGATAGTAGAATATAATAAATAGATATTGGGAGTATAGTTGTTCATTAGTCTTCAAGTTAGTCTCTTGAATATATAATGCTATCTGTTTGTAATTGTTTGTTATAAGTTTGAAATTATAAATTTTTTCCAATTTTGAACTCAAAGTTTAGCGGGAGATACAAAATTTACAAAAAATCGAGTGATCACTCAATTTATATAAGAATTTAAGGGGAAATATTGTGGCGATGTTTATTTTTGATTTGAATAAAATTTGGTGTGTGGGAACCACAAGAACCCCAATTTTAGAGATTTTAGTTTTTGATTTCTCTATCTTTAGGTCCTACCAAATATCACCTTACTACTCGTAACATACATTAAACCAATAGTCTATATGTATGTATATACATACATATTATAATAAGAGTATTACTAATATTATTGTTGTGGGGAAGTACCAAGGTTTAGTAAATAGTTGCAAAATCCAGTGATTTTATTCTTTAATAACCCAACCAAACTTTTAGTCTTGGTGTTTTTGTAAGCTGTGGGAAAACCTTTTCCATTATTTCTATCATTTTCCCAATGTCAAGATCATATTCAAGTAGTTCCAATGACATATCATCTTTGTCATGCTTGAATTGTGCTAGTTCAATAATATTTTTAAACTGAGTGAAGTTAATAGGTATGTTTAGATTATTTTTAATAATGTCTTTTGAAGGTTCAAGTAAAAAATTTTTACTTAATACACTTAATACATTTAATATTTAGTATTTAATACACTTTTGTTGAAAAAAAAAATTATTTTATAAAATATATTTTTTAAGATATTGTGTGATACATTTTTATATTAAATTAGTTTATAATAGTTAAATGTTTTTTAGCTTTATTTGATGATGACAATGAAGATAATTATGATAACGATAAAAAGATTTCTACTAGAAGTATTTCAAAGTTAAATAAAACTACATCTAAAATTGTATCAATTACACAAAATAATGATCTTAATAAAAAAATGAAAGGTATTTTTATTTTAGTTTCTTATTGTTATTCATACTATTATTGTAAACAGTGATATATTTACCAATACAATATAGGTAAATATATTGTTGACGATCACTAATATTTAATAAAAACATTAAAAATGTTGTATTTTTAATGAAAAATAGTCATAATTTCTTTTGGAGGGTCATATTATTGTTTTTAAATATATTATTTTTTAAAATAATATTTTTAGATTAATTTTCACACTATTTATAGAACTTAAATGTTAATTAGATAATCAATGTATTAATATAATTTATGATGTATATTATATTAAATATTAATAAAAAAATTTAAGTGTTATAATGTTGTTATTTTAATTATATTAAATTGAAGTTAAACTTAGTAGTGTAAAAACTAATTAAGGTTATTTTTAGTTAACCAGAACAGTTCTATAAGTATTGATTCAAATACAACCATGAAAGCTAATAATGTACAAGTCACCAAAATAAATAAAAAATCAAATATTGAAATAGTTGACCAAACATCAGATAATTATGTATCTTCTGATAATTTACTTACAAAAACGCCAAAAGTTGTAAGAAAAAAAATAGCCAAAGGTAATTTTTTAACATCTTAAATAAAATACCTAAAAATCTCATTGTTTTCTAATTATTTAGAAATAGCACAGCAAAAACTGGAGCAGTTAAGTGAGTTAAATGATACAGATTATAGCAATAGTGAAAAAAGTGATGAGAGTGATAGTGATTCAAGTATTCATTTCAAAATTAAATCTAACCAACCAGAAGTTGCAAATAATTTGAGAAGATCTATCAGAAAAAAAGAAGTTTCTTTTGTAATATAATAATTACAATAAATTTGATTATTTTATCAGCAGACCTAGATTAACACAAGTACATTAGGTGTATTTGAAATTAGTTACCAAAATGTTGAGGCCTGTAGCATACTTTTTAGCAAACAAAATAAAATGTATAGAACTTTTTATTATTCCACTCAATAATGTGTATTTTATATGTTATAATTTCAAAAGTGTATTCACTTTAAGTAAATTAATATATATATATATTAATAGTAAATATATAAAGTGCTGGCCAAGTAATTGGGATAAAAACGAGGAAAAAGAAGAGAAAAAATAATAACTTAGGCAAAATTAATTTATTTTAAATTAAATATAATTAAATAAATGGTTGAATAATTAATTTAAGTGACATATTATTGATAGAAAGAAAAAGCCTGAACTAGAATTTAGCCTTTAATTTAAAATTCTTTTGAGAGTATTTTGATCATAATTTGTTTGATGGATTTTAAGGTGGAAACTTGGAGTTCTATGAGAATTAAATTGTGGAATGTGAAAAGAGATGTGCTCTAAAAGTGGTGTTCAAGTGATAGTATTATTTAATAGTTAAATAAGAAGTAAGATATTTGTATTGCTATGGTGAAAAGACAAAGGAATTAACTTATGGTTATTTCGGATATCATTTATCTTGATTAATTTGTGTTCAAGGTTTTGGATATAAGTATTGTATGAATTTTGCTAAAACCAAACATACAAAATAAAAATTTATAACAAAATATTTTTATTTAATTTTTTTAATATTATCAAGTTGTTTGATATCATTCTCTATGTTAAATAAATATTTTTTAATTATTTATAGCTATAATGCATACATATTTTGATATTTTAAGATCCCTATCCTACATATTTTTCATATTCTGAAGAGCATTATTAAGTAAGAAAAAATTAATTTGGTTCTTTAATTAAAATAATTTTTTTAGCTATACAAGGCAGAGGAATATTTCCTTTCTAAGACTGTGAAATCTATGAAAAAATCTAAAACATCAGATAATACATTAAAGTTATTGAAAAATCCTACGTTAGAAAAGAGCCAAATAGATAAAATAGCTAATAATGTTAATTATATGCACAAGGAAAAATATAAACAATTATACCAAGGAATCACATCAAATTTCCCTTATTGGTATAATTTATTGAAGTAATAATAAAATGTAAAAGAGTTATATCTAAATTATAGTTATAACATTTCTTTATTTTTAATAGAGAAGGTTTTAATTTATTACTTTATGGACTTGGATCAAAAAAGCAATTAATTGACGATTTTCAAAATTCCATGTTAAAAGATGAATTGGTTATAGTCATAAATGGATTTTGCCCGGGTCTTACATTAAAAGAAGTAAGAGAATTTTGTTTTATTTATGATTTTATTAATCTAAATTAACATTTAAAATACTTATATAAATATATTCTCTCTATTAGCTTCGATGCAAAGCTGAGAAGGTATTGGTTTTACTATGATGTGTTTTTTTTTGTGTCTGTTACCATTTTTTCTCAGCTCTCACCGAACCGATTTCTTTCAATGATACGTCAAAAGATCACAAATTGTATCTAGTCGAAGACATTACCCTCAAAAATTGAAAAAAATTCCCTTGTTCCCCGTAAATAGTGGAAACCTCCAAAAAAATTACAAATTTAAAAATCGCTAATTTTTGAAATTTTTTCAATTTTTTTTACTAAAAACTGTCATAACTTTTTCAAAAATGAACATATCAATATAATTTTTTTTTATATAGATGCATGATATCATTACCTTTCATTTGGTATATTTTTTTTTTATATGTGACCCTTTACTTGCCCACAGGGGGGATTTAAAATGACAACTTTTTCACAAAAAATTAATTTTTTTAACTTAATTTTTGAAAATGTTCCGGAAGGTCTGACACTTTTATATATATCTTAAATTAAAGCTAATGTAATATACTTTATCATGAAAAAAAAAAATTTCGGACTTTATTTTATCTTCATGGTGAAAACAAACATTAAACTTGATAAAAAAAATACAATTTTTGTAAAAAAATTCATTTTTATATTTTTAACTTTATAATGCTATAACTTATTGAAAAGTGTATTGATCAATATAATTTTTTTATGAGAAATAATATTTTTTAATAATCCCTTTTTCATTCGACATACTTTATCTTAATCAGGATATTAATAAGGAACTAGCAGTTTATGAAGCTTTTGGAATAATCCACTAATTTTTTAAAATTAAACACTATCTAAAGATTTGCATCGAAGCGTTTTTTTTTTGATAGTGATTTTAATCACTGTCAGATATCATTATACTTGATCCAACTATGCCACGTCACCACTGTGCCGCGACCCCCCTGTGCTGTGTTTTTTTTTAAATTATAATTAATTATAGTAAAAGTTAACTTTCCTTAAGTAAAATGTAGAGAGTTGTAGTTTTTTTGATCATATTTACATTTTATGATAGTGGTTTCAATCAATACTTATCCTTACAATCAGGTTCTAATTATACTGAATTTTTAAAACTATTTAAAAAAAATACAGCTACACAGTGTGGACGGAGCATAGTTGGGATAAGTTAATATTTGACAGTAATTGAAACCACTATCATAAGAAATGCTTTGATGCAAATCTGTAGGTAGTGTTTAATTTAAAGAAATTGATTTCCCATTAACGGGTAATGAGGGATTTTTTCAATTTTTGAAGGTAATATCTTCGACTTGATAAAATTTGTGATTCTTTGACGTATCATTGAAAGAAATTGTTTGCTGAAAGCTGAGAAAAGTGAGTGACAGCCACAAAAAAACTCATTATTGTAAAATTATTAACTACTCAGCTTTGCATCAAAGCTAAAATATATTTGTTAATTAATCACATGTTTTATTTCACATTTCATATTTGGTAAAAATTTCATTAAAAGCTGTGGCTATGCATATTAAACTCATCTATTAATGTATTAATCTAAAGTCTGACATTTAAAATTTAAATAAACTTATTTGATTAAATTAGTAACATTTGTACATAAATTTAATTTTTATTGTATATTTAAGATTTTGGAATCAATAACAATTGATTTATTAGAATTAGAAAATTGTCCAGGAAGTGCAGAACTTGCAATTCAACAAATTGAACAAGCTCAGAAATCAAAAAATGCAGATCAAATTTTTCTACTTGTTCACAACATTGATGGGAATGTACTACAAAATTATAAAGTTCAGCATGTGTTATCTAGAATTTGTTCACTAGAAAACATTCATCTTATTGCTAGTATTGATAGAGTCAATGCTGCTTTAAGTAAGTGCATAAAAAAATATTAGTTAAATAGTAATATATTACAATTTTTAGTAGTAGCAAATTTTCAGTTATGATTATGTGACAACAAAAGAAAATGGAATAGTTAATAGTATTAATATTAATAGTAATTAAAATCATTGTAGTAAAACTTTACTGCATACTTGAAATAATTTAAAAAATATCTGTTAAAAAAATGAAAAAAAAAAAGCTTTTATAAAATCACTATCGTGTAAGAAGATAAAATGAACTTAAAACGGATAAATAAATTTAGTTTTGAAAAGCAATCAAGTTTATAGTTCAAAATATTTTTACAATAAGAAAAGCTTGGAAGCAATGCATACTTAAAAATTTACATTATAAGAGTACAAATTTTAGTAAAATATATGGCCTGTGTGGCCACAATGGAGACCCTGGACGTCAAATTTAATGAGCCAAAATGCTATATTTTAATCAAATTTGTATTCTCTAAATGTAAAATTTTAAGTATAAATTGCCTCCAAAAATGTTCTTATTGATGTAATCTTGATAAAATATTTTGAACAATTGTATTTATATACTACAATTTTACTAAATGATTATATTGCTTCAAACCAAAGTCTTGTGTCAAACTCCAATTAAAATATTTTGAACTATAGAGCAAGGAGCTTGTTGAAGTAAAATTTATTTATCTGTTTTTATATAATTTCATATTTTTACACAATGATAATTTTATAAAAGGGTTTTTTTTTTTTAATTCAAAATAGCCAATTTTAAAGCACTTTTCTTAAAAAAAAAAAAAAATTGAAGTTAAAATAACAATTTTTAAATGATTAATTATTGAGTTACAAACATTTTAATATGTAGAATGGGTGTGTAGGATGAATACAACTTATATTGGTGTATATTTATAAAGCATACAATGTATTGCTTACGACTCAATAATTACTAATTCTAAAATTATTATCAAAATATTAATTATTTTTGGAAGAAAAGTGCTTTAAATTGGCTATTTAAAATTTTAATCTTTTTCTTTTTCCTTGCGTTTATCCGAATTACTTGGGGTTGGCCATCCTTATTCTAAACTTCCATTTGACACCATAAAAGAATATTTTCTATTTTGAAATTTTAATATTAAAATAATTTGTTATCATTTTTATTATTAAAAACAACTAATAAAAATTATGACTTGAATTAAGTTTAAAAATAAATAATTATTAAAAAAAAATATTGATTGTATCAAAAGTTATAAGAGTGTCAGTTAGATTTGTTTTATAATATTAATATATAAATACAATTTCAAAAAACATTATTTTAACTTTTTCCTATATCAAATTAAAACTATTATAAAGTACTGTTATGAGTTATACTACTTCTTTATTTGTAGTGTTTAACACTTTCCCAGTTTTTTAAATGAGGCCTAAAATGACTTTTCCATCATGTCCAATGATTTCTTGGAGGTAGGTTGAAATTTTGTTTAAGTTCTCTCACTATCATTCATGTAATTCCTAAGTGAGTAATGAGCCAGTTAAATAACACTCTTGTAAGACTATTCATTTTGAGAAAATTACAATTGTCAGTTATTTTTTTTTAATTTACTTTAATAACTATAAAACCAATTTAAGTACTAATTTTCACTTTTATACTTATATGAGAAGTAATAATTTTACTAATGAGTCATTTTAACATTAACAAAAATGAAAACTTTGAAATCCTCTTATTTAAAAAAAGAGCTCATTTTTTGCAGAGTTCTAAATTACTCTATGTATAAATTTCAAAAATCTATCTAAAGAATAAACAAAGATATAAAATTAGAAAAACAGGGTGAATTATTTGTTTCATGTAAAGAAACATAAGAATTTCTGAAATTTGGCCTGGCAAACTATTTTCCACTCAGATGTACCCTTCAGGCATATTTGTGGATTTTATATTCATTTTAAAAATATCTTTAATCCTTGAAAAAAATTTTCTAAGTAGGCACTGAGTACTCTTAATATTTTTCTAGAAATTACTGGTTAAAATCAGATAATTTAATTAATGTTTAAATGTTACTTAGTGTGGGACAATACAAAATTAGGTGATTATAACTTTATATGGATGGATTGCACTAGTTACAACTCTTACTCAGTTGAAACAAGTTTCATGGAATCTTTAATGGTCAAAAATACTGGAGCCACGCATACCTTATCAGCTTTAAGCAACGTCTATAAATCCCTAACTTCAAATTCAAAGCGTATATTATTGTTGCTAATTAAAGATCGTATTGAAAATAAAAATGATAAAAAATATGTTGGTAAGTATTGATAATACTAAATTAGGATATACTTATAAGGTTTAGATTAAATTTATCATTTAAATATAGGAGTTCCATTTTCTATTCTCTATGGTTGGTGTCGTCAACAGTTTTTGGTCAGTACAGATTTGGCTCTTAGAAGTCAATTAACTGAATTTGTTGATCACGAGTTAGTAAAATGGAAACGTGATAGTGATTTACTACAAATCCTTTTAGAAGTCGATATTCTTATCCAGTTTTATAAACAAAATCAAGATGATGAGGTTTAAATAAATTATACTATTACACACAGTTATTTTTCTACATGGAATAATTTATTTTTCTCTTAATATTCAAATTATATTCTAAAAATTAAACTTATTATATTAACTAATTATAGACATAAATATTATGCTTATATTATATTATGCAAATAAAATCCATCACTAGCATAAATTTGTCACCACCAATTACATTTATTAAATAAATATTTTGATTCATAACTGACTAGATATCTACTTCTTTCTCCATTTTAAATTAGGCCCATATCTGTAATAAAAATTATATTTATAAGTAATAATTACAATATTATGTATAATATTACAATATAATATATATATATATATATAAATAACTTTATAATAAAAAAAATGTACATAAAAATGAATTGGCCATTCATTACAAGTTGCCAATATGACACAGCATAGTTAAAAAATAATCCATTTTTTAATAACTCATTAATATATTTTTGTATTTACATTTGTGCGTAGAAAGAAAAAATCATTATGCTCTATTATAACTGGAATTGTTATGTAGCTGAGGAAATACAAACTGATTATTTATTACTGTCAAATTATAATTTGAACCAACATAATTTAAGAAGTGGATATATATAAATGAAAACTTATTTGATAAATTTGATCTAATTATTCTTTACATTTATTCTACAGTATCAAACACTGGTTTGTATTTCGTAAAGAATGACAGAATAGAACAATATTTTTTACTTAATATAGTATATACATTTTTTCAATAAAAATGATCTATGCTTGCATGAATAAATTCCTGAATTAGAAATAAAAAACTAACAATAATATTTTAACATCAAATACTAATAAATTTTAGCCAATTATAACAAGATAATATCTATTCTACTAATTTTAATAAAATTACCTTAACTTTTAAATGAATCTTAATAAACATCTCTATAAATATCTATACTCCATACATTGTTTTATAAAAATAAATTATAATGTTAAATATAACAATATTTCTTATACAGGATGCCAATTTAAATAATTTCTGTATTTTTTGATCCACTGAATATGTTGTTATTTATTTAAAAAAATCAATTTTATAGTTTTGTATTATGTTAAAAGCATGTTTTATTATTTGTCTAATAAAAAAAAAAAATTGAAATAAATTTATATTCTTTTTTTTTTCAATTTCAATACATTATAAATATTTATAAAAGTTAATAAAAATTTTAAGTGAATATTTTGTGAAATCTTACTGTTTTGAACACTTATGTTAAAAATATATTGTTTGTTATTTATTTTTAATACAAAATAATAATATTTAATTTTTAAACTTTTTGAAATTTAAAAATAGCCATTTTTTAGTTATTTTTTTACAAGAAATATTGATGGATCAACTATTAACTTTAAGATAAGTACTTATTGAGTTACTAGCATTTTAATATATTGAGTGGGTGGGTTTGTAGTACAGGTGGAGTGATACAGTGAAAACACAAGATTTTGTAGGACTTTATAGTAATATAATATTAGAATATTAATTAATTAAAACTGCAGTGCCTTAAATATAATATTGATCTGCAGAACTTTAGAACTACGGCTCCCTTGTTAGGTGCCTATATACTAGAAAGAGCATTATCCAATTGAGCTATTTATAGCTCTTATATATATAATATATGATTGATAATCATACTTAAAAATTATAACCTACTTAAAATTTTGTAATTCATTTAAAGTAGTTTAGAAAATACTCTGGAAAAATTGACAAAAAAAAAAACTTACACGCAAAGATGCATCCCAGCTAGCAGAGGCTAAAGCTGTACCATCAGGTGAAAGTTTTATACTTGTTACTCTATTTTCATGACCATACAATAAACTGACTCTCTCACATTTTAAACTGTCCCAAGCATTAATTGTGTAATCTGTGTATCCTCCAAATAGTATTCGACCTAAACAATACATTATAATTTATTAATATATAAACAGATTGAGTATGTACTAAATTGTAAAATTTCTTTCTAGAAAAATGTTAGAAAAAAAATAATTGTTTTTCAAACATTTTACAAACTAACAAGATTCAAAAAAGTTATTTGAATTATTCAAATAGCTTATCTAATTTCACATCATTTCTATCATTTTAATACAGCTGTAGTATTTTTTTTTAGTGATATATTTTTAATTAAAATGCTGAAGAGAATGAAATGATTACTTTTGAGTATAATTTATTTTAAAAGCCACAGAATCATATGACCTTAATATAAATAATGTTATATATGCACTTACCACTAACTGAAAAATCAATTGAATTTACTCCAAATAAAATACTTTCTTTTGAATAAACAGCTACTTCTTTATCTGCTCTTAAATCATATAATCTACACTAAAATCATAATGTAATTACAAGTTAAATATGGTCAACATTAATAGTACATTACATATTAAACAATAATTTCCAAAAATGAAGACTTATATCAAAATATTTGTAATTATACTATTCATTTAATATAATTTATTTGCTATTTAAATTGATATAAAAACAAAACCAACAAAATTATAGTAGACAATAACAATAAAAATAATAAATAATATTAAATCTTTATTAAAAATATTTTCAGATTTTTTCATGTGATCAGTTGAATGCTGACGTTTTGAATTCAACTAAACACACAAATAAATACATCTGGAAATATTTCAAATAATGCAACAATCCATAAAAGCTTTAATACAATGTTAAATTCATTATAATATCTATTTTGATCAATTAAAATGTATTTTTTATAGTAAAGCAAAATTTTATATGTACAAATTACTATTCGTCAAAGATTTTTAGAGGCATTTTTAGTTTTTTATTTAATGTTTAGTAATAAATATATATAGTATAGTCATTAGTGTAATAATTAATGATGGGAAATATCGAATAGTAACTAAAGAACTATTCGATAGTCATTCCAAAACTATTCGAATAGTAAAAATATTTGATAGTTACACAATATATTTGAATAGTTTTTAAAATATTTGATAGTTTATGCTAAAAATAAAATATTCGGTGGTATAAACACAATTCCAATAGTTAATCGATAGTTTAAAATATTTAAAAATGTCCATCACTAATTTTTTTTTATTATTAATTGTATCCTATTTATAATCGTAGTACCCTGAATAAACAGATTTAAACAATCCTATTTAGATCGTTAATGTAATTAAAACAGTAAACTATAAATCTGACTATAATTTTACATAAGACCAATATTTTAGAAAATTTAACTTTACGTATTATTTTTTATGAAACATTTTGCTGTAAAATGATTATTTCAAAAATTAAGAATGATTTATATTCAAAAAATGAATTTTAGCAGATTTTAGAAATAATTTTTTTATTTTATTTTTTTGAGCAAGTAAAAATAATTTTAGAAAATTTTTGTAAATACTATTTTAGAAGAAAATATTAAAATCTATAATTTATATTCTATATATTGTTACGCAAAGTGTGTTAGTTTTAAAAATAATAATCTAAAAATGAAAAATTACTTTTTTGAGCGAATTTTTAACTCCGATTCGGATTTGAAGGGGATAAGTTATCAAAACCAAATTTTATCAAAACACGAATAACTTTCATATAAAAAAAACAAATTTGGCGGGTATAGAGATCGATTAATGAAAGTTAATAAAACAAGAGCCACCCTAATATATACCTGCAACTCACCCCAGTTCATTTTTTAAGATGCTATAACTTCTGAAATACTAGTGCAAAAGTTGTTATCGATTAGTCATTTTATTAATAATATTATTATCTAAATTATAAGTTAGTTGATACAATTACAAGGTATAAGTTATGAACCTAAAACGAATTTAATAATGAATTGACCTATATTTATCAGTTTTAACCAACTACTGACAAACTAAAAATAAATAAAATAGTACTTTTTACTATTAATAATTGTATAATAATTTATTTTAAGTATTTGTTAATTATCTTCTTATTATAATTAAGTTTACTTAATAAAAATTTTAAATAGAAATAATAGATTATTTTTTGAAACTATTCGCTAGCCCATTCGAATATTTTTTAAAACTATTCGTTAGTTTATGCTAAAAACACACTACTCGGTTGTATAAAAACAATTCGAATAGTTATTGATTGTTCAAAATATTCGAAAATGCCCATCACTAGTAATAATTAGACAAAATGTTATTAAATAATATCAAAATCTATTATTTAATTTAATACACTTACAGTGGAATCATCAGAACCAGATGCCACAGCGTCTCCACTTGGATGAAATTTTACACTATTTATATCAGATAAATGACCTTCAAATGATTGAACACTTTGACCAGTTCTCATATCCCATAAAAGTAACATTTTATCACAGCTCTAAAATTATGTAATAATAATTATATAGTACAAGAAATTATATTAGAAAATGCTTGAAGATTAACTAAAAGTAGTAAATAAAAATGTAATTATCATTAAAAATACTAATATTCAAGGTAATTTATAAGTGTTTACATATCTAAAAAAATAGTAGATATAAAAATTTACCACCAGTCAAAATAATCTGTATTATCTAATTATTTATTGTTCAATAATCCATCCCTTTTCGCACTATCTTGAGCACCTTAGTTTTGATCATTTAATAGTTGTTGATAGATAAACACCTTACACGGAAATTTCAGAAAAAAAAATTTGACATAATTACTTACATTGGGATTCTAATAAACCTGGGGATCTAAGGCCAATACAGAGTTCTGAGCTAAACTTCTTATTGAATTTTCATATGTAATTTCGACTGGACTTTTTCTTGTGGAGTATGATAATAAATGAAGTTTATGAGTTGCTATCAGGCCTGTGCTGACAAGTCTTTTATCCCTTTTTCAAAGTTAAGATATGATGAGCAAAAAAAAAAAACCATAATATTTATTATAGTTACACATACTATAGTATGAGTAGGTTTAGCACTGTTGATAGTAGCCTTGTTTCTAAATGTGTATAAGCAATTTTTTTATTTTTTATTTTAAATAATATTAGCCACAAGTAATCAATTTTTGTTATAGTCAAAACTGACATTTTCAAAATTGCGTAGAAAGAGATAGTGTTAAATCAATATCGTTTATGCATAAAGAGGTGGTCACATCACAAACTGGCAAAATTTTTACGAAACCCAAAAAACATACAGGTTATATTTCTATATCATTATGTGTATTACTAATGATTAATTGAAAAGTTATACAAGTTCATAATAAAAAAAAAGTATGTAAAACAAAAGAGGTATATAAATATTATTTCTCATAAAAAAATTGTATTAATCCATACATTTTTCAAAAAGTTATAGCATTTTAAAGTTGAAATTGTAAAATATAAAATCGAGAATTTTAACACAAAAATGGTATACGGTAGCCATTTTCACTGTGAAGACAAAATAAAGTCCGAATTTTTTTTTTTTTATAATAAAGTATATTATATAAGCTTTAATTTAAGGTATATATAAAAGTGTCAATATTTGAGGAACACTTTTTAAGGTAATTTTTTGTGAAAAAGTTGTCATTTTGAATCTTCCCCTGTGGGCAGGTAAAGGATCCAATTTATAAAAAAAATATACAAAATGATAGGTAAATACTTTATGTATCTATAAAAAAAAATTATTTTGATATAATCATTATTAAAAAAGTTATGGCAGTTTTAAATAAAAAATTTTTTTAAAAACTAGCGATTTTTAAATTTGTAATTTTTTTGGTGATTTCCCCCATTTACGGGGAACGAGGGAAATTTTTGTGGATAAAGTCTTTGACTAGATACAATTTGTGATTTTTTGACGTAGCGTTGAAAGAAATCAGGTCAATGAGAGTTCAGAAAAAGTGGTAACAGACATAAAAAAATAAAAAAAAACACACATCATAGTAAAATTAATACCTTCTCAGCTTCGCATCAAAGCTAAAATAATAATATATAAAATTTACATACACCTGATACAAATGTGTTGCCAGTTTCTGATGGAGATAGATCAATAGACATTATGTCTCCAGTATGACCATGAAATGACTGCAACATTTGACCAGATTCTACATCCCATAGAGCAGCTGTGGCATCTCCACTTCCTGTTAATATCTAAAAAATACACGCATAAACTTATATTGGTGTTCCATTTATTTTAAACATATGGTATTAGAATAAATGATATAAACTCAAAGTAAATGTTCTTAGTTAATTAAACAATATTAACATATTGTGACAAATTTTAAGTTAAAACTTTTAACTAAGTATAATTTTCTACATTTTTTTTTATAAAAAAAAGTTTAAAAGGAATAATTGTACTAAACTGACTGAACTTAAAAAATTAAAGAAACCTTACAAATATAATTCAAGCTTATAAATTAATTTCTTGTATGTTTTGTACGGGTGTTAACATTGTTTTTTCAAATGGGAACACATTGTGATTTTAATATATTTGAGTTTTTTATTTTTTTTACTATATGACATTGGAATTTTGAACATAATCATTTTTGTTTATTAGATACAAAACTTTAACGTTTCATAGTTTTGAATTCATATATGTGTATAATACACAAGGAATTACAAATACATGAAGGTAATTGCTTTTTTATTATGTCGCTATTCACAGATACACAATGTTTATTGTCAATTATATTTAAGGTATAATAGTAAGGCACAATATTGTGAGTTTATAAATACACCAACTGGCAATAAAGAAAGCATATCTATTGATAAGTCATGATTGACAGTAAAAAATGCTTATCTGTGAATAGCGACGTCATACAAAAGCAATTAGCTTCCTGTATTTGTAATCTCTTGTGAATTATACATGTATATTAACTCAAAACTATAACATTTTAAAGTTTTCTATATAATAAACAATAATTGTTATGTTAAAAATTCAAGTACCATTTAGTATTAAAATATAAATTCAAATATTTTATCATATCTATGTATAGTCATAATTAACAATAAAATTCATACCCCATTTACTATTAAAAAAAAAACCTCAAATATTTTATTAAATTCAAAATATATGTTCTGATTTAAACACAAAGTTGATACCTGTAAAAGGCATAAGGGATGAACTTAAAAAGTATAACATATTTAATAATTTAAGAAGAATATGTAACTAATAGTAACCAAACATTTTTTTTTTCAAAATTATTTTTATTCTATTAGTAATTTTATGATTAAAGAATCACCTGTATATAAATAATTTCCTATTTTGTAATTTACTACTTGTGTTAGAAGACAGAAAAATTAGTACTACTTGGAAGAACAAAATCAAATTCTAACAATTACCTATTGTAATATTTTAAATAGTTTCTCACTCAAGCACAACATGTTTCCAACAAAACTTATATGGGTCATTTCAAAATTTAAAAAATTATTTTATATTCAGGAACAAAATCATAAACTATTAAATTTATTAATATATTACTACTAATCATCAAGTACACAAGTCTTAAATTTAAATAAGTATAATAATTTCTAATTTTACCTGTTGATCTGAGCTTGGAAACAAACAACAAGACATAAAATTGGTATGAGTTCCAACAGTTTTCTTTTTAACAGATGGATCTTCTTCAGGATTAGAAATGTTAAATACAGTAACTTTGTTATCCAAGCCACTAAAAATGTAAATATTAAATTATTAAAAAATAATAACAAGCTTTTTTTTATTCAACTTTTAAAGGTGCTTTTAATAATAATAATAAATAGTTAATTAAATAAATTCTATGACTAATGAGCACATGCAGATAAGATTTGTATTTTTTGATAAATGTTTAATTTTAATCATAAAATGTATAATCTTAATTATTTTTTATCACTTATATGTGCCAAATAACATTAATAATAGTTAAATTCTAATAAAAGATTTATTTATTTGTTAAATTATATTTTTAGTTAATTTTTTTGTTTCACCATTAATGCTTTGCTAATTAAATACATTTAATAATCGTAAAAATGATTTATTTTGATTAATTTATTTTAATTAATCTTATATAATAATTATAATGTATACAGAATATGTTAGTAAATAAGCTGTAAATAAACATAGTTTTAATTTTCTATAGATGTTTTGGCCTGCTTAATTTTAATATATTTGTAAAATACACAAGTTGAAAAAAATAAAATAGCTTCTTACTAAAGCAAGCCTAATTGATTTTGAGAAAAAATTGATTCACAGATTTCAAAATCAGGGCATAATCTGTGCCTAACTTATTGTCTATATTTAAAATTATAAAAAACTTCTGAACTTTTAGATAAAAGTTATTATACATCAGTCATTTTTTTAAATTAGATAATTTTCTAATTCATAAACTTATTAAATATTTATGTTATCACATAAAAATATGAAATCAATACCCTTATAAGATATTAGGGATAAACATAACAATTTTACTGTTTTGAACAAACATGTTAAAAATATATTGTTTTTTATTTATTTTTATTACAAAATAATAATAATAATAATAATATTTAATTTTTAAACTTTAAACTTTTTAACTTTTTGAAATTTAAAAATAGCCATTTTTTAGTTCTTTTTTTACAAGAAATATTGATGGATCAATATTAAATTTAAGATGAGTACTTATTGAGTTACAAGCATTTCAATATATAGAGTTAGTATGGAGTGTAGGCAGAGTATACATACACACGTATGAACTTTACCCACCCTCACTACGTACATACTCTATATATTAAAATGCTTTCACTAATGAGTACTTATCTTAAAGTTGATATTGATCCGTCAATATTTTTTTGTAAGATAATAACTAAAATAACTATTATGAAATTTCAAAAAAAAATTTTTAATGTTATTTAAATTTTATTTATTGTTAGACACAAACATTAAAAAATAAGTTTTTAACAAACTGTAAAGATTATTTTATAAAAAAAGTAACAATAATTTTACTGTATTAAAAATTATATAGATATAAAAACTGGACTATACACCCTGTATATCTGACCAAAAAAAATTATTGTTTTTTTACAAATCTATAACACTTAACATGTGATTAAAAAACATGATAGCCATCCAAATTTGAACATTATTTTCAGTCTATTTTAGTTTGTTTAAGACCTTTTATTTTGTATTTAAAGAATAAGGGAAAATGTGATTTTTATAAAAAGAAATATTTATTTTTCATAATATAATTAAAAAAAAAAATTTTATACACATTTTTTGAAAAACTTATTTAATTTTTACATATTTACAAACATTTATTAGAAGTTAATAATGTAATGATTTATATTTTATTATGAAACTGGTATCCATGCAAATAGTATTAAGATTACTATTTAAGAAAATTATAAATAAGGATTTTTATTTTCGAAGAAAAAAAAAATGATATAACTACATATTATTGTAGAGAATGTAGTGGAACCTGATATTTTTTCTCTTTACAAAAATTTAAAATTTAATAGTTTATGAAAAAATGAGTGTCTTAACAGATTTTGTTCACCCTATATATAAATATATTTTAATAAGATATTGCTTAAAAAAGAATATAATATCCTTAGTAGCAATTAAAATACATTTTCTGTACAAAAACATAAGAAATCCCTCGTTATTAATAACTATTAGAGCTAAATTAACAGAATTTTCCTGGCTTTATATTTTGAGTTGTTTTTATTCTTTCCAATTGACAATAAAGATAATTAGAGTAAAAAATAAATTAAAACACAATAATACTATACAGAATTATACTTGTATTACTTATTTTATACTAAAACATTCATAATATTCAACATTTTATTATAAATCAAGTTTCAAAAAATATTGAAGTAAAAAAGATACTCATGAGAAATTTGATAAAAATCATAAATATGATCATCAAAATTTTAATGACAAGAATTTTTTCTCTAAATGTTGATTTTTTCTTAAACTCTTAATAATACAGAAATTGTATCAATATTTATTTAAATGTATATCATTATTTTAAATAATTTTTTTTCAAATGCTTAATCTATTAATAAGTAATTGATAAATCAATCATTCAATGTGTTTTAATAATTGATTATAACAAAATGTGCCTAAATGAAAATGACTGGCCAATAACCACCACAAACTAACTATATTAAAATTATTCACATTTTAAGAAATAGTTGGGAGAGGTATGGTAAAGTTACTTTACCATTACTTTACATTACTTTATGATATTGGGATTACTATTATAAATATTCACACACTGAACTTCAAAAATTTTTTTAAAAATTTATAAAATATCCAGTAGAAGAACAATTATTATTTTGTCATAAGTTGAATAAGTTTTGTCATATGTTTGAACTTTTTAATTTTTGAACTGAATTGAATTTGAACTTAGGATGTTAGATTCCATTCAAAAATTAAACTTAAAATGAAAACATTTGGACCAAACTTTTTCTTTGTAAATCAGTTTGAAAATCAAACTAATATAATTAAATATTATATTGAATTTGTTCAATAATAAAAATACATCAATATATTTGAAAATAATAATAAAACAATTTTTTTTCCTGAAAATGATTAAATTTAATGTTTAGTTTGTGTTTGATTAAATATTTGTATTGTGTTTAAGATAAATTTAAAAAATAAATGTTTGGTTTCACCCCAAAAATCAGGGTTTGTAACATTTTTTACATTGTATAGTTTTAGACACATTTTGTTCATTTGATTCTTTTTTTTTAAATAGTTAAAATGAGAGAACTAGAAATTAAATGACAGCTAATATTTTTTATACTTTTAAATCAAGCTATATATCAACTTTATATATAATATATATAATTGTTAAATTGTCTCAACATTTTTAACTTGTCAGAGAAAGCTCATAAATACATCTCACTAAATTTAAAAGATAACTTTAAAAGTGGTTATTGACTAATAGTTCATTTATTTTTACTTATTACTGTCTTAAAGATATAATCTAATAAATTTAAATAATAAAAGTAACTATAAATTTTTTTTCAGTTATGCTTTAAAATATTCTTAATTTTTTTTATCAATATAATGTTATTAATTTGAGAAAATCATCAAGACAGTATAATTTTGATGACTATAAAAAAGTAAAATAAATAATTTCATACGAAAATTGCAAAAATATTTTACCCAAAAAGATCTTACCCGCATGCAACCAAGTTGCCTGAAGGTGAATAGGCACATGCCATCACCCAGGTTGTTGGCATTGCCACAGTTTGTTCTTTTGTAGAAGTGAATGCATCCCAAATAAGTAATTTACCATCCTAGTATACACATATACCAATACCGAGCAAGTATATTTATAATTTTAATTAAGTTTATAATTTATGAATATATTAAAATATTTATAAAGAATTAGTATGATAAATACAATGGTTGTATTATATTTTAATAAAATTAATAAATTACCTGGGAAGATGAGACAATATGTCTTTTATCAGGGGACCAATCACAACAAAGCATTTTAGCTTGACTTCCTTTTAATAACCTTCTTGGTTTAATATTTAAGAATGAGATTTCTTCCAATCTCTCAGCAACATTTGCCACTATAATTAATAAGTATAATATATATAAATATATATTCTCAAAATTTTTTTTAAATTAAAATATAATTTAAGTTATTGAGCTCTGAGATTGAAAACTAGATTTGAAGCTTAGTTTTGTTTGAATTATAAAAGTAATAGTATTGAAATGTTTTTGCAATTAAACAATTGTTAAAACAATAATTATAATAAATGAAATAGTATATCTTTTAGTTTAGAATTTAGGACAAAGAAAATTATGTTTCACTTTAAAATTTGCTCAGAAACAAAATGTTAATAAAAAAATATTTGCTAAAACAAAAGATAGAAGATCACTATTATTACAGCCATTGGTGTATTCAAGAGGGGATGCCTTCATAACTTATTAATGCAATAAGTATTTGATCTTGTTAAAAATAAAAAAAAAAGCAAAATGATAACTGAATCAAAAGTTATAAAAATTTTCAGTAAAATCTAAGACCCTTTGTATATATAAATATATTAATTTACTAACAAGAAACATCATTTAATTTTTTTCTTTCTTCTTCGAGTTTGTGTTTCAGACAATCAGCTTCACGACTTAAAAGTTCTACTGTTTCATTACGGGTATTTATATCTAGTGCCATATCCAAATTCCAAAGATTCCGTAATGCAATATCTGCTAGTGGTGGTGCTACTGAATATGATTTACAGTCTTTCATTAAGCACTATTTTTTTATTATTCTTCTGAAATTAATTAATTGATTATTAATAAATTATCAAATACAACTAAATATATATAACTAAATATGAGTAAAACCAACTATTAAGTTTTTCAAAGAAATTGTTAAAAATGAATTATTGTTTATAAAAAAATCCCGTCATGACAATGAAAATCACAACGTATAGTTGCAAGAGAATATCATTTGCAGAAATTTTTCTAAATTTTATTATAACTACTACCCAACAATTAATGAGTAAATTAAAATCACATAACTTTAGTGTTGTAAAAACTCAAATCAATGAATATTATCACACAGCTGACTACTTGAGAAGCAGGGAGATTAAATGCCTTCATTTTTTTATATTATCAAGTATTACCAAAGCTTCAAATTAAGCAGATAACCACGTTTACGACTTTATTTTGTTACGATTATTATATATTTTGAAGTTTAAAAAAAAGTAAATACTTTGAGAACTATTTAGTTTTCATTAACCACAAAGAATTTTACTGCGATTTGTCAAAAATGAAAATCGGGATCACTACTATTATAAATTTATATCGATAGTTGTTTATATTTCAATAAATTTAATACTAATATTGATATCTATGTATTACCATTTGCCGTGTCTTATCAGGTTTTGACTTATAGTGTAGTAAATATGTTGCGGTTTTTTTAATAATCTTTAGTTTTAAGTTAAAAATATTTATTGTCTGGTTGGGTTGTCCTTAGCAATGAAAAACATTTAAATAACTAATCATTTTTTTGAAATTTCAAAATTGTCTTGTTCTCTTCAGACAAAAAGTGTTAATGGGTCGATTTCAAATTATTGAATTACAAGCATTTTAATGCATTGAATGGGTATATTGCAGACTTATTGAAGGGACCATTAATAATTTTATATTTATTTATTCTTGTAACACCGTAAAGAGCTGAACTGACCTTGGTACATGTAGTTAAGGCGGGAATGTATGGTGATAGACGTTAAGTAACTTGAACACACGACATCGTTTATAATAAAATATGTTAATATTTTGTGGTAATAGAATAAACAATATGATAGAAATATAAATGCTTTCATTTTTATTATAATATAAATTACAATATCGATTATTAGACTGTAGTCTTTACCTTTTAATTAATTAACAACGCTTGACTAAACAAATATAAAATATCTCAGACATGTCGCTAACTCACTCATATATCCGTTACACACGGAAGTGCTATCATTAAATGTTATAATATACAATAATTCTATTACAGAGACCACCATACACATTCAATATAACTGTTGATTAGTCAGTAATTCGGTGTCGATTGTGCGATAGTTAAACACTATTCGATAGTTATCGAAAACATTCGGATGAATCGATAGCTTTAGACTATCGAATAATTTGATAGTGTTCATTTGGAGTGCCTATCATCATTAGATAAGACTAATTCATATTAAGAATTTAATAGTAGTCATTTCATTAATTAAACCGTTAAAGTTTTTTTATCGTTTTTGTTCTAAACTATTTGAATGTTATAATATATTCGTATACAAGTGTGTGTAAGAACTTTNTTTGTTCTAAACTATTTGAATGTTATAATATATTCGTATACAAGTGTGTGTAAGAACTTTAATTTATATAAAAAAGTTTGATATTATAATTTTATTAAAAGTTTATTTATACAAAATGGGACTGACAGAAGAGCAAAAAAAAAGAATTGAAGAAAACAGGAAAAAAGCTTTAGCTATTAAACAAGAGAAATTCAAAGTTAGAATTAATTTACATCCATATAAAAAGTAATTTTAAAATTTTGAATTATTTATTTATTTAAAATTGTATCCAACAAAAGTTATTTTTATTTAATTTCTTGAAATAGTTTTATTATATTAATAAAAAATTTTATTGACTTCTTTTTTTGAAGTTATTAAAACTATTGTTGGTTTCTGATAGCTTTTTGCAATAAAAAAAAAGTTAGACTTGTTTTGATGAGATAAGACTGAGGGTTGGCATTCACAGTTGATCAACAGGTATGAGTGATAGAGTATGGTGCACACCTTGTTTTCTACAAAACTAATTTAAAGGTGTTTAAACTGGACTAATATATTTTAAAACGCTCAGTAAAAACAAATAATTGGTAATGAGGAATAATTAATGTTTGGTATATTTTTTAAGGGGGCGTGGTGTGGCTGGTCACACTAGTTATTGACAAAACTCTAGTGTTAAGCTGTGCCAACCACCGTAGGTGAACGGATGGGTGAACATGTGTGTGCTTCTTCGGTTGCGAAATAGCACCATGTTCCCAGTGAAGAAGGCAACGGGAAACCACTGCACTTAAATTTCCCAAGGATATACCAATGGTATTAATCAACCTAACGGTTGTAAAAAAAAAAAACAAATTATTTTTTGACTCAATAAAATTGAGAGATTGTTTGACAAAATTAACAGTTTATTTTTTATCACAAAAAATATATATTGTGCATTTGTCTTTAAATTTAATGAACTTATTATTATTATTAAAGTTGAATAATTTTAAATATATATAAATGGAATAGTCTAACTTACATTTGACTTTTTATACACTTTTTTAATATTTTTAATGTTTTTTTACATACTTGAACTACCTTTTAAACTTATTGTTTGTAATTTTTTTTATATTAAAAAAAATATATAATTTTATAACTATATATATTTTTTTGAAAATTTTAAAATTTTTTATATATATGTTTAGCTGTATGGTACATAATAGCCCCATAACTAATTTTAGATCTGATTAGTTGTCTGTGTTATTTTATTAGTTTGTTCTTCCCCTCCTAATGTGGAATGGGCTTATCATTTTTATTATATTTAATATTTTATTTAAGATTTTTTAAGTTTTTTTTATAACTAAAACTGAAAAACTAAGGTCACTTTTAACTTTTAACTTGGAACCAGATCATCTTGTTGTCAAATATTATTCCTATTATTTTGATTGACTTACTGTTTGAAATCAATAAATACAAAAGCATACAAATAGAACTATTATGTTTTTTGTGCTTTTTTTGATAAATAATGCAATTAGATTTTTGACTAAAGAATTTAATACCAGTTTCTTGAGATTATGGGTAAGTTTTTGACTATTTCTTAGAGACATGTTGTATTGTATCAAGTTTTTGGCTTTTATACTAAAAAATAAAGTCGTCAGCAAAAAACTTTTACTGATACTCTTTATAACTATCTATAACATACTGGAAATTTATAACTATTCAATTGTGTTTCATAGATCTACCCCGAAATCAGAATCATCTACTTCAAGTAATGCAATTGTTGTTGCTGGTCAATCTTATGTTGATACTGAAGCTGGATTTTTACTCAATAGTGATGATGCAATATCAAATAATAAGGTGTACATATAAATTAATAAAATCTGTAGTTTATAAAGTAATAAGTAAAATAAAATTTAAATTATATATTATTAAATTAAAAATAGTATCAAAGTGATGACAAAGAATAGTTTAGACAAGTATAGATGATATCTGACAGTGATTAAAATCATTATCATAAGAAATGCTTCTTGGCAAATCTGTATATAGTGTTTAATTTTAAGAAATTGGTGGATTATTTCAAAAGAAAAACTAACTTCTGTTTCTTTAATTATTCCTAATTAGTAGTTCTTTGATTTATCTAATATTCAGACAATTGTATAGTTAAATTATAGAATGGTATACACATGTTAAAAAGTTTTCATGTATAAATACATTATAAAGTAATATTAATTAAAATATCTATAGAGAGAGCAAATAATTAATTTTATCATATTATGCACAAGTTTAGATATAATACTTTCATAAAAAGAATGAAACCCCTTTATAAACAATTAATATAATAATTTATAAAGAGGAATTTATATAAAAAAATATATAAGGGATGCATTTTATTTTAACTTAAAAAAAAACAACAGTAGCATAGTGGGCTCACAGCATAGATGGGACAAGTATAGATGATATCTGATAGTAATTAAAATCACAATCATAACTAACGCTTCGATGAAATTCTGTAGATAGTTTAATAAATTGGTGGATAATTCTAAAAGCAAAATGAAATCATATTTTCTTATTTATATCCTGATTAAAATTTATATGATTTATAAGTATAATATATGAATAAACATTTATTATAGAAATTTAGTATGAAATTGATAATTAATAATTTAATTTTGTAATTTTTAATGGAGAAATTATTAAAAATTATAAAGTAGTTGTTACTTTTATGGCAAACATGTATAAAAATTGAAGGGCTTGATGCAAACTTAAAAAAAAAAAATATATTTGTTACTTATGAAAAAATTTATTGGTCTATTAGAAATTTTCATCAAAGATCAAAATATACATTTCTAAACCTATTTTAGCTCGATTTCAAATCTCTAATTAGATTTTTTATATCACCTATTTTTTAAGATTATTATATTTAAAGATTAATAAGTCAAAAAGAGTATTTACATTTATAAAATATATTAAAAACAAAAAAAACATTTTTTTCAAATTGTTAATGATTTTGATTTTTAATATGTTAAAAATAATCTGAAAAATTTCATGTTTAACCTATTTTTTTTTTTTTGTTCCATTAAGGTTTTTTTTATGAAAGCTTATAATTTAAAAATGTTTAACTTTTAAACACTATTTTAGGTCAACTTGTAAGTATTGAATTGATATCATTAAATAGAAAATTCATTGAAAAAAATTAGTACAGTGAGAGCTATGAAAAATGAATGACATACACTAAAGAAAAACCATATAGTAAAATAATTTTAATATGAATAAGAAATTCCTTAATGATTAAAATCAAACGAATTTAAAATTTTTTTCCACCTCAAAAAAAATTGAGAAAAAAAATCATTGCGACAGCAGGGGTACAAAACGTGTTACCTTAAGCGTGAAAGACTGAAGTGTTACTGACGCGGCAACTGTATATCACATATAAAAGCAATTTAAGCTACTTCAAAAATTCAAAGTCTTCCTAACTTAAGGGAGGTAAAATATTCAAAATAAGTTAAAATTTATATTCAATATAACTTTTGTAAAAATCAGAGGTCTCATTACTATGGCCAATTCTTGTAAATATCCTAAAATAAAAATTTGAAACACAAATAGCAAAATTTTTAACTATGGTAGCCATTTGCACATAGAAGATAGGTCAATAAGATGAATTTTCTTTTTTACATAAGCTTTAATTAAACATTCATTTAAATTGAAATTTGTTCAATTTTTAAGGGCAATGTCTTCATCATAGTAAATTGTATACATTATCAGCTTTGCATCAAAACTAATATATGCATGTAAATATTTATTTTTAAAATGCAAATATGATTGATCTGCTTTTAAATTAAAACAAATATAAAAAAAGTTTGGCAACATTTTTACTATCTTCAGGACCCTTATTTTATGATTCGGACTTTATGAGAACCTTCAGCAAAGGTTAATTTAAATTTGAATAAAATTCTTTACTAGCTTCTATGCCTAATTAAAAAGCTATTGATTTTATTTTGCTGTTTATTTTGTGTCAGTAAATACAATTACTCTACACCTACTGAAACAATTTTGCTCGTTTGTAACTCAAAAGGTCACAAAACTAATCTAGTTTAAATTATCATCATCATAATATTTAATTCCCTACAATCACCACATTAAAGGAAAATGTCATAAAATAAATTTCAATTTTCATAAAACTGTCAATATATATATTTTTTTAGTTTTAAATTTGTATTGAATTAAATTTTTAAAAACTGGACAGATTTCTGCAAAATTTTTATTTGTAATACTTTAGACATTTTCCTTGCCAACAACATACTTTTTTGAAAATCTAATCAATAACTAAGGTAATGTGGCAGCTTAAAATTTCTATAAAAATATTTCTTTTCAATTTTTAATTATGTTTTAAAAAACCTGACTTTTTAATCTATACCTAATCAAAGCTAATACAATATATTTCAAGATAAAAAAGAAAATTATCTGAAATTTTGATTTCTAGGAGTTATAATTACTAAATTGAAAAATCATGTATTTTGGTAAAAATTCTTGATTTATATATTTTTTGTATAGTAACAGAATAATTACATAATTCTACATTAATTCAAATTAATGCTTGTTTTATATAATGTTTTATTAAAAAAAGAAAACATTCTTGTGACATTTCATATATGAATATTCAGTCTCTTTAATTGAAAATCATAAAATTTTTAGTAAATATGATACATTTTTATTAATTTATTAAAATACATATCTAAATATTTCAAGACACTGATTTTAATTACTGTCAGATATCAATAAATACCAATTTCAAAAAATGCCTCAACTCTACTTTGTTAAATCCCGATTGTACTTAACTTATTTTGTAACTAATTTAGTTGATTTAACTGTGTAAGTTAATTACACAGAAAAGATATAATGTAAATATTTTTTCTATGAATACAAAAGTTTCATTTTTTATATTTATATTGTGTGATCATTGACTATTGCTAACTGTTTGATAGATATCAGATTAGAGCCTTATATCAGAGTTATACATTTATATTATTAAATAATCTCTCTAAAATTTATAATAAAAATAGCATTCACTCTTCAATTCCAGTATATATTTTAAACTTTTATCTATTGCAATAAGGTTACTTTTTATTTGTGGTAATTTTTTTTTTTTAATGTCAGGTTAGTCTGAAAGAACCATCAAATCCAATAATCTCCAAATTAGAGCAGCCTGTATGTTTAGAATGTAATGATGAATTTGGTTTATCCTATTTAATGACACATTTTGATCATCCAGTGTGTGATGCTTGCAAGTATTATTTCTATTTAGTATTATAAGCACTCAGTGTTGTGGTTATAGTGTATTTTAATTTTATAGAGATTTGTATGGAAAAGAAAAATTTGATCTAATTACAAAAACTGAAGCAAAAAAAGAATATTTATTGAAAGACTGTGATATTGATTTGCGCTCACCTCCATTAAAATATATCCTTGGTAAAAACCCACATAATCCTAAATGGGGTGAAATGAAATTATACTTAATTCTTCAGGTTAGTAATAGTATTTATAGTAATAGTATGTTTTAAAATTTTATTCTTTAAAAAAAAAATTTCTCTAGTTATTTTTAAGTCATTTTATTTATAATAGTTTTAGGTTTGATATTTATCTCAAGATTGTTTTATTAAATTGTATTAAGTGTTGGTTTAAAAATAAAAGCAATTGATTATTAATTACAAAAACTACTTAATAAAAATGTTCAAAATATTTGATTCAATATTGTGTTAACTACAATTAACTTTATCTAATTTTTTTTTCAAAAAAATAAAACTCAAATAAACTAAATGCAAACTTAACTACTGATTCTACCTGTTAATTCTCCTAAACGTCAAAAAAAAAAAAAAAAAATGGGTTTTATTACTTCATTCTGAGTAAATAAATAGTATTCATAAGGTATTTTTAATGTGAGATTTCCTTTCATGTAAATTATTTATATTAACTAATATTTGTCAAAGTTCACTACTGATTGTACATGCTTGTATATATTGTATTAAACCAAATAAAGTTGCAAAAAAACCCTCTTTAGCTTCATTTTTATAATATTAATTTTTTAAAAAACAGATAGGTCTTCATCATTGTCTGTTTAACTCATGTTCGGGCTATCAAATGCAATTTTTATTATACCCTACTCAATAGTATTTAGAAATTTATAACAAGTAAGAAAGGTTTCCTGATAATTTTTAAAACACAAAGGTAGGAGATTTATTTTATCATACTAGGAAATGTTATGGAGCTTGGGTTTAATTAGCTTGTATGAATTTCTTTATTAAATAAATTACACTACTTGAGAATACATAGTAAAAATAACTAAATTTGATAGTTACTATTCAATATTTTTTATCAGATAGTTTATTTTGATACATTTTATTTAAAATATTGTACATTCATTAAATGAATTCATAGTTAATTGTATTATACTCTAATATAGATTGAAAAAAGAGCTTTAGAAGTATGGGGTTCTGAGGAAGAAATAGAAAGACAAATTGAGCTTCGAGAAGAAAAAAAAAAAGCAACTAAGTATAAAAACTATCAAAAAAAAATTAAAGGTTAGTTATTCTAAAACAATAAACAAAATGCTATTATTATTGTTATTATTATAAATTTATTATTTTATATCTAAACAATAAGCAAGTATTTTAAAATTATGTTATTACAGAAATAATTTGTAAAAATAATTTTTTAAAGGAATAGAGATAATATGTAAAACAAACATTTGTTATAAATGCAAATATTATGGTATATAAAATGTTAACAAATATGCTAAGTATGTTTTTGGTCAGTCATAGGTTTATTAGTTGTAAAACCTATTTGAAATTCTCTCATTATCTCTTTTACTTATTTTTTCTCTTGACTTAATCTAGGCATTTAAGGAAGCACTAGATCTCTACACCTGTTTGTTAGCATCCATCTTTTCTTCATTATCTATTTTTAATAATTCTAAACCTCTTTGAACTCTATTAACTAATATCAGTTTTAGATGACCTAGTGATTTTTGCTTTTCATTTTCCACTAAATAACCTCATAGATTACTTATATAGAGTGGCAATCAGTGCTCGAATTGGGGGGGGGGGGGGGTGCGCAGTGGGACGTAGCTCCTCTATTTTTTTTAAAAATTTTTTGTGCACCCCAACTACTTTTTTTTATTGGAACAGGAGGACGGTGGAAAATACCACCTCTTTTTTTTTTTTTAAATATTAGTACGATAATGAAATATGATTTATTAATAAATACTAAATAAAGTAATGAGTAAAAAAAAAGGTCTTCAAAATGCTAGGGACGCAGTTTCAAATTGTTAAGTTGAGCTCCCCTACTTATTTTTGGCCAATTCGAGCACTGGTGGCAATTATAAATGTCTTTCAAGGGAGATAGATGGGAAATAATAGATTAATAATTAACCATTATCAACCTGTAGGGAGATATTTTAGGAATATAAGGAAGTTGGAAATAAACCCTATCTGTTTCCTTTATTTCTAATTTTGTGATTATTTCTAAACAAGAAGATCAATTATAGTCATGAATAAAAATTCAAGCAAGTCTAAGATTAAACTGAATGCCCACATATAGTTTCTCAATATTTTAATATAATTAGATATTTAAATTGATTACATTTTTAAGTTACTCAACGCCAAAAATTGAATAAAAAACCCATTATTTTAGGAATATAGAAAAGTATCTCAAAATTTGGTTATTGTCAAAAATGGGAAAAGTCAATATTTTTTCTGAATTTTAAAATTATAGTAACTTTGTAATATTACATATTAGCTTTCTTTTATATACTTAAATGAAAATCCAATAAAAAATTTGGGTGTGAGAAGAGTTTGAATAAAACTTTCACATGTCAAATTTTTTTTAAATTTTTATACTTGATATGAATTTTACATTTGATATATGTCTTGAAAAATCAGCATTCTTTAAATCTATACAAAATTAAATATTTTAAATTAATTATAATATTAAAAATAAAAATTGTTCACAAAGTACTGCCAAAATTATTTAAAATTTTTATTTTAATATACAATGTTAGTGTCAAAATTCTTTTGTAAATATTAATTTGTTACAAATATCAGTATTTATATGCTAGTTTAACTAAACATTTAAACTGCAATTGGTATCCAAACAAAATTACTTGTATAATCTGTTAGGAACTTGTATACACTATAGGACAGTTGACTTTGTATACGAGTGCCTTAAAAAGATAGGAGAATACAATCTCAGAACTTGATAAATATACAAATACTAGAGCCTTCACTATTTGTTAGTGGTTCATTTAATACTTTTAAATTAAATTAAATTAATTTTATCTTCACCATGGTTCTGGGAATCTATCCCTTTCATGCTACATTTTAATTATGCTCCTTTTTATTAGCACTTTTAAGATGTATCTACATTAAGTGCTAGAAGAATTTGTATATATTTTCGGTAGTTTATTGAATTTATTTTTGTAAATTGGGCATAATACTGAAATTTACCAAAATTTAGCATTGTTTTTTTTGTCAATTATAAAAAGATTGATGGACATAATTAATTTGTAATAAATTGTTATTTAAATTTGTTTTTTGTAATATTTTAATATTGATATCCTACAGAATCAAGCTCATTGATATGATAAAGGTTTCAAATAAATTTGTAAATTTAGTATAAATTAATGTTTTATTTTAATTTTAAATTCATTTTGTGTATTATTTGTTTTATAATTTATCTTTCTGTATATAGAGTTAAGGATGTCAACAAGAAGTAGTCTATATACTAAAGTTACAAATGCATCCCATGAACATGAATTTGGAGAAGAAATTTACAATAAAGAAGATGATAATTATGAACGTACTTGCACTTCTTGTGGATTTCATGAAATCTTTGAAAAAATGTAATAGAATAATTGTCTATTTTTTTTTTTTTAATAAGTGTACCTGTTTTATTTTTATTAATTTGCTGATATAAATATATATTAGTAATAAAAGTTAATAAATAAAAAAAAATTATATATTAATAGTCAGTATTATAAATATAGTTTTATATAATTCAATTTAATTAACTTTTACACTTAATGAAATTGTAATCTATTGTTTTTTTATTAAAACTTCAAAAAACCTTGTGTAAACCTCAAATAAGCATTTTATTAAAAATTGTTTTCTTTACTTTTGTTTTTTTAATTGTTCAGAAATAAATATCAAACTTTTATCTTCGATGCGAAGCTGAGAAGGTATTAATTTTACTATGATGTGTTTTTTTATTTTTTTATTTTTTTTTTTGTGTCTGTGAACGCTCAATCTCAGCTCTCGCTGGACCGATTTTGATGAACAATATGTCAAAAGATCACAAATCGTATCTAGTCGAAGACATTACCCTCAAAAATTGAAAAAAATTCCCTCGTTCCCCGTAAACGGGGGAAATCCCCCAAAAAATTACAAATTTAAAAATCGCTAATTTTCGATATTTTTTCAATTTTTTTTACTTAAAATTGCCATAACTTTTTTAAAAATGA
>NW_026099575.1:39066854-39230946 GCF_025091365.1 Daktulosphaira vitifoliae | reverse complement strand
CACAATTTCATACTAAATTTAAAAACTATAATTAGTATTTATTCATATATTATATTTTAAAATCAAAGAACTGCTAATCAGGATATAATTAAAGAAATAAGAGTTGATGTTCCTTTTGGAATAATCCACCAATTTCTCTAAATGAAACACTATCTACAGATTTGCATCGAAGCGTTTCTTATGATAGTGATTTTAATCACTGTCAGATATCATCTATACTTGTCCCATCTATGCCTCGTCCACACTGTGCCTCTACCCCACTGTGCTACCGTTTTTTTATTAAAAACAGTTAGAATCTTATCAATCTATTTGATTATTTATGATCATTGTAAAAAAATTACAAAAATGGTTTTATAATTTTTATAAATTTGAAGATTAGGACAAAATAAAATTATGGCACCTCCTAAAAATGTGGTAAAATGTGCAGAGGAGCTAGCATAATTATAATTAATCATATGGGGGAGTTTACATTATTACAATTCTAACAACTTTTGGCCTGCCGGATTTCGTACAAGCGATTTGGAAGTGGAATTGTTCCGTTCACTTTCGAACACTTAGGATGCGGCATATTTGAACTTTAATCTTCATCACCCAAGGGCGAATGGAATGGTCGAGCGATTCAATCGTACACTTAAATCGCACTCATCGCGCAAGATACTCGTAGTGTTTGCAGAAGCACTAAAACAACAACAAAAAAAAACATGTATGACTGTTGGCGAGTTTATGTTACCCGTTTGTATTGCTTTATATGCAAAACGAAACTTAAAATTATGCAATAAAATCATTTGTTCATACTTTCGCTTACTTCTAATATATTCAAATGATATTTAAATATAAAAAGTCAAAAAATTAAATAAAAAGAATGGATGGGAAAATATTTTATCGATATATCGATTATCAACGCACTGCTGTCTAACTAACAATAATAAAATTGGAAAAAATTCGATTAAATAAAAAGTAAATAATCATTATAGGGTTATTTTAGCGAGTATTTTAACCAGTTAAGGTTTTATTGGTAGACAGGTATAAACTTGGCAAAAACGATGAGCGCCTCTTATGCATTATTGACGGAGTTAAAAAAAATTTGGGTTGAGAATTTTACATTATAAAAATTTGTCTACATTTTTAGGAATTTAATGAATTTTAATTGAGGGGGCAACTAACCGGATAGTGAAACCAGAGCTTGTAAAAAAGCAATTTTTGTGCTTTCCTCTCGACAGATTTCTTCCATATCCTTTAAATTATCCTATAATAATTCAGGTAACATGTTTTAAATAGAAAAATGTCATATAACTATCCAACTGAATACAGAATTTCACTAATAATACATGTTTATAAATAATAATAGTATAGTTCTAAAACAGAAAAGTTGAATAAAACTAACCAATAGATGTTTTTTCGTTTTTACTCAATAGTTGAAAAAAATGACAAATTGTTAAGTGAAATCTTGAATTTGGGTAAGAGTTCAATATTGATATAATTTATTTGTTAACATAAATTTATAGTAATGAACCAATAGTTGATAACTATCAAATCTTAGATCTTTTTTATATGCTTTTTGGTCGTTACAAAATTATAGAGATAAAATTGAAACATTGTACAAATTATTAAATTTGTCATACTTTTGTTATAATAAACTTTTTATAAATTCTATTTTATGTTTATAAAATAATTTTAAAAGATTTGATTTTTTTTTGGATACAGAATATTTAATCAATATTGAGAAATAACATGCTTTTATTTTTGTAAACAATATTTATCATGTAATCTAAAAGAAAAATTTTGATTAAAGATAAAAAGTCCAATTTAGCTCTAAAAGAATATATATTATACTTATTTTGAAATAAATATGATTTGGTCATAATTTATTAAATTTGTATATTAATCTAATAATTTGAATTACAATTTTTTTTGTAATTGTCTTGTTTATTGAAAAGTATTATTTTTTGAGAAAAATATTTATCCCAAAGTGGCTAACTCTTATTTTTTACTCATTACATTTAAATACTATGATTTGAATTGCAAAGTTACTAAATTCAATAAACTTAGTGATTATTTTGTTATTTCGTGTAACCTTTACCCCATTGATATAGTAAGAGTAGACTTTTATTTTTCGTTTTGTTTCAGTTCATTATTCATTAGATAATATTTTTATCTCACTATTTATACTTAGTTTATATTTGTAAATAGTATGTCTAGCGTTAATGGGGAGAGAGGATGTCACCGTAATGTGATATAGTGTGAAAAGGGGTAGAGGGGATCAAAAGCTTTGTGACGTCACATGTTAAAATTTAAAATACTAAAACACGAAATTTATATGTAAATAAAAAATGTTCGAACTTGATCTATATTTATAAATAATTAAGCACTCTCGCTATGAGATTATCTCTCACGCAGTGGCAGCTCGTGGGTGCTGTTGGTGGAGGTGCGACTTTAAATATAATACCGCTAGTTATACAATTGTTGCGCCTCGCTAATAGTATACGTTCGATGAGTGACAGTCATAGTTTTCTCCGTTAAACTATTTTAATATTTTTAATTTATCAAATAATTTTAAAATGAACAAAAAGATTGATTTAGGTAGTCTTTACCGCAGAATTTTTAATGTCTACAGTGCAGCGTATGCTGACAAAAAAAACAAAACATACTTCAAGATGAAGTTAATACCTTATGGAAATGTTTATTTTTAAATACATGCCATAAGTTTGAAAAATGTGTGACGTCACATCAGGGGGACGGGGTTCTAAAAATGTGACAACCCGTAACAAGAACGGAGGAGGGGTTTAAAAGTTCTAAAATTTGGGTGACGTAATTTATGGATGGCCCCTTAACCACCATATACTACAAATTACATGCTACAGAAAAAAGTGATCATTTTTACATCAGGTTAACATAATAAATTATAAATTCTACGCTGAGGATATTATAAGCATTTTAATATTTTTTAGTGTAACTATTGTATTGTACCCAGTAATGAGGTTCACATGTTCTCCTATTTGTTATGCTTACTGGTTATGAGTACTCACAATGTAATAAAAATAAAATAGGAAAAATTTATTTTACTAAAAAAAGATATTTATTAATTAATTTTTATAAATTCAACTAGTATCTTGTCAATAACTTCTTAATTAAATTAGTGCGGCTGAAAAAGTAAAGTAAATGAACGTTCGTCTTCTGATTGACTCGACAATGAATATACACGCGATGATTGATGATTTGAAGTGACACTTCTCTGACTAATGTATTTTAAATTAGTTTTACAAAACAAATTATTCTTGTGTTGAAGTTTTCCCCAACATGAACGACTTTTTAATATGTCGACGAAACCTCGGCGAAAATTTTTATTGAATATGGCATATACCGTGGGATTAATACAACTATTAGAGATGCCAAACCATTCGGCAATGGGCATTGCTTGCAGCAAAATATTATTTTCCCAAGGAGAAGGATTAAAATTTAACCTCAAAAATATTGCCTGTAACGGTAACCAAGTTAATGTGAATGGTATTATCAGCATAACTAGCATTTTTGTAGCTTTCTTCTTACTGTTATACAGCAACTTTTGATGCCGGGAATCTATGTTATCAGTTGGTATTGTTCGTGTATATACTTTAAGCCAAATCATCACATAACATAGCGTTATAATTCCAACCGGTAAAAGATACCGTAGAAAAAAAAGATTAAGTAAGTCGAATATAAATCTATCTATATGATCGGGCCACACTTCAGAACACACTGATGTTGTTTCATTTTTGTAAACTGATTCTATAAGTAGTGCATGAGGAATACTTAACACTAAGCAAATCAACCAAATTGTACCTATTACACATCGCACTTGATGATAGGTCACTAGGCGTTTTAACGGATACCAAATAACTAAAAACCTACAAGTGTAGTACTATAATAAACAAACATATTCCATTATATTTTTAATGCATCAATTATATTCCTACCGATCAATTGAGACGATGATCAAGCAATAAACTGAAGCTGTCAATGCAACACAGGAAATATATGAAGTTAACTTACAAGCCCAGGTTGGTAGATTCTCAACTGAAACAAATTATAAATCAAAACTTTAAATACTATTTTTCTATCAAAATGAAGTGCTATTATTTTGAAAACATTTAATATCAACTAAGAAAAAATTTTTTTTTGTTTGTTAGGTAAAACTAAGAAAAGATATTTTTAAGAAACTAATTCTAATAAATACTTTCAAAAAATTATTGTTGGCGTGTTTCAGTTATTTTCACCATATAAGGTTAACGAGTACGAAAAATTGCAAAAAAGGTTTTTAAGAACAACTTGTCGTATAATAATAATAACAGTAACAAAAAAAATTTTATAAATACAATAAACTACAAATTGCACATTTTTAAATAAAATGTAGATATATACGCGTAAGGATAATTTTCTAGTCGATTAACTAATGTTTTTATTGTAACATATTATTAATTGAATCGAAAATAAAAAATGACAGTAAATTGTAATTCGTTTATTGTAATAAAAGTATAAAGTACTTGAGTTTTATTATTTAATTTGTTTATTATTATCAAATAACATATCATAAATATATAGGTCATACGTGTTTTCTCGTCGTAAAACAACACATGAAATAAAAGTTATAATTACTTTTTATGTAACTCATAATAATAACTTTATAATTCATGTTTAATATAAGGATTCTAACTTGTTAATTCTTTCATTATTCATTAAATGATTCTTCTGTGTTGTATATGTCAGTTTTGGTATTATCGATGCCTACGATTGTATAAGATACCTCAGCAAGAAAATTGTTATGTTCTATTTTTTTTGCTCATCAATTTAAAAAAACAGTCATACATTTTTTTTTTACAAGGCGCCATATTAACGCTTGCATGGGGTGCTTAAAGGGCTAATGGTAGCTTCGTATTACACCGCTACAGCTACTGATATATTTACAATTGCGTTTATATAATAAAAAAGTTTTATAAACTCTATCTGCTTCCAACAATGATTCAAAAAATGTCGAGTGGATTAAATTTATAAGTTTGGCGTTTTAAAACCTTATGTAGAAAAACTAAAGTAAAGACACTTGTATAATTTGAAATATTAAAGAGAGTCGCAGATTATTTGACATATTTATTACATTTTGTGCTATTGTAGCAATAATATTTCAGATAGAGGAATGAAACTTCACAAATATTTTCAAAAACAGATAAGCTTAATATAAAAAATGTATTTTTCCTAATTATTTATCGTATTTAGTCTATAATTAAAAGTTTTTAAGTTTTTACAAAAGATTAAGTTTTAGGATTAGATTTAGGTTTTAAAACCTGAAATAAAAAGATTTTATATAATTTGATTGGATTAATAAATAACTAATCTGTATCATCTTACCCTACTCTCCTCTACTATAAAATAAATTCCACTTAAATCAGATCATTCCATTTTAATATAAATTATATAAATTACATTTCCTATAAGTAGGCATTGATTAAATTATTAATTATATATATTAAGTTCTGTAGGTGTGGTAATATCACTTGAATTTTGAGTATTACCATGTATTACTTTTTAATATTGGAGTGTGCCGACAACTGGGGCAACACTTCCCTTGACCGAGTAAACCTAAGTATTGCTAAATAAAATAGGTTGTGTTCATTTTTTTTTTTTTAATGAGATTCACAACAATTGTATTTCATCCTTTTCAATGTCTTCCTGTTCGATGCCTATTAATTACAAAGCTGATCTAATTTAATCCTAAATATCAAACAAAATATCTTTTATCTAATTATCTTTTGTACTATCGATAAAGTCTAGTTTTGATCATGTATTCTTTAAAAATTAAAAGCAGTTATAAATTGCCAAAAAATAATCAAAATCGGTTGTTTTCAATGATACTATTTTTCTTAATAAAGGATAATAAAAAACAGTAAATTTTGACTGGCGGGGAAAAAATAATGTAGCCATTCTTTGAAATTTGTTGCGTCTCTAATTCATTTTATATTACGATACATTGGGCAAGATGGTATCATGCAATGGCGTAGTTATAGATGTTTTCGTTAGGATGGGTACCAAAAAATTTTCATTGTATATCCCTCCTAAAACAAATCATAACTATGTCACTGGCATCAGGATGTCTAAGTAATGTGGATGCTAGGTATTGCGGGGTTGTAAAAATATTTATGCAGTGTTTTTTTAAATATTTTTAATAAAAAATATTTTTTCTACGTTTGCGATGAACTCTGTAGTCAATTTTATTATTTGAGTTGCATTTCCATCTTCCTGTATTTAAGATAATTACAATTATTTATTTATTCGGTACATTAATTTATTGATAAATATTCAATATATTTATTTATTTAGTAATATTTGTCAGTTATATAGGTAACTTGAAAAATTAAAGATAGACGAATCATTCGTCTAATTGGGTGATTTCCATTGTAAATAGTAAAATGCAAAGGAACAAAATACATACTAATAATGATTTTTAATTGATATTAAAGATATTTAAAAACGAAAAACTTATAAAATATAATTATTTTTAACCTCTTATTTATAATTGGATTATGTTACCGTGTGTTTTACCTTACCTAAGAGTTTTACAGCTTACTATATAAACCAATTATTTTTAACCAATTTTCAAAATGTAAAACTTAATGTGATAATTAATTGTATCTGTTATAAAATAGATAAGCTTTATTATAACTATTTGATAAAAAATATTATAGAATTAATTATTATAGGATTACACTTACTCATATCAAAATTGAAAAAGAAATGTAAAGGTAAAGTTATCAACGTAACAAAAATATCAGCCATAGCTAAATTTGCGATGAAATAATTTGTAGTATTTTGCATCCTAGGAATGCGAAAAACAACAGATATCACCATCATGTTTCCAATTAATCCAATTAAGAATACTATAATGTGCACTACGAAAATGACTAACTTAGTTATAAGTTTTAAGTTCACCATTATATAATCGACCTTTTAAAATGTATTTTTTATATTGATTTGAAAAATAAAATATTATGTATAAGGCTTAACACTTGCAAGGATGTAAAATTGGTATATTTTCATATTACTAACTTTGCAACAAATTAAATGATATATGGTTGTTATATATTTTTCAACGATTACCGTAAACTAAAGAACGTTTGTCTCTATGAATTAACAAGCAGTAACTGAACTCTAATACATTAGCCTGACACACGAATAATCCCTCAATTAATTTTTTTACACTAGTTTTAAAATATTAATTTTTCCACGTGAATATTTTGTAACTGCCTTGTACTAAAGTATGACAAAATAACGATAGATAAGATATCGATATAATCATAATAGTCTGATGCTGACGTCAACAATTGATATGATATATTGAAAAAATCAAAGTTTAAAATTATTTCAGTAAATATTAGTTATACTATATAAAAAAATCCTAAGTTTAAAATTAATAACTTTTAAAACCTTTGGTATTAAAAGTTATGATTTGTAACTTGCATCAAAATTTAAACCGATTATTTTCCTTGAAGCATACATGGTATTTGATACTTGAATTTAAGATCTAATCTCCCTAAAATAATTATGTTATTAATCTGCTATTGTTATTAAGTGCTGATTAAACTTATTTCAACATATTTTTTAAAAAAATGTTGAGAGAGAGTTCAAAAACTTGATTGAAAATGGTATTTAACTTATTTACTCCTTTCTCTAAAATTAATAACAATTCTTGAGTTTTTTATGCGAAAAAATCCACACGGTTGGGACATAGCGTAGGACCTCACGGTTCTAGTACAGTAGATATTAGTATTGTTTAAAATATGACAGTGAGATTACTATTATACCATTTCGGAAAAAATGTGCTGAAGGACGAAGTTATTTTTTGAAAAAGTCATTTTTTTAATTCTTTAGACAGTTTTTCGAAAATCTTTTAACAAGCTTATATAGTGTCAGTACTTGGTAAAAAAAATAATAACGTTAAAAATATTTAATTAAACAAAAATTAAAATTTTTACATTTTACATTTTATGATTTTTACTTTATTGACATTTATTAAAGGAAACGAGTTACTGAATCAATTTTTTTTAATCATTATGAACATTTAAGACACTTTATTTTCAAATATTTTTATAGAATGAGTTCTTCTGGAAAATAGTCAAATATCTAAAAAAAAATAAAATTTTATGTGTAATATGGATATTTTAAAATTAATTTTTTTTTATAAATCGAACAAGATCGAGAAGAGTATTGGGGGACATGGATTAAAACGAGGCTCAAAAATTCAGGACAAGAAATGTGACTTTTTAATAATGGTCATATTATTATTATTAACCAACTTGGAAAGGATTTCAAATGATACTCGCATATTCTAAAATGGGTCTTACCAACGAATAGTATAAAGTTTATAACAGTTTATGTTATTGAACTACTAGGTATTACGTATAATGAATTCCAGGGCACCATCACATTAACAGTATCTATAGTACAGTAAAATTTTAAGTCAGTCAATAATTGATGTTTACTGAATTTGAAGCAACTTTCAACATCCATAATAAAAGTTAAAAATAGAAGAGAAGATAAAATGATCCCTTCCGGATAATTTATCTCATATGTCCGAGGTACACCGGATCGAGCATAACAATGATCTGATAAATATTCATTAACTTTTACAACTTGAGACAAATAAACTTAATGAAAAATAAGATATTACAAGAGGGTTATAAACATCATATATGGATTGTTTTTTAATAAGTAAGGAATAGTTAACCGTACCAAACAGATTAATAAAATCCGTATAAATTGCATCTGTTTGAAAACTTTGTTCGACAGAACTTACTACTTCATTATAAAAACATAATACGCTTGTTTCTATAGATTTGTCATTAATAAAACCATTTTAGCTAGAATTTATAACATTTCTAAAAGCAAACGAAAGAAATGGCACTAATAGTTTTTCAAAGAGTTTAGGAAGTGATGATAGTTTAGAAATGTGTTTATATTTTTAAGATAATTTTTATCACTTGATTTATAAATGGGGCTTATAAAACTAATATTCCATATAGAAGGAACATTACCAATGAGTAACGAAAGATTTAACAATTTGTAAATAGAAATGATAAAAGCATATAAGCAATACTTCAGTAAAATATTAAAAGACCATCTGGATAAGAATTTAAATTTTCAAAGTTCATTCAAAATATTCATAACTAAAAGCATGTATTTTTTTCATCATAGTATAAAATATTATCAATAAGGATTTTATAAGCATACATTTATTTGTTAAAAATCGATTATATATTAGCATTAAAATTAAAATAATAAAAGCAAACGTTTCTTATAACTGCCATTTATTAGAATATTTTTTCTGATATCAATTTTTGAAGGAATTTATTTTTAATTTATGGTAAATTTCTGCCATTATCTTTGATTTGGGATTTTATGACATAATGTTAAGCAAATTGACCCAGTTAAACCAGAAAAATGTATTAACAGAACTAAAAAAACACAGCAATATCTTCTCAGCATCTAATCAAATCAATTTAAGATCTGCCTTTTACTCAATTTTTATTACTATTATTAAAATTAAATATTATTAAAATATATATTATATAAATGAAATTTATTTTGGAATTGGTGTTCAATATTTTGAATTAAAATTTCAACTGGCTAATAAAATAAAATAAAATATGATTTCATTAATAAAATGATTATTAATAAGAATTTTTAAAATAGTATTTCGAAATGATAAAAATTACATAACACACCTAATCACTACTTTATATTTTAATAGATTTACGCTTTCAAAAAAAAAAAAAAAAACGAGTCAAAAGCTGTTATCGACTAGTCATTTTCTATGTTAGGTCATTTTTATATTTAATAAGCTTGTTAAATATGTATGTAAACAAAAATAGTATCGATTTTAATTATGGCAGCTATTTGCACATATATATATATTGCTATTTGTGTCGGAACAATTTTTTTTTCTATCTTGTAGTACATAACATAAGCTTTAATTTAAAAGTTTCAAAAGTTAATTTTAAAAAGTTCTACTTTTTACACGTATACTTCAAATTCTTAAAGCTATTTTGTATACAGGGAATTGTCCAATTTTTAAAAAAAATATGTTGGATAAAAGGAGTATGTATAAAGTATTTATGAAAAAAATTGTATTAATCCATAGATTTTTCAAAAAGTTATAATAATTTGAAATTAAAAAAAACCGAACACAGTGGGGACGTGGCATAGTTGGGTCTAGTATAGATGATATCTGACAGTGATTAAAATCATTATCAGAAAAAACGCTTTAATACAAATCTGTAGATAGTTTTTAATTAAAAAAAATTGGTGAATTATTCCAAAAACTACATAATCTTCTATTCCCTTATTGATATCATGATTACAACTTTTATGATTTATAAGTGTAATATATGAATAAATAATAATTATAGTAAATAAATTTAGTATGAAATTGATATTCAATAATTTAATATTGTAATTTTTACGAAGATATTATAAAAATAATAAAGTAGTTGTATATTTCTTTACTTTTAACGTGTATAAAAATTTAAAGGACTTTGATGCAATACATTTCAATAAAAAATGTTTGTTATTTATAGCAAAGTTATGTTTTATACACTAGACTACAAAGAACTTTCATCTGAAGCAAAAATATACTTATCTAAATCAACTTTTCGTGTTGTTTTTAAATCTGCAATTAGAATTTTTCTATCACTTCTCATTTTTTATATTATTACTAATTACATATAAAATAATAATTAAAAGAAAAAAAAAATTGTTTTCAAATTATTACTGATTTTGATTTTTAAAATGTTAAAAATAATCCGTCCAAATTTTCATTTTTAACCTATTTTTTTGTTTCTTTAAAGTTGATGATTAATTGTTGATAAAGTTTATAGTAAAAAAAATTGAATTTGTTACCATAACTTTTAGCTCAATACAAGTTTAAAATTGACATCATTAAATAGAAAATTTTATGAGAATTAAAACAATTGTATCGTTAAGATTAATATGCAGTTAGGAAGTTTTATAATTACTATTTATTGTAAATTTATCAGAAAAGCTCAATATTTTTTGGCATTTTTATTATAATAGATAACTTAAATAGAAGTAATAGTAATAATTTCCTAGTAACTTTTTGTGTTTGAAAAGATTCTGCAATTGAAATATTCAGAACTTAATTAATTTTAATGATTTACTTTAACTAAATGAACCAATCAAAACAAAGCTGTTAAAAAGATTGACTCAAATGAGCGTATAATAAAATTTGATTATAATTGTAAAATTCCATTATTAATTCAGGAGAAACTAACAATAATTATTTTTAGATATGATTTATATAGCAATATGTTACCAAAAAATTTGTAATATTATAGTCTAGTAGTAGCACACACAAATAGAGTAAAAAATTTATTAAATTACAAAGTAAAATGATTTAATTTTGTAGTTGAAACCTATCATATCAAACTTGATTCGTCTATAAATACTTTGAAAACATTAGAAATTAATGATTTTAATTGTCTGTATGGAGAACATGTAATAACTAATTGTTTAATTGATAAATTAGAATTCTTTTTTTCAATTTTTGAGGGTAATATCTTCAACTAGATACGAATTGTGTAGTCATTTGACGTATCGTTGAAAAAAGTAGGTCAAGTTAGAGCAGAGAAAATAAATGATAGTCACAAAAACATATCTTCTCAGCCTTGCATCGAAGTTGAAACTTAAAATATAGTAAAATAATTTTAATATGAATAAGAAATTTCTTCTCGCAAGTGGCGACTACTGTAATGGGATCCTGGATTTTTATTGAAGTTATTGAATTTAAATGATATAAAAATCAAAGCAGTTGAAAATTTATTCTAACTTAAAAAGAATTAAGAAAATAATGCAAAAAATACCTTGCGATAGGCGGATTGGAAATTTGTACCCCAAGCGCGTAAACACAAGTTTTACCGACTCGGCATACGTACGTCGCTAACGTCAACTGAAAAAAATAACTATTTAAGCTAGTTCAAATTTCAAAGTTATTTTTGTTTATTTAAAAATAGCAAAAAAAAATTAAATATGTTTAACTTTCTATACCATGTCAATACAAAACCCAGAATTTTAACACAAAAATAGCATACGGTAGTTATTTTCACCATGAAGACAAATCCAGAGGTCAATTTTTTTTTCAAATTAAAGTATATTACATAAGCTTTAATTTAAGATATATATAAAAGTGTCAGTATTTCTGGAACACTTTCAAAAATTAAATTGAAGAAGTTACATTTTGAAACTCTTCCTATGGGCTGGTAAAAGGTCAAATGTTTATAAAAATAAGTCAAATGATAGGTAAATACCTAAGGTATCTATAAAAAAAAAGTTATATAGATTCGGTCATTTTTAAAAAAGTTATGGCAATTTTAAGTAAAAAAAATTTTAAAAAATGTAGAAAATTAGGAATTTTTAAATTTGTAATTTTTTTGGGGATTTCCCCCATTTACGGGGAACGAAGAAATTTTTTTCAATTTTCGAGGGTAATGTCTTCGACTAGATACGATTCGTGATCTTTTGATGTATTGTTCATCAAAATTGGTCAAGCGAGAGCTGAGATTGAGCGTTCACAAACACAAAAAAAAAATATCATAGTAAGATTAATACCTTTTCAGCTTCGCATCGAAGCTAATCTAAAAATATGATGTTAAAAATTATAAATAAAATTTGGCTTTAATAATAGACATGTTGATATTCATAAATATTATTCCGAGTTCAAATAATGAAATTTTAAATTTATAAATTAAGATATTTTATGTGAACATTTTTTAGGACGATTTATTCAATTATTTGAATTATATTTACAGTGTTAATGATAAAAACTGTAAGTTACTTTAAATTTTCTCTTTTACTTAGAAAACTTTATATAACAGAACTTTAAATTTACTTATTTTAGAAAAGCTGCCCTTTAAAATCACCATCCAAGTCTTTGCCTATTTAGCCTATCAGTTAATACATCATTATATTTATGCATTTTTAGCTCAACTCATGTATAATTGATATGGTAAGTAACATTTCTGTTAAAATATATTGGTGAAAATAAAACAAACAAATATTTTAGCATTATAGCTTTTCACATGATTGTTTTTTATTCTTTCGTTCTAATTACCTTATATTTACTTTAGAATAGATACTCGCACGCGCACACACCTTCTAACTTCGTTTTAATTCTTCTATCGGTCGTCGTGTACTTTTCTTTATTGATGACTATGTTCGATGGTGTTCATTATATAAAAAAAGTATTTCTTTGGCGGTAAATGGAATAAGAAGGATGAAGGGCGCGATCGAGTTGACGGCGAGAGCACTGTCGGTGATGGGGAACCGGTCTAACCGGTTGTCTGGATAACCCATTATGTGACGCCGCACGTCCGGATTCGTGTTGATGTCTTTATTTTCTTCGGATGCCGTGGAGAGAGGTAAGGGGAGTTAATAATAGAGAAGTAATCCGTTTACACAATGATGAACGGACAGGAGTAACGAAGGGGGTAACCTGTGGCGAGGCAAACGAATGTCGTGTTATAGTGTAACTGGTTCGCCTTCGACTTATCATTTGTTCACTACACGCATACACATACTTTATTACTCACCGTATTTTATGCGCTCTTCCTACTAAACTCCCATTTTTGTAGATTCTTGCATTTTTGTTTATATCTTCTGTTTAAAATTCCGGTTTAGATACTTTTTACATACGTACCCTTTTTCATAAAAAAAAATCTTAAAATATTTGGGTTCAATTTACTTGTGATCATGTGCATTTTCATTGGGGTTATTTGCATGGAACGTAAGCATACATTTTTCTAGGAGGAACAAGAAATATCAGTCGTTTTCCTCTTTAAATCTAAATAAAATATCTATACTAAATTGTAACAAATTGGGTTATCGGAGTTCTCAACCAAGGAACCACGCTTTTTTGGAGATTTCGCCATAGGCATAACAAATAGGAGCTTTCTCTTATTTAACGAATTAGAATCCAATAAATGTATAAATGTAATAAATGTAATGTAATATTTATAAAATTATGTGCCAATAAATTTAATAAATAAAAACAAATCTACTTGTCATAAATTCATAAAAATCATGCTATTAATATTCATAATACATTTTAATAAAAATAAAGTAAAAAGAGCAAACAAGGAGATTGTCCCTCTCCCTTTGTCACCCTTGTGAACAATTATGCTTTTTATTCTATATTTTTTTAATTTTAGAACAATAAATAATAGTATATATATTTTTTTAATTTCTAAAATTACAAGTGCATTTATTATTATAAACGTATTAAAAATTTTTAATATGTTAAAGAGTTTTATAAGGGTTAAGCTCATCCAAGTCTCCACCATAGGTTTATCCAGACCTTATTAAAAAGTCATGTCCAAGGGAATGAAAACTAAGAAATGGGATACATGAGATATGAAAAGTAAGATAAGGGGCTTAACCCTTATTTTACTTCTCATTCACACAAATCTTAAGATATTAAATATTTATATATATTTAATGCTTTATAAAATATTTTTTAAAGGTTTAGATCTTCATCGTATTTAAAATAATTTAATTATTTTTATGAAGAGCTTATGACAAATATTTGAATTTTACAAACTTCACAGGCAGTGACCGGCACTACAGGTGTTCATTACCAGTAGACAAACCTAAGGTTATTATAAATTTGCGCCTATGTCATGGATGCTGAAGGTATTGAACAACTCACAAGTATAAAAATACAACCTTATTATAAGAAATTTCGTATTAATATATATTTATAATAAGTTTCATTGATTTTTATGACATTCATGTATGTTATACATTTATTAAAATGCAATGATTTTTTATATCAATCAAAGTTGTTTGATTGACATCAGTTATCGACAGTTGAACTGGTATATACAAGGGAGAAGGTTAAAACAGTGGTTTCCTGTTGCTTTTCGTACTAGAGGCATGTGCTTTTTAACACTATATGTTCAATAGATCGTGACCAAAGTTTTGCCTAAATTGTACATAATTAATTAAAAATTGAGACATTGATAATTGATCAAGTTACTTCTTGAAGTTCTTTACGAAATGATGCTAGGTCCGGATTAAGGAGGCAATGGGGATAACGCCCAACGTCAACGAGCTTAAGGGTACATTTCGAATTTTATAACCTAGTTATAATTAGCAATAGAGTTTTTCAGAGGTTTTTTTTTTTTTGCTCATCACATTTTTCATAGTAGTGATATTTTTCACGGGGGATTCATCTAAAGGTACTTATCCGAGGCACCTATAGGTCTTAATTCGGCTTTTTGTGTAGAACAATATTTGATATTAAACTGATATTAATTATGTAAATTGTTAAAGCAATTTTGTATAAAAATTATCCATATTTTTTAAAACCCGTTCAAATCATCATAGCTTCTAGTAAATCTGTCACTATTTATTATGAACACTTACTACTGAGATGCCTACCGGAAACAAAAAATGATATTTGAAGTTATTCCATCGTACCTTATATTCTGTATCTACATACAGAGTAACTACTGCCGTTGTGTGGTCTTTGTCCAATTTGATCTTCATTATTTTCCATGAAAAGAGGCCGATCTGCGTACACGCGTATTATTATAATATAACATACCGTTGCATCGTGCCCGCACAAAGCGGTTCAACCTAGGTATGGCGTATATCATAGTATTATTAGAATAACAATAATAATGATGAAAATAATAAAATGAAACAAAACGGTGGCTATCTACATCTTGTAGATGTGCTATCTGTCATTGAAACGATCACGTCGGAGTTTGTACGGTTAATTCTCAGCATTGCGCGGTTATTATATTATTGCACTTCAAATCTGCGGGTGGGCTCATAAGGTTTAAGAATGTTAAGCATTGATAAGCTTTTTTTTTTTTTTTAAAGTATTGAAATAACTTTTCTATTATCATGCGATAATGCTGGTTAATAAATGAACACTTTTCTGGTGCTTACGATAAATTTATGTGGAATTTTACAAATACAAAATCCTGTGTGAAATACAGACTATTTTTGGGTACCTATGAAGTTAAGGTTGAAGGCCCTTCACAAAAAAAAAAAAGAATTAAAAAAATGTTTAAGTAAAATTTAATGATTATTTTGATTGTACCAACATGAATAATAAATACTAAATATTTAAATAGTTTCCACAAGAGATTTCGAAAAAAATTTAATTTGTCATTAAATAGTATACATTTGTAAATTTTATTTCTCCTTTTCTGTAAAATTTATTTTTTCAAATTAAGTTACTTTTTTGGCGATATACGAAATTATTGCTTAAAAATAACATTTTTTAACATGATAAAGTATTGTGACCAATTTTTTTTGAACTTATGTATGAAACATAAGCTTTAATTTAACATATGTTTAAATTTCGGAATATTTCTGGAACATTTACAAAATTTAAGTTGAAAAAGTTAAATAGAAGAGTGGTTTGAAAAAAGATTACAAGTTTATATAAATTAAGGCACTGATTATAGAGTTTTTTAAATTTTACTAAAGTATTATCTTTGCAAGTAGTTGGTATTATAACTTTATTCCATATAATTATAAATTCTTCAATTGATTTTACATAAGCAACATTAAACGATTTTTTTCAACGTGAAATAAATTATATAAAATATCCAAGTGTTTTTTTATTAGATGGTAGCCGATTTTCTAGAATTTTTTATATTGATTGGCTTATAAAATAAACAAAAGATTTACTTTGAGTATCCATTCGTTAAATTTTTTATGAAATTTCTAAAAAAAAAATACACGTTATAACAATCGTAAAAACGAACAAGCAACTCAAAATATATTTTACAAAAAACTATGTGTGAAATTTAAGTGATATAATATGTAATATTAGAAAAACCCTGTACATTATATATAAGAGTTTTAATAACACAACGGGTTAATCAATAAACATTTTTTGCGATAAAATAGACAAAGTATCTAATACAAGAAAAATGATTAAAATTACAACTTTTAGTCTTATAAGAGACACATATTTACAGTGCTATAAATGTTTAAAGAGTAAGAAATAAAATATTTTTTACAAACATTTTTTTAAAGAATTATTTTTAAGCTAAAGAGTACTTGTGATAGAAGAAAGAAATTTTATACTACCGTATTAAATGAGTTAAGTTTTCTTGTAAAAGTTGCTATCTTGAATCTTTCTATGAGCAAATAAAGGATCAGATTTTCAAAAAAATTACATAATAAAAAACACTTCATTGCAAATTTGTAAATAGTGTTTAGTATAATATATGAATTAATATCTATTACAGTAATTAAATTTAGTATCAAATCGTTTTGGTAAATTAGTATAGAAAATTTTACGGAGAATTTAAAGTAGTTCGTTCGATACATTTTCAAAGCTAAGTTGAAAGAGTTTCACCTTTTATACGCATGTTTCAACTTTGAAATAAAACAATTAAGTGCTAGTATACACAGTGATTCATTTAATATTAGCCACTCGATCACTCTAAAATAACAATTATATTAAAAAAATTGTTTTTGGTTTTTTAATTTTATATATTTCTCGATTTATAAATTACCTATTTTTTTTTAATTCATCCCTTATACCTTATAAGGGTAATAACTATTATTTTAAATGGCAACAAACATTTTTAACTGGCTAATATTAAAAAATTATAATAATACAAAAAATAAATATGATATAATTAAGAAAATTACAAGTCCAAAACAATTTTTAAAATAGTACTTCGTAATTTATTAACATTTTAAAATATAAAGTGGAAGAAGAGCACAGTAGAGTTAATACGTAATGATAAAAATAACATAACCCAAACTTCATCTTCACTCTATAATTTAGTAAATTATAATTTCTAAAATAATGAGTCTAAAGTTGTCATACTAAACTCCCATGTGTTTTCATCTCAGCCCGTATATATTAATGGCAACAAGAAAAATATTTTATGTGTCGTATTTAAAATATTAAATGAACAAATACATGTCTGGTTTTGAAAAATTTTATTTCGGCTTTCGAGCTATATCATGAGCTGTAAAAAAATAGTTTAGACGGTTAAAAGCGCAGTTTATTAAGTTATGTTGCGAACAAAAATAATAATTAATTTGAAAAATTACTTTAAATTACATGCAAATTATTTGATGAAAAGTAATTTTAAAAACAATTGTTTGAGATAATGGTCCTCCTTTTAGCTTAGCTGATTTCATAAATATTGCAAAGGTAATTATTTTGCAATGTTGGAAAATTTCCTTTTTAAACAGAGCTCGTTCTGATTCTTGTTCACTACCTAAAATAGGAACTCGTCCCTTTTTCTATAAAAGAACTTGTTCCACATCGAATCCCTCTAAAATATAACTTTTTCCCATTTTTGTTCCTTTAAATTTAAAAAATACTTAATAATATGCTATTATCATTAAACTAATATTATAACTATAGATTAAAATTAAAGTATATTTCAACCATGTGCATGATAAATATATTTTTTGTTGATAATCTTGAAGCTTTTTCTGGACTTGTTAAAATAAGATTATCTATAACTCACGCAGATAATGTCCAATGTTAACAAAATGTTTGAGAGATCTAACTTAATTTCTCCTCTCCTTAGATATATATTTTTCTATAAATCAACATGTAATTTTCATTAAGGACTGCAACAGAATAGTGGGGATTAAGCTCCTCCGTATTGCGCCTTAATTTTACACTTATAATATATTATTTTTATTATAGTGTAATAATTTTATAATATAATTGAAAATTTTATAAATACTCGAGTAGTATATTAATATTATTGTAGTGCGCTCTTTCACTTAATATTTGTCAATCTTAATATTTCCTTTGGTTTGACCAACATAAGATTTCAAATATAAATGCCCATTAATTTTATACTAATAGTTTTATATAAGACAATCGATTTGGATTTTTTTTTTTTTGAACAATAAACTCACGACAATTACAAATAATAATAAAATAATTACTCACCACAATTTAACTAAAAATTAATCCATTCTGTAACAATTATTTGAAAATATCCATATTACAATAATAACGGAAATTTTTAAGTTCAGAATTAATGATATATTTAAAATATTCATTTAAAATTAAAAATATATAAATAATTAACTCAACATAAAAGTATATTTTTATTTATAGCACTTAGAAAAAGTTGTTGTCAATGGATACCCGTGTGTCTATTGATAGCAATACCTATTAATTTGCAAAAAAAAACTGTCCAAAGAATGTATATTTGTAGATTTCTTTACTACAGCCTCCATTACGAAATCCTGGATACACAATTATCTAGAAACAAAAATAAAAATATTAAAATTAAAAATGACTGTAAAATTTGTTAATTTTTTTTATAAAAAAATGAATACGTTCACGTTCTTTGTTGCTTAATATTTAAAGGAATCAGTTCTTAGATTCATTTCTATAAAAATAACACATTCCGGGAATTCAATATTTTTGGAACTAATTACTACTCAACGTTTATATATTGATATTGTTCACGCACCTCCATACAATCTTGAATCTAATGGGTTAGCAGCTTGAGGTGTTTAAATAGTTAAAAAAGTTCTGGTAAAAATGTAGACGTGAAAAAGATACCAAAAGAATTGGAATGAAATTGATTTAAGAAGTTAAAATGATTAGTCAATATTTTACTATGAAAACACGATTTTACCATAAAAAACAACTGGATATATTCCATCAAAATTACAAATTCAGATTAATTATGAACTAAACTTGTTTATCTGTACTTCTGACATCCATGTATTGTAATAATCATAATTTGCCAAAAACAAATCAGAATAATAATTAATAGACAAAAGTATGAATGATTTATTTATTCAAAAACAGTTAAAATTATTTTTTTTTAAATTTTAATAATAAAAATGTAATTGTTCTATGTAATTTCATTAATAAACAAATAACATTTAATAACTCTGCATAATAGTAAAATATAGAATGAAAAATAATCTAATGAAATTTAATAATGGAAAACTTATATTTGGTTAATAGTTGCAAATTAAACTAATATTTATTTTAAATTTTCCAATTGTAAAGAAAAATTGTTGAAGCTGTTTATTTAAACTATCAAAATAATATAACAAAGTTTTCATAATTTTATTTCAATTTTTATACAAAAAGCAAAAAAAGATATTCAATGCATCAAATTTATGTGTTTTAAAATGTTTTGAAGGAAAATTACATGCACTTTTTTTATTGTTAAAAAAACAAATACTGCTTTTTTACAAAATCAGCAAAAATATGAAAAATAATATTTTGTTTTTGAAATAAAAACAATTTGAAACAATTCTTAGATAACTTAAAACAATTTTTATCATTATACATTTGATAATCAATATAGACAATTTTAAGACTCTCGTCACAATTTTTTTTTTATAATCCAATATTTATTACAATTTAACAACCTATGTGTTATACTTAATGTAATTATGTCTACTATTCGGAAGAAAACAAATGGCCGAGAGCGGTAGACCTCCCACGTTGGATTGTATATCCGGAGTATAATAATGATAATAATGATAATAGTTACACTAATAAAAAAACGAGGTGTGCGTAATTCTAGAAGTTCTGATATTGTAACAATGACTGCGCACTATGTATTGCTATAATATTGATAATGCAGGATGTATAAAAATAACAAAATTACCATTATTTTTTTATGGTTTGTTCCCGTTAATCTTTGTAACTGCTAGACTGGAACAAGAATTTCAATCAAACGAAATGGCCCGTGTCTAAGGTGATAAATAAACTCAGTGGCTAATGGCAACAGTTACAATAGTGTAAAGATGACCCGTTTGTCTGCAACTTATATTTTGAATACGCTGTAAGAAATCATCCGAAAATTTCAATACGCAAGTATAATAATATTGATAATACACATTTTAAGTTTACGTTTAAGTAGTATCAGTTTGATATAAGAGCTGAAAATTTGTTTCAAACATAATATTTTTATTATAAAATTTTACTAAATTCTTAAACTAAAATGTTTAAAATTTACTTTACGAATAATAAAAAAACATCCCTTTAATCTGTCTATTATAAATAATCGATTGGGTTCGGTCGAATTTAAAGTAAAAAAACATAAGAAGTAAAAATGCTTAATTTTTTTATTTCATAAAATTTATTCTATGTCATTATTATAATCATTTTTTACTAAGTTTTAACACCGTTCAGGTTTATTAGAATCGTAATTCTAACTATTTAATTAAATTTAAAAATCAAAATTTTTTATGATGGCGTTTTTCATTAGTGAGTTTTCATTACGTTGAAATTCTACTTTCCCGATCCTATTGTGCTGTACTTACACTAATTTAATTTTTTTTTAATTAAATTGACATATTATTTTGATTTTAGTTTTGTATTAGTCAAATTTTTAAAATATATTTGTTATTAACTAAAAGTATTTTATTTTAAGTATTTTAAAAGTACTTTTATTCGATTAGATTTTAACAGCTTTTTATAGTTTTCTTAATGTTATTTCAGTTAACTTTTTATGGTTTTACTAAAATACTTATTTTTTAAATAGTAAATATGTCTTTCAATGCAGTAAATGATACTGCATATATTTGATTGGCTAGCAGCTGTAATCATACTATTATGAGATACACTTCTTGGGTTGTTTATAGTGGTCGGGTAATTACTTCATCGGCAAAATCGGTCGGTGTAATCGACAGTGGCAATGCCGACACACGTGATAATACGTGCATACGTTGTTATTGAGGATGTACCACATTACATGTGAAGATAAGCGGAGGTGTTCGTAATAATGTCTTGATTAAGTACAGGTTGGCGGCGGTGACGAGATCTTGATCAAAGAATTATCCGCCATTTTGTTTTGTTCTGCCTTTTGGCGCCGACAAACATCGTTAACCAATATTTATTGTCGACATACTATCTATATATTCTCTTTTATCCCACCCAACTACATTCAAGTATTTATTTGGTAATGTTTTTTGTGAGCTGTTTCTTCCTGTAGATATAAAACAGATGTAATTAAAATAAGCGCAAGATTCCATGAGGTAACATGATTTTTAGTGAAGTAAATAATGTGTTTAATGGAAGGGTTCTTATTTTTTTTTATATACGCATAGATATTATAGAGGCTATTATATATTTATTAGGGCAAGGTTGATAAGGGCACTTTGCCTCTTTTTTTTATTATCACATTTTAAATTATCTTGCAGTATGTTAATTCTTTTTCATTTTCTGTTCCTAGTTATATTAGTTCTTTTTTACTGTGATTTTATTCTTATTCATTTATCTCTGTTTAGGTTTTCCCATTAATATCTTTCCCGTGACATACATTTTAGTTCATTTAATTTTATATGATTGAGAATTTTTATTTTAATTGGTCTATATATCCTAAGAAATATTTTCCTATGACGGCTTGCTTTTTTCTCATCTTCTTGATTGGTTGGTCATGTTTCATTTGCATACATTAGAAATGGTCTTATTAACACTAAGTATAGGCATTATTTTATTTTTTTAGGTAAAAATGATTATGATCCATGTATCATTTAAAAAGTTGTAACATTAACGTATTTGTACACAAAAAGATTAATTATTTTTCAAACCATAACTTGGTTTACAATTCCAAAAATTTATTTTCGCGGTCACGTGTCATATTTTTATTGAGCTTTGTAACTTCAACAACCGCATCTTTCTTGATTTTCTGAATAAATATATTGTGGAATCCTCCAGCAGGTCTTTCTTTTTCAATCATGCCCCCTAGTATTGCAGTTTTTCATTATAATACTACATAAGATAAGCCTCAATGTATGTTTCGCCATTTCTCTTATTTTTATTTTAAAATATATTTAATATTTTAACATTATTTTTTCAAAAAACTATACAAACTGTCACTGTATTTAAAAAAATGTAATATGGTGACAATATGTACATAGACCATTAATCGTCAACACACTTATTTTTAACTTGAAGTATATTATATATATATATATATATATATACTTTAACATAATATATAATCAAACCTAAAAAAGTGATATACTTATAACTTACATTTAATACATTAAAAAGTCACTATTAATTCTTTTAAAAAATGCCTTTACAATTTAGCTGAAAACAAATTTTTTAGGGCTGAAAAAACAATATACTAGTTTGTAAATATTTATAAGATAAAAACACTAATATACCTCAAGTGGACTTTAGAAAAGATTGATGAACTACAGCAATTAACATTACTATCATAAAACTCTTCGATGTATAGAAAGAATACCATAAAAAATTGATTTGAATGGTAAAAGCTGTTATTCAGCTTCTTTAGGCGGAAGAAAAAACGCTGTCTAAAATGTTTTCAGAAATTAAAAATATTTTTGGCAAAGTTGTTATGAATCGAACTAACGTTTTTTAGTGGGGTTGTGAATTTAAGGATGACAGAACTAATATTTATGACAACCAATATTCCATTTTATCAATGAATTGGTGCAAGTAATCGAGAAAACTGAAGACCGTAGATTGACTATGAATTGTTTGTGATGTTTTAATAACTTTCAAGGACTCTCTTATACGAGACAATATCAGAAATGCTGGAATATCGAAAATTGTGTGTAAGATGGGTTCTAATATAGTTGAATCAGCAGTACAGATTGAATTGGGTCGCTAACTCTCGCAAATTATTTGAACAATTTGAATATGTAGGTGACAATATTTGTAGTTTTATAATGACTGGTGATAAAACTTAGGTGGATAATTATACTTCTAAAACCAGAAGATAGTCATCATATGGCGTCACATCGATTCATTGCCTGCAAAAAAATTCAAAACCACAAATTCGGACAAAAAATTATGGCTTTCGTGTTTTGATACCGTGAAGGAATTTTTCGATAGAATTCTAAAGGAGAGACAATAGGTATAACAAAATACTGCAAGACCCTAAAAATACTCAAAGTGTCCATTTAAAATAAAAATAAGAGAATGTTGTTTAATGGGCTGTATTTTTTGTATGATATTGCTCATATGAGCAATATGATATGTACTCACACAACAGCGATCACAAAATAATATTTTAGATTCACTCGGCTGGGACATTTTAAACCACCATACTTATTTCCTAAACTAAGAGGTTTCAGACTTCCATAATTTCATTTTGCTGAAGGGTTTTATAGGTGTAATAAAACTTTTAACCGATGAGGAGAAGATGTAAGCGGTTTTATAGTGGAGAAAGAAGTTGGCGGGAAACTTCTTTGAAGAGGGTAAGAAAATCTCGTTTCGAAGCTCAAAATATGCATAGATGGGAATGCGGTTATGTAAAATTTTAGCTGGCATCTTGTCCAATAAAAAGATACTTTTTTCAGTAATATTATTTTTAAAAGTTAGAAAAATCGAATACTTAAACTTCTTAAATATGCCCCGTATGAATCGAATTTTATACTGCACAAGTTATGCAATGAAGCAAGGATTGGCAATATATCCAAAACTGGCCCTTGATGACAGAGTTGCAAAAAAATTATAAATAAATGTACGTAAATTATTTAACTTAATTATAATTTTGATGGTAAAGTAATTATAACAAAAAACAACAATTGATACGAAATTTTGAGATTTACGTATGTTTATTTATTAATAGCGATTACGTCGGTTTTTAATTACACATTAAGACAAAAATAAAAGGATTTTTCAAATCCGTATAAAATTGTCTATTTTATGATTGTAACAAACATATTTTTTTTAAGTGTAATTTAATATTGTATATTAGCATTATTGGTTTTTCATATTCATAATTGTTTGCTATAAATAGGCCAGAAGACTTCTTTAATAAAGAACGAAATATGTATGTATTTATTTGATCGTTCATTGGCAAGGGGCTCTGTTTGCACCCCTTTAAAATGAGCGTAATTGCACTAATTATTAAAAATATTGCTTTTCAACATTTTGCTGTTGTATTCATATGCGCCCACGAGAAAACACCATTTGGCGGCCAAGTAGTTATACCCAATACATATTCAGTTGCGTATATTGCGTATTCTCCAATATGTAATAAAATTTTCTAACCTGATATTTCCTAAATCTTAAATTTTTTTTTTATGATAATTAATATACTTTCCTTCTTTTAGATGGAAAGAGGAAGCTAATTATTTATCTGGGGGATATCCTCTAGTTGTGATTTTGATTGTATTACTGGTTTATAAAAAACAGAAATTATGATACTCAATTTTGTAAAAAAATCTGAAGTAAATAAAATTATTGCATTATTTATAAATTTGATAGTTTCAAATGTATTCATTAGTTATTATTAACGATTGCACTTTGTTTAACTTATAAATTTTAAAAAATTTTAAATTTTTTTCAACAAAAATTTATGATATTTATTTTTTTTTTAATTGTGTGAATACTAAAAGCTTACAATGTATATTAAATATATATATATATTGTCAATCTATTATTACATAAAACATTTGTGAGCCATATTTATAGTTTAATAACAAGTATAAAGTGTTACAACTATACTAGTCCTTCCATAAGGTTTCTATTAAATAGAAAAACACACTTCTAAAATTCAAAAACCTTGATACAGTTATTGAATCAAATGTTTTTGAATTTTTCATTTCTTCGTGATTCACCTGTAAACTACCCTATCACTATTAAGTTCTAAGGAGGGGAGAGTATACATGTTTACCAGCATGCACACGATGTAAACAAATGGCAAAGTAGAGGCAATTGAGCAAAGCGCGCGCGCATATTCAGTAAGTCGACACACCACAGCCACACACGTCGCGCGACTGAACCGTGACCACCCAGAAGCCTAAGCGCCCAGTGGCCATCCGACTTAGTGCATAGTAATAATACTGCCATCTCTTCCTAATTAATATATTTAGCGTCAACTTTCTTCAACGCGTTTGTCTATCCATATGTCTCTTTGTCTGTAACTATTCAACTACCTCTTATACGGCAATATTTTTACTCAAAATAATTATTTGAAGTCATGTATTTTTAAATGAAATATAATCTATGGCCGTCTAAATATAAAAATCCACATGTCATCAACATACCATTTTAGAAAAAAGAATAAATAAGTAAATATAAACATGTATATATATTTCTATATCTCTCCCTGTTTCGGAAGTGTCTATTAATGAAATTGATTAACACCTGGAGATAAGATGCAGGTGCTGTTATTCTTGTCCCTAAAAATTACTATCACTAGTCTTTTTCTTCCGTCTAAGTAAAAAATATTAATAACTTCTGAAATATTGGTCCAATTCATTAGTTATTATCTAATAAATAAGCTAGTTAATTATGTATGATGATACTTAAAAATTAAGTTGGCATCCTTATAAGGTACAAGAAATGATTATAAAAATAGTTTATTATTAAGAAATTCATGAGAAAAATTCTCAATATTACTTTTGTTTATCGATTAATTATGTAGTTCATAATAAGTTACTCTGTGCTTTCTGTTGGCTCTATCATAAATCTGAGTTCACTAGTCTAACTTCATGTAAATGAATCCTCAACAAAAAGTAAACTATAGACTGCCTATGAAAGTAGTGATGTTTATGTGTACGCACAGGGTCTAATAGATGCGCTCCAACTCAACCCTGAAAAAGGAGGTTTTTTCAGTTGTCCATTAATAATGAAAATTATCATACATATAAATTACTTTTTTTTTTTATTAAACTTAGTTAAATTAAAAATGTATTCGGTAAAGTGACTAAAACTTAAGAATTACATTTTTATGTTATGTAGAAAAATATTCATTTAGCAATTTGTGGAGTTTAGAGGTTCTTGTTCCCCAAAAGTCATAAAATTTTCCTGTATTTTTGCACTAAACAAATTATTGTGTTATAAAATACGATATTTGTAAAATGTAAAATAGTTTTTGAACTGTTAATAATATTTTTAATACAAGTTCGGATAAATATATACAGAAATATTTTGGATGAATACAGATGGATATCTGACAGTGATTAAAATCACTATCATAAACAACGTATCGATGTAAATCTATAGATAAGGTTTAATTTTTAAAAAGAATTATTGGATTATTTTAATAGAATCATAAAATCCTTTTAAGGAAATAAGATTTGATGATTTCCTTGATTATACAGTGATTACAAGTTATATGATTTATATGTGTATAACATAAATAAATATTTATTACAGTACTTAAAATTAGTATCAAACTAATATTTAATAATTTAATATAGTAATTATTGTAGCAAAATTATAAAGTTGTTCATCCAAAACTTTTTCAAAAGTAAAGTTAAAAGAGATATACTTTTTATACGTAATTTTCAAGTTTTAAATCTCTCTGTATAAGGGGACATTATCAGAATAATAATAAAAGAAGTCGTATGATAAACTCTGTTACAAAATTTATAAACTGAACGTTTAGTTTAAACATAAAAGAATCAATACTTAGTTAGCAATTTAATACTTCTATTAATGAGAAATAGTACAATATTTAAAATACAAAAGAACGCGTCACAGTTTAATAGATACAAAACATAAGATAATAATTGTGGTTGAATTCAACGGTCCTATGTAGGCTGCTAAAGATAGCAAAAAAGAATTTGGAATTTGTGAAACATATTTTAAAATATTTTGAAGTTAACTGTAATATTTAACTAAAAATTACCTTTGTGATTGTTCTACTATTGAAAATCGGCCAACGAGGTAAGAAACACATAATTTTTATAAAATTTTAGAACTTTTTAATACGTTTTTTCAAGTTTTTTTTTATGCGCAATCGAATTTAATCGTTTTATCATAGTGATGTTAATTACTGTAAGAATTCAATCTATACTCTTATATCCAATCTAGATTATATTCTGAAATATTTGGAAAGTTGTCCTTCAATACAACCATTATCATGATATATTTCAATGGTGGTGGACTGCTAATAAATACACTATTGACAATAGAATTATATAATATATTATTATTTTGTTATTTGATATGATATTTTTACTGTACCTTAATTTACAAAAAGCTAACTTAATTTCTTTTAAATCATTAAAAATTACTTTAATCTTTAATAGAAATATTTCAAAACCTAGGAAAAAACTTAATTTTATTTTTGTTAAACAAGTTTTAAACCAATTAGAGTTGATTTTTTTTTTCGCCAATAAAAATTTAGTTACATCCTTTTTTCTAGAAGATGTCGATTTATTCTGTCATATATTTTCTTAATTTTACTTTTCAAATAGCTTTAACATTTTTTCAAAGTGTTATAATATTTAGTTGACCGCAAAATGACATTTTATAATCCTCAATGAAAAAAATATTTTTTGACTTCGTCGTTACTATATTAGCTAAAATTACATATGTTTTCTAATAGGTGGTCTAAGACAAGTCATAACCAATAAGTCAACATAAACATAATATGACTATTATTTTTCACAAGATTTTGTAACGTTGTAGGCGGTTAACATTACTAGGGTGAACAAAAGACTGACCATATGTGGTTGACACTATTGACTAAGTAATGTCACAATTTACTACCATACTTTATAGCTCCTTGTATATTATATACTAACACCAACGTCTCTCATTTTTATTAATTTGATCAAATACCTTAAAATTTTAATTGCGTAATAATCTAGTATAATGTGGATTTTTATATTTTTTAGAACTATGTGTTTTTACATATACATATATTTATTTCTAGTATATAAAACTGGATGGAAGGTATTTTTAGTATTAAGTATTTTTATTTACTGATAGTGATAGGTACTATCATGTTATTTGAATATTTTATCATCATAAGTTAATTAAATAATATTTTTTGCTAACATATTTGCTATATTATCAAAATATCCCATTAGATTCTGACATCTCTAATAGCATTTTATTCAGAGAATATTTTGCGTTATTTTTTTTATTAATTTTTACAGTTATGGTATACGTTAAAAGCATATTTTTTATTATTTGTCTTTAAATAGAAAAAAAATATACTGGCTAGATCAAAAGTTATTAAAGATGTACGAACCTGGTGTGATACACTAACAGTATATACAGCCAAGATCCATTACAGTGAGAATCAATATTCAATATACATTGAAATCCAGAGAAAATTTGGGCTAGACCCCCAAATTTTAAATTATTTTTCGCAATCGAGTAAATATAATCAAAACAAATTATTTTTATCGTTATGTAAGGGACAAACCACATTGTTATTACAGGCAGACAATTAGTCCACTTGCAAACTACAGAAATATGTAGTTACATATTTTTTTTTTATCTCTTCGGGAATCAAAGCCTTAATTTTAATTTACTTAGATGGGAATTCATATTATTAACTTGACTATATTATAGTCTTTATTATATATCTATATTTGACTTTATTATATTATAAAAAAAAATTACAAACAATAAATCTGTCCGATCAATCGTTAGCGTTTTAAAATTGTTTAAACATTTGAATTTAAAGTAAAAATTCATCAATAATTTGATTTTCTTTATACTAGAGGTAGTCAATTGACTAATTGGCTAATTAGCCAAGACTTAATTTTTATGATAAAAATTCTCTCTTCGGTAACCGACAATATATGACAGTAAGTTTGCTTTAAATATAAAAAGTATATTAACAGTATATTAATAGACAAAAGTTACTAAAAATAAGATTTCTATAGTTAGATAATATCTAAGTCAATGAAAAATATTTTATGTAAGAAAATGGTAAAATAAAAACTTTTGTTATTCTTAACAATAAAATATCTTCTTTTTTCTTCTTCTCTCACGCCTTTATCCCAAATACTTGGGGTTCACTACTCATATCCTAAATGTCCACTTGACACGATCTTCTACATAATCTATACACACACCAGCAGTCCTCAATCACTCCCAATTACTCTCAACCACCTCTATTTCGGTCTTCCTCTTCTTCTTTCAACGTTTATTTTCATATCCGATCTTACAGCTTCAGATTCATCTTTCCTCGTTGTATAACCAAACTATCAAAGCTTATTTTATCTCATTTTATCCACGATCGACGCTACTCTTTTGCTTCCTCCTACATAATCATTCCTTATCTTTTTTTCTCTCGTCATACAACTCATCCATCTAAGCATTTTCATATCTCCATTGTGCATTCTGTGCTCTATTTTCTTGTCAATCATCTGACACTCTCACTACAGTCTTATAGAACATATTTTTTAGATTCATTGAGATTCTCCTATCGTACAAAACATCAGGTGTTTATCTACACTTAATCCACGTGCATTTAATCAAATATTTCACATCCTCATCAATAACACACTTTTTTGTACAAATGATCCTAAATATTTAAAAATTTCCATGTCATTTATCATTTCTTCGTTTACTGTTATTACTCTCGTCATTTCATTGCCTTCATGTTCTCTTTCATCAAACTCATACTCTATATATTCCGTCTTACTTTTAAAAATCAATAATCCCTTCATTCAAAAAATATACGAAACTATAAAATACCAAAAATTATTTTCATAATATTTTTATTTAAAGAGCGTTAAAAAATCATTTTGTGTAATAGGATGATTCCTAAAAAATTACACGTATCCAGTTTATACGAATCCAGCTGTTCACTTAACAAGTTATATAATAATTTTAGGTCTATCATTGAAAATAATTCTTTGCTAAAATTGTATAAAATTTCATAAACAAAATAATTAATTTAAGTCTTTTTATACTATATTTCTTAAATCCTATCTTGATCTTCAGCTAAACTTCAGGTAGTGTTTGAAAGCACCATTGAAATTCCGCCCTAAAAATAACTAATAATTTATTTTATTTTAGTAGATCGAGTAAATCCAGTACACAACTTGAAAGTCGCAAATATATAGTAAAATTATAACAATAAGAAACTTCTTATAAACAACTCGTTAATTAACTTTGATTGAGACTAGAATTTTTGCGTTTCCATTAGTCATGGAGTAAAATAAAAACCTTAGGATAAAAATAAAGATTTTTTGTCCAAAATAATATGTTGACAATATTTTCTCACCTCAAATACCATTCGGAAACATTCAAGATATATATTTTATTTAAGTAAATAAATTCAGTACTATTTAAGTCGTCTACTTTATATTGTATGTCTAAGAATAATGGAAACCTATTATATTTTTGGCATGATAACGAAAATTAAATTTCATGCTCATTTGTACGTACTTTTATTACATATAAATTTCCCCTCCTATGGCATCATTGGAGTCTAAGAATAATATTATTATTGCGTTACCACTGTCAGTGACCAGGCGACCATCAACCCAACCAAAGTGGGTGGTCTTAATCTGCTCTTTAGTTATTTTCTAGTTACTTATTTAAGTTCAAAATACATCCGACCCCACCACTATCACCGCTAATAAAATAAATGTATATAATATTTTATAAAATACATTTATATCTTAAAGATATAAATATACGATAATTAACACAACTTAATATTGTCTTCGTGTTTACATGAAATTAAGTCATCTACAAGAAGAAGAGATGAATTTAATTTTACTGTTGTTATCATTGTAATCATATATAAATGTAACATAATCATAATTTAGTGCATATAAATTTTTAACTTCAGACAAAACCACTTATTTTAAGCTATAAAAAAGAAGTCATGAGATATTAGTACATTACTAATATGCTAAAACTAAAAAATTTGTTAAATACCACACATGTTAAGGATACTTAAAATTTGTACTTCGAGCTGCGGCTAATCCTACAGGAGGGATATACTCCTCGTTATCTCCCCTCAGTATGCGCAAGATTTGAGCTCTTAATTATTTTTAACCACGGGTTTTTTACTCACTTGAGAGAGAAAAAAAAAAGTGCTAATGACGTCGCTTATATGAAAAATTTAGTTACACAAGACCATGTAATGAAAAATAAAAACTTATTAATACAACATAATATGTTTGGCATAATTATAAATTATATTATAGTTAATAACTTTCGATAAATAAATAGGAAATTGTGCAATCAGTTTAAAGGAGAAACACTTAAATGGAATAGCTAGACATTAGTGATGCTTTTGTATCACTAGAATAAAAAAACGTTCTTATTTTTTTTTTTTTTGGTAAATGTTTATTTCATTTTATAAAAATACAATAATTTTATTTAATACATACTAAAGACACGAAAAAATAAACAATATATAAAACAAATTATTAAACTATAAAACAACTTTTGTACTAAAAATCTAGTGATCAAACTATACATATATTAAAAAAAAAGTTAAACTCAAAATAAGAAAATATAAATAAAAAGAAGAAAAATATATAATGTTTAACATTTTTCGTTTTTAAAAAAATGTTTTATAACTTAAATAGTTTTTGGTATCTTGGTCTAACAATTGGTCGTTCCAATCGACTAAAAACAACAGTTAAAGTAGTGAAAAAATTAGAAACATTGATTCAAAGATGAAATATATTTTCATAGCGAGAAAATATACGATTTAAATGGAGTATTTATATTTACAAATATATAGTATTAATTATTCAATATGAATAAATTTTAGTAATTGTTAATTTGACAAATTATTCCAAAAAAGTAATAAATATCTTTGACAATCTAAGACTTGGTGATGAATGGTAGTACCCATTGGACTATTAACTGTTATATAAAATTGTAAACATGAAATTCATGGCAATTTTATTTCAATTCTTATAGCTACCTTAGAGCTATCACCTGTGTCGACCATTTGACTAGTAAAAGCATTGTAAATATTGCAAATGAATAAAAAACTTCCTGTTTTAATGAAGCCGCTGATCCTTTTCCAGTTGAGTTATACCGATTTCTACTATCAGGTTGGTAGTCCGGACCATTAACTAGCATTATTTCAATTTCAGGTCTATCAGGATCTTCCTCAAAAGTCTTGGGTCTGTGCTTTTTTCGATTTTTACGACTATTTTTAGTACCTGAACTATTCAAGTTATCACCTTCCCCATAACATAACCTAGCCATGCGTTCTTTGTTACGCAAACAATCAAGGGCTGTTATTCCAGAGCATCGACATCGATTCATTTTGACTGCTTTCTCCTGACGTTGCAGTATTTCTATTGAATTTAGACACCTTTCAGTACACGACACTCCTTGAATCATTCTTTTGCAGTATGTGTGATAGTAACCCAGTGCAGCCGAGCATACTGGATCAACAGCACATATCCATTGTGCTAGTTCACATGGAACTATAGTTTCGTTTTTAGACGCTTCTATTACAAGTGGACGGCAAATTTCAACTCGAGCTTTCATTTCCTCGCAGTATCGATCCCTGCATGTACACTACAATCAACAGTCCAAAATAATAAAATCAATTAAAATATTAAATCTATTTATGATGTTTGCCATATAATAAAATGACTATAAGCATTTTATTATATTATATTTTATTTTTTATAGATTCTATTAATCTCAACATTAATACAATTTGACAGTTTATTTAAATTTAAAATTAAAATATTTATAATTAGAGATGAATCAATAAAGAGTAATAAAAAACATAATACTCTCAATATATTTGCATTGGAATTTGAATAAACAGCAAATCTAAATTTTGTAGCAACAAAAAACTCTCTTGGAATTTTAACTAATGTTGAAATACTTCTTAAGTGAGTTTTATTGAATTTAACTTATTATTCTTTAAATGTACTGTTGCAACTTATTTTTGTATTAAAATAAATATTAATATCGTCATGTAAACTTGATAATCGTTAATACTAGGAAAAATCTTTATTTAATTAATATTCAAAGTAAGTAAAATTGATTCTTGCTCTTGTCAAAATTACTATAAACTTTTAATAATTTATTTATATTAGTAATATGATCTGAATCATATAATAGCTATAATACAATATTAAACTCACATTTAAACATTTTTAACTTAACCACTTTTTACCAAGCACCATCTTATTGGTATTAAATAATTGAATTTAGTTTCACTTTAACGTATATAATTACAATCGGCGTTAGAAGGAATTCGTTCCAAAAAAAAACGGATTTGAGGCACTAGTTACTTTTGTAGGAACGAAGCTATTTACTTCTTACGTTTTTTATAAAAAGGAACGTGGAACGTGTACAAATTCGTGTTCATAAAAAACAAGAACGAAATTTACGGTTTATTTATATTTCATTGTTTTTAATTGTTTATGAAATTGTTTTTCTTTGTTTATAGGTGTTTTAAATAAAAATATACTTTTGCATTGAAATCTGACGACCCTAATTTTATATCTGTATTATGTTTTCTTTATGTTATCCATATTTTATAATTTTAATATACTACGCTGATAAGCTTTACTAATAAATTTGTGTATAATATTAAATAAATTATCATACTAAAAACGTCATATCTTAAAAGCAAAAAATCATAGGCGTAATCTGGGTGGTTCAGAGGAAGGTTTGATCTGTAACTCTATCGAAGCCCGACCCCTCTTCATCCAAATATATATATTAAAAAAATTTCAAAAAGGGGAGAAAGTTAGATCTCCAAACATTTTGTTCAGATTAAGCCTTTACACATGAATATTAAGACATGTCCTATATTTAATTTTAAATTATGGGTATAATATTAATATAATAATAACAACAGTATGTTTTTAAATATCTTTTGAACAAAAAGGGTATTGAATTCTTCTCATAGAAGAACTGAACTTGGAACGATTTCTTTGTTAGAAAATGAAACGAAAATCTAGAACGAGTTCTTATTTTATTATGTGGACTAGTTTTGTTTAAAAAAGAATTTTCTCAACAATGATATAACTTAATAATATAGACAATTTTTTTCTAAAATCTATGTTACATTAATTGTAATCTGTTTAATTATTATCGAATAATGAATTTTAAATGAGAATTTTAAAAAAATAACATCAAAATGACGAAATTCATAAAACTGTATAATGTAAAATTTGATTTATTTTTATGCACCACAATAAACAAAGTTAATTGCAAAAAAAATTATTTCTAAAGGTAGATTTTTGGGGTAACTTTTGGAAGTTCAATATTGCCAATAATTATTTTTTTACTATTAAATGGGGGATGGAATCAAAATAAAATTTTGACTTGTCGACGAACAGTTAATACTTTTTGAGTTAGTATAGTTTTTAGTTATAAGTGAGATTGGTGAACAACGTAGACGAATTCTCATCTGAGCATTATGATAAAAATATACTGTTGCTAAATATTTCCACTTTTTCTAAATCTCTAAATGCTAATATGTCAAAGGATGTGTACACGGTGATTCTTTTAACGCTGACCAATTATTTAATTGGTAGTTATATTAACTGTTACACTCATTCAAATTTTTGGCTAAAATTGGCCAGCGTTTATAAAAAATTACTGTGTATATATACATATGTATATATTTGTAAAATACTCACGTCCAATAGCTTTTTGCCTTCTTCGGTAGACGTTAGTGTTACTAATGCATACAAACAAGATTCAGAACATGTAGTAGAATCTGCTCTTAAAGATTGGTCACACTTAGTGAAATAGTTGTGTAAAGCCATTGAACAACCCGTTGCAAATGCACACCGCACCCTTAAATCCTCGCAAGTAACCGAGTGGCGGTCAGCGGTTGTAGCAATAGTGGTAGAGGCAACCATCGGTTTATAACTCCAAAGGAAGGCTAAGCCAAAAAATGTCATGGTCGACCACCAATTTGTGGTGATCTTCATTTTTTCTAAATAAAAAAAAAAAAAATGATGTAAATATATATTGTATAACTATAATATTTTAATCATGAGTTTAATTTTGATTTTAAATATCAATGTTGTTAATAAAATTTAATATCAGAAACTGATTGATCGAAGTAGAAAAAAATTTAAATCGATATTCAAAATAGAAATTAAGTTACCAAAATTTAAATAAATTAAAAATTTTTTTAATGTATAAAATAGATATAATATTTTTTATATATATAATAAATCGAAAAAATATTTTATCGATTTAAAAAATATATTCAAATAATTTTCCGGAGTATATATTTCGAAAAAAAAATTCTATAGAAATTGTTTCTACTAATAAAGTTATAGACCATCATTGGATACCAAGATCAATTTTAAAATTCTGTATATATTCATTCACTGGTTCAACGATAAGCTTATTAAGTGACTAAACAAAAATAATGAATAATTCTTCATTATTTATTGCCCAAATTTGACAATTTTGTGTACTTTTAAACGAGGCTCTGTAGATGTAAACATGTATAGAATATTGGAGCCATTTCTATGAAATCTATCTACATTTATTACCTTTTATTATTTAAATTTAAATTTCTTGTATAGAGTTCTAGCAATATTTTGAACAAATTACTTTTCTAAAATATACAAATTATAAAATAATGGATTTATAAATCTCTACCGTTAATATTTCTGCATAATACTCTTTGTTTTCAGTTTCAGAATTATCATTACAAATTTAGCTTGTATATCTTACTTTAGTATATAATAGTATGTACTACACATTACAATTCATATTATTAATGTTGTTAATTATTATTTGAAAACTTGGTTCATAAAAAACTCCACGTAGACACTGAACGACAAATATGACAATGCCTTTATGTTTTTTTCAGCTATTATTTTTATTTTTTATTTTTTGACTGGTCACTTTTCAAAAGGTCTTAGGATTTTTTTATGGAACTCCAAAATAATTTCTTGCACAAGGCTAAAAAAGATACTATCCTTGCGATTTATGCCCGTTTATACTAAATACAAACGTACAATTCTTTTTTCTATTATTGAATATTATTACATAATATTACGTGAAAATAAATATAATTAAAAAATTAAAATTTCATTAAATGACAGAGTAATTTTTGATATTTTTCATTATATATAATTAAATCTATTTATTCTTTTAATAATTGTTAATGTTGAACTTAGTAAGTAAATTTAGTAAGTAAATTAGCCATTAGGGTATTTTCAATTAGTAAAAAATTGTAGAAATCAANTCTATACATAATTCTCAATATTTAAACGAAAAATTAGCCATTAGGGTATTTTCAATTAGTAAAAAATTGTAGAAATCAAAATAAATTAGTTAAGTTATATCAATATATCGATATAAAAATAATAACATCAATATCATTAATTAAATCAAAATTTTTAACTGATATAAAAATCATGAAATTGTAAATGGGTGTAAAACTGATTCGATTATTACATCGATTTCAAGTCATGTTTTAACGAAAATAATTTTATTTCTTATTCAAATAGTTTAAAAGATTGGTCATACTGATATTATTTTAGATTAAATACCGAGTAATACTTGTAGCTCAAGTGTGATTTGTTATTGTCAGTTTTACTATTTATCTGAGATGTCTCGCTGATAAATAATAGTGGATACTAAAAGAGATATATGCCAAGATGTACACGGCTTGACTAAGAAAATAACACATCTGTTAGTTATATATTATTATCATCATCCAGAACCCTACGCGTGTGTAACTCTACCTATTGAACTCTAGTGTTTGCTCAGTAGTACTATACACGCTACTGTTATGTATACACATTCATATGTGTGCACAAGTCAAACATCATAAAGAGATTTTTATGAAATAGAGAGAGAAATCTCCAACATAAATATTATACGACGACTTTGATGAATTCAGGTAGCTGTGTATATTAGTAGAGACAACACAATGGCGTCGAGAGAAAACAATGCTAAATAATAAAATCCTGGCTACTCTTTGACAACATTCTGTAGCGTGTGGGTCAGACAGGTCAACAAGGCGTGTGCCTACAGAAGAATGCTATAATGTGACCTTTTTCTACTCAAAATATAACACTACTTACATTTTTAATATTTTGACAGATCTATGTAATCTTTATTTACGTAGAAAAAATAAACTTATAAAATGTAAATATGAAGTTTCCTTAGCTATTTTAAAAATGATATATAACAGCATATAGCTATCATATGACAAAAAAAATAATAAATACAAAAATCTTGCTAGAGAACGTTTTCATGATTTTGGTTTAAGACAGTATGTTTAGTTAATATATTTTTGTTTACAATTAGGTTATATCGGCGGTACTTTGTATTGTCTAATAATTGAAATCACATTATTTTGTGAAAACATTCTTCTTAGAGCCGGCTAAAAAACTTTTTTTGGTGTCCAAATCTATAGTTTGCACCAAAAGTATTGTTATTATTGTCATTCTAACTAAGTTATTAATAAAAAAAAAAATTACTTAAGTTATTTTTTAACAAGATGCACCCAAGAATTATATAAACTTCGGAGTATGTCACTAACTCGGCATTTTAACAATTGATTGGCACCTTCACTTTGCACCATACACAATAATACATTAATACATTTTATACAGTGAAAATTTACTAATCATGTAACAAAGATTTCTCCAGTAAGCTGGTGATAATAATATAATGATTATAAGATAATTGTTTATTTTTAATATACAAAAAAACTGGAGTACATATTGCACACAACCGAAAAAATTTCGGAGCGAAGTTTACAATCGCTGTTATTATAATATACAATATTACTATTATAATAAACCTAATGAACAATGTATAACTTTTTAAATTTGTCATCCAAATCTCTTTATACATACAGAGTACAGATATGTAGAGTAGATTTAAATCTAAGAAATGAACGGTAGAGATTTTTTTATACTTTAAAAGAATAATAGTTTTTAATTATTTTAAGTAAAATATAAAGTCATTTTTAATGATAAGTGATGTAATATATGAATTGAAATGAAAATAGTACGAGTAAGCATTGATTGGATAATTATCATTAAGATATAAGTAATTTAATACATTGTAGTAAAATAATTAGAATTGTTATTTTAATGAGTAACGATTACTAATGCATTTACTTATATATAGAAAAAAAATAATTGTTTGATCGGTTATTGGTCAAAAATTCGCAGTATATTGACTCAGTATACTGATAATTTAGTAACTTAATACGTAATTTTTAATACTTCTGATTAGGTAAAATGAAATTTATCAACTTAATACGTAAGGACTAAAATATTAAATAGAATGTATTTTATAATAAAATATGATATAGCAAACATTTTCCCGTAATAATCATTGAACAATTTTCTCAACAGTTCTATAAAATTATATAAAACTAGTTATTTTTAATTTACTTTGATAAAAATATAAAAGTAAATTAAATCTGTGATGTTCGGGCAAAATGCGATATGTATAATTGCAATTTTTATAAAAATGAAATTTTGTAAATGCTTTTACATGTGATAAATATAATTAAGTGTAATCTATTAGTTTCAATTTCATTTTTATAAAAATTGCAATTTTAAATTTATCTAAAACTAAAAATATTAAAAATATTGTATTCCAAAAACCACAAAAAATTACTAAAAAATCGCGGATACGTATTTCGGGAACAATCTTATCATTATTGACGCTAAACACATACTGACAGTATGTGTTTAGCTTCTTATGTTGAATATTTTTGATACTTTTTAGTTTTAGATTAATAATATTTTTAGTATAGTTTTAATTTTAAATAATATTAGCCACAAGTGATCGATTTTCATTATACTTAACCCATTTTACCCGAACGCCGCAGAAATAATTAACAGCAAGAATATTCAAAAAAAGCATGACCATTTTAAATTATTTTATCCTTAGTAGTTGGTTTTATTTGAAATCTGTCACAATTTTTATAATATAATCTTCAAAGAAGTTAAAGAGTGTACGTAAGACATGGCTCTATTATTGAGAATAAAAGACCCACATAATTCACAGGTGCACAACAATGTGTGATTGTGCATTTATGCGGAATTAACACATTTACTACGACCTGTCAGACAATTTTCACCTGTCGTCGACCCTGTACCGTCGGGTATCTTAATCCGTGTTGGATTACACGCTTGGCGAGCTCCTATGTCCCTTTGGAAAACATGTTATTTCTCTTAGATATTTTTTACGATCCCCACAAACTAGGTTAACTATTTATAGAGAATATTAAAAAAAAAAAGTTGTTGTTATTCACATAACTATACGATTTTTGAATTATGTCAGTTATTACATTTTTTGTAACAATTGCTTATTTGTTTAATGTGCTGAAAAAAATAACACTCTCATTATGATCAGACAAACTAATAATGGTAATAATACCATAATGACCGAAAAACTGCAACGTGAAGGTATATTTGTATATACTAACACAATATAATAATTATCTGTTGGCTGGTAAAAATATTCTAAACAAGACAATTGATCACCAAAAGAGATTTTATCACTTTATTCCAATTAAACTCATAAACTACAATTAATGTATACATACATTATGTGTAAATTTGAAACTTTACATATACTAAATTTCTAACAACTCTGCAACGAGGCAATTTTTTTACCAACTATTTAAATAATAATATACGCTTCCCAAAACAATGAACACTTATTTAATCAAGGTATGAGCATCATGTGTAGGTAAAATTTTTCTTATACACAATATACATGGACACATTTATTAATGTAATATTACTTGATATCTTATTTATTAGAATCGGTATTTTAAGAATGTTTAAAGGTTATTTAAATGTGGTCATTTAAATATTAAAAAGTAAGATGCTAGATGAGCGCATGAAAAAAGATAAAAAGATAAATAGATGGTTTTTAACAAACGTTGAACCAAATAATTGAAAAGATACACTATTTGACATTTTTTAACCGTATATTTAAGACTACAAAATATTACAATAGTTTTATTTTTATAGTTAAATAGTTTATAATTACACGAATACTCAAATTATATGACATATTATTAATTAAAACTAAAAGAAAAAACGTAATTTTTTCTGGATATTAAATTTATAGGAAAGACAAGAAAATAAGTTTCTGTATAATTCAACATACTATTGCTTAAATTTTTTTAATTAAAAAATAGCATAAAAAATGAATTAATAACGTGTTTTATAACTCAAGCTGTAAGTTAAAATTTAAAGCACATTACATTACGCATATAAAAAATACTACTATACTTTTCAAGCTTTCATTAGGATAATTAAACCTTAAGCTATCGATCATGTACGAATTGCTCAGATATTATAACTAATATTGAATTTTAGATAATTGAAAATTCAGTTTTGATATGAGTTGCTTTTATAGAATATTAAAAACTGTTTTATTTACTAAACAAAAATATGTTGATCAATAGCAAATAATTAATATTCAATATGATTTTTTGAGAATTAATTTGTTAGGAGCGCAATATTGGTAAAGGATTAATATATTTTATTTCTACTTCTTCCAAAAGGTTCATTAAATAGAACCTCTATTTGTTATGTCTATACACATACTGTAGACCTAATTTATGTATGTAGAATGACAGCCGCTATCTATTTTTCATATACACAATAAGTTTGTGACCGTAAAAATGGTTTACACCCCTTACAAAATAGATTTAGTAAATTTCAAAGAAATGTCGTTAAGTAGTCTCAATTGTATAATGGTGTTAAAACGGTCTTGAACCTCAAAACCTCTAGACCCGTATTTTATATTTATTAAGACTTTCCAATTTTTGGGCAAATAAATAACCTAATAAAACATAGATTGTTCCAAATGTTTTGGCTTTGATAAATTTTACTACAGATATTAGTTTTTTAATATTTTGAATATTAATTGTTATTTAATCCTATATTTAATGTAAAGTTATTTAATTCTAATATAGTAATTTCTCTTTTTAAAAACCTTTTTTCGAATGATTTTGTATTAGGCTATAATAATGATATTTATTTTCATTTTTAATATATTAATATTTAATACAATTTCATTAATTTGGTCAATTTTAAACATAGAGTAGATACAACTAATTATTCCAAAGAGATGGGGCTTTTTAAATTCAAAAATCTTTTTTGAGAAATTTCCGAAACATTTTTTTTTATTTTAATAACACTCATTTATAACTTCATTACGAATACAATATTTTTTAGGTATATTAATTCTAAGATATTTCACTGGATTATATTTCAGTGGTTGGTTTTCACTACGATATAAATAATATTCTTATGACGCTAATGCAATTTTAGAAACTAAATCTGATAAAAATTTACTCTTCAACTAAAAATTTCGTTATAACTGACCATTGATGTAAAATAGAGTTAACAAAACAGAATTTTGTTAATTATTTTTTATTTTTAATATTAAGTAAACAAAATACATTATGTTTTTACTTACAAAATAAGTGAAATATTATAAGTGCAATAGTAAATAGTATATTATTCTAAAAGTTTTTATCGTGTTTTTATATTAAATTACCACGTGTAATTTATTAAATCTTTTATAAAAAATTAAGTGCAAAGGGTTTTAGTAATTATTATTTTAAAAAGTACTTACAACCAAGTTTTTTCATTAATTCTATCCCATCGTTATAAAATGTTCATTTAATCAACTTTGTAGCAAACTCACGAATCGCACATCACTTTTTAGTAACTTACAATATGTTTTAAACAAAATTTACCGAACTCCAATAAAAGGTTAATAAATTTATTTAATTAATTTGAAGTATTAATATACAAAATAACTGTTAACATTTAAAATAAAATTCCGATAATAACTTTTTTAATTTAAAATTTATATAGTATCAAGACGCTTCAATACCACCCACTAGTAGCTCACAAGATGTTCGCCATACGACTAACTATTCATGGGAACGGGTACCTGCAGTTCACAAGAGATACGAAACGACATCTGGCATTCCCCTTCTACCAATATCGTCGTCATAATGTAATGGTTTTATCCTGCAGTATCCTCGTCGTTTTATACATTCTAATCTCTACTCGTTTTCTGTACGTAAAACCGTGATGGCATCTCAAATTATTATTTCTTGAGTCTCACACCTATTTGACTCCCATAAATCATCAACTTAATATCTTATTTTGTCACCAATATGCGAATAGAAGTTATGTATGTGCTACGTATACATTTTATGTCTAGATACTCTTTAGCTGGCCAAGTGTTAAGCAATATGAACAGTAATGTGGTTCATAAAAGTAGTATTGAAGTTTATGAACTGAAGAAAAAGCTAACTTGGCTACAATGAAGATAGCACTGTTTCAATAGGTAGACTTTTTTGAGAAAGGGCATGTTGAAACTTAGCCCTTTTTTACTTTTAGTTTTTTGTTGAGAATATACCATTACATTTTTCTTAGTTTCAATCAAGATAAAACATAATATTCATAATTCACTAAAAAATCAGAGCAGGTAACTACTTCATCTAAAAATGATGCTCCTACCCATAAGACCGTCTATTTTTAAAAATCAACCATTTTCAGACTTTTTCTTTTACTTACACTATAATAACTATCTTTTGTCCAAATATCACTTTTCTACCTGTACGGAAAGTGCCTTATAGTTTTGATGATGAGTCTATCAGTAGCAAAAATGAAAACTTAAATATATTTCAATTTTCATATTATTTGATATTAATAGCTAGTTTTTACAGCGTTCTAAGCTACTAAAGCCTAATCTATGTTTCAAATTTCAAAAATCTATCTTAAAAGAATTCAAAGATATGGTAGTTAGAAAAATCAGACAATTTTTTCCGTGTAATAATGTATTATCATTGTTAGAATGTTGCTTGGCGTACTGTCGAATCCCAAGTCACAAATGCACAATTTGTTTTAATCATGTTAATAATTATACATAACAAATTTAAACACGTATTATTTAAAAGTCGAGTAATTAGATATTTATTTCATTGTTATTGGATTTCCCGTTTTAACAAAACAAAATGTGTCAAAAGAAAAAATTAGATTCTTTTGAATAATACAACAAATCAATTTGTCTAACGTGTAGACAAATTGACAGGTTGAATACCATTTTGCTGATATGTAACAATTAAAACAACTTGGTTCACAATCTAACGATTGCGTGATAATAATTCTATAGTAATTCCTTTTGATTTATGAAGACGAATATAGGTACAAAACGACTCTATTGTTAGATTTTGCAACAAAAAAAAAAAGTTTGATCAGTGTTTGTAATTTTTGGTCAGCCTATTATTCAATTGTTGTAACACTTTCAGTGGCCGTGACATTTTTACACGATCACTGACAGCCACGTAATTCTTTTGAAAGATGGCACCTTTATATTTTACGATTTAGAAAAATGCAATAATATCATAATATGGAATTGTATAAAATATTTAATGAAATATTAAAGCGACTTCAATAATCATTTGTAACAGTAATACATTATTAACTTTATAAAATTGTTTTTTTGTACTAAAACATTTATTTTGCATATACATAAATCTGTTATTTTTTATAAAATGGATAATCTTTAAAACAATTTTATTTATGAAAAAATAATTATTATTCTTTGCTCTTAGAATTAATTTTATACGTATAAGTAATAATATTTTTTTTAATCAAAAATTGATTTGATAAAAAAATTCTATGGCATATTAACTAATTAGATACAAATATTTAATTTCTAAAATTTACATCAAGAGAGATAATTTCTATAGAGTTCCAACATTTTACGAATCAATTACCGAAGAAAAAATACCGAGAGGACTTATTTTTTGCTTTTTAAAAATGTTGATTGATATAAGAAATCATTAAAAAAAATATTTATTTCCTTAAATAATTACTAAAATTGACACATTAGTTTTTTGAAAACAACTACAGGATTTTATAATATTCATTAATCTTATTAGGGTTCAGATATTTATGAATTTGCATATATTTTAAGTATAATCTGATTCAAGTAAGATACATATTCAATATTGTAGTCTAGATTTCAAATCTGCAAACTTATTAAGAATTTTTTACATTAACTCCTCAACATTATGTGCATATTTCAGTTGTTCTCTTGAATTTGTAATATTTCATCAAATTTAATTTATTCATATTCAAAATTGTTTCCTTAATCTCGTTTACGAATCGACTCATCTACTTGTTGAATGTCTATTATTGCTCAGCACATAAAACCACTTATCAGTTTGTATAAATGTTATTTAAATTACCAATATGTACATGTGTTCTGGTAGGTTTTATCTACGATTAGGATCTTAACTCTTGATTTTCATTAAATTAGTATTTTTGTTGAATATTCAATATTTAGTAGGGTATTCAATTTCGATTTGCCGACTTTTTATATGTTCCCATGATATTGATTATTTTTGAAATATCGCAATAATCAAACAAAAAAAAATTATATATATAAATTATATATATAAAATTTTTTTTTTGAATTTTGGTCACTTTGTTATAAAATATATATTATTTGATATTAGGCCAAAAACAGTTCCTGATCATCTGTCAAACATTTTGCAAAAAAATGTTTAATAAAGAATTTTGAAAAAAAATTAGTGAAAACGATTGAATAATAAATTTAATTTTTTTTTTTCGATTTATTTTTTCATCCGATATTGGGAACAATCTTTTTTTTTCATTATAATATCGCTGAAATTCAGTACGATATCAATATCTAAAAATATATCGTCCAAGAACACTAATATTTAGTAAATTTCAGCACGTGCGGTGTTTATACAATTTATTTAATGTATATTTTTTAATAAATAATTATGCTTAAATTTATAAGCAGAAACGTTAAATAGTTTGCTTAAGATATTTTTAATTCTGAAGGCAAAGTGTTATTTTGTAAAATATGTGAGGTTAAAGTTTCCGCTAATGAAAATTTTTCAGTAGTACAACATTTAAAAAATACAAAACTCGAGTATGCTGCAAATAAAACAATACACGAAAAAATTAAGTTCATTCGTTAACTCAAAATAGAAGTAAAATAAGATCATTCAACATCGATCTTGTACAAGCTTTACTATAGTTAAATATTCCACTTTAGGGGTACAATTTTTTTTTAAATAATGAGTTTTAAAAAAAATATTTTACCAAACATATACCCAATGAATAAACTTTGAAAAAAAATTATGCCTTCGATATTTATCAAAAAACAATAGATAAAAAACAGTCTAAGATTTTTAAACGAAAATTGGGGTCCTTGTCAACAACAAAACTATGGCTAATAAAATTTTTTCTATAGCTAATGTCAATGTCGGCATACTCAATTATGAAAATCCCGATAAAATCATGCTTTTTAATTACGAACTTAAAAAAACAAATCGTACAACAATAGCATAAATTTTTAATAGAACTGTACATTTTAGGGATAAAACATGACAACGTGTTATTGCTAGTTAGTGACGTCGCGATTTAAATGATTAAGGCAGAATGAGCAATTCTAGAACTTTTGCCGAAAATAATTCACATAACTTGTTTTTCTTGTGCATTACTGTGTAGTTGAGCAAATCGATAACCATTTGACATTAGTTATTAAACTTAATTCTTCAAAATCATTGCCTATCATATCTCTTGAAGAAAAAGGAAAATTTTTGTCAAATTCTGTTAAAGTTATTATTATGTAACATGAAAAATGACCGACAGCAGCAATTATTCTGAAAGACATTTGGCATTTATTAATTTTAAAAATATGTGTTAAATTAAAGCTTATAGTACGAACTATAAATTAAAAAAACAGTAGCACAAAGGGGTCGCGGCACAGTGTAAGCGTAGCATAGTTGGAACTAGTATAGATGAAATCTGACAATGATTAAAATCACAATCATAAAAAACGCTTCGATGTAAATCTGTAGATAGTATTTAATTTTAAGAAATTGGTAGATTATTGAAAAGAAAAATTCTGACCCAAAAAGAATTACGGAAAAATTGCAAAAAAATCATTGTTACAGGTAATGATTTTTACTGAATCAACAAACGTTCGTCGTATTCGTATTTCATAAAATTGGCAATTTAAGCTGATTCAAATGTTAAAATTAATTTTTTCGACTTTAAAGAAAAAAAATTTAAATAAGTTTAACATTATATTCTATGTCAATTAAATTTATATAATATTCATGAAAATCAGTGTACCTCCTTATAAGGTATTTTAAAATAAATTAAAATACAATACCAAGATTTTAACACAAAAATAGCATGGTTTTAACTACGGCAACCTTTGCACACAGAAGATAAGTCATCGGGAAAACTTTTTTTTTTTGAATTTATAGTACATAACATTAGCTTTATTTTAACATATGTTTGAAGCTCAGAGTATTTCCGGAATATTTTTAAAACTTAAGTTGAAAAAGTTAAATTTTTGTGCAAAAGTTGCTATTTTGAAACCCCCTATGGGCAGGTAATCGGGCAAATTTATATCAAATATAAAAAATAATTATTTTCATTTGTTCATTTTCAATAAGTTTTTAGAATAAATTTTTAAAAAAAAAATGTCGAAATTTACCCAACCCAACCAATCATTATATTAATGATATTTAGATATATTACATTATATTTCCGCGCATTGACATTTTGATAACTGATAACTTAATTAGCACTTTAGTAGAAAAGTATTGAGATATGTAATTTTTACATCCAGTTATGATGTATTGTTAAGGAAAATTAAGATAGTGTAAATGCATAATGAACACGTAGCTGTTCAAATAATTTCTTAATTTTAAATAATATTAAAAAATATGTATGCGGCCGTCGGCAAAAGTACCATAAACAAAGATTTAAATCGTGTTCAGCCGCGTCAGAGACATTTTAATATTAATAAAGAAATTATCTGATGGAGGCTTATGTAATTTTACAACAATATTTGTTGCATACGTATAATGATGTATACAACGATATAGCGATGGTGGACCGTAGATATTACCATCTTACTATAAATGCACTGCATAAGAAAGAACTATCACAATGTTGGACAGCTGCGTTATTTCAAATGTATTATGTTGTGTGGGAGCACGGAAAAAATCGTGCCAGGAGAATAGTCCTCGGCTGAAAACTGACCCACATGTTCCACCCTAACAAGACTGTAATAAAGACTTCTCATGTGGATTTCAGATGTAATAATAATGGATAAACGTATACTATACATATAAAGATTTTTTTTCTTACAGCTTGTGTTTGTAATGTAATTTCACCCACACCTTTTTGTGCTCCCTACTGAGAGTCTGGTGATCGAAAATTACGCTTCTGTAAACTAATATTCTATAGTTATTATAATTATTTATTCACAACATGTACAGGAGTGATTAAAAAACAAACTAACATCATAATAACCATTAAATTTATCTATATTGTGACTACGAATACATTTTTGTACTACTTAATCAATATCAGTTCATAAAAAATAAAAATTACAAATTTATTATCAATAAAAATAGTCATGAAAAATGAATATACTTAGTCTTTCAGATCTAATTGGCAATGATTATAACTTTTGAACCAAATATATTTTGTTGAAATATTTTTTGTAAAATAATTATTTCCTTATTAGACTACATTCAAAGCATTTTTTAATTATTTAATTTTATTATTATATTTTATTTAATAAGATACTCCAAGTTAATGAAAAAAATTTAAGTGACTCTATTTTAACTTATGGAAATGCGTTTGAAAGATAAGACTTCTGCATCGTTTCTAGCCGTTCATCATTTTCTGTGATATATAAATGCACGAAATACTTTAGTAAGTTTACACCAACGTCTTCATCAGACACTAGGTATATGTTAATCCATAAACGAACATATTCTCCAATAACTTTTTAAAAATTTAAAAAAATGATGCGTTTCTATAAAAAACATAATGTACTTGGAAATTTGTTTTTTAATTTTGGACTGGCATATTTTTCGAATAAATGGATCAATTATTTGAGGTACCCCATGTTTTTTCCAATTTCAGACTTCATTGAAGTTACATAAGTTTGGGAAGTTCAAAAAAAGATCATCGATTTTTGTTAACTTTCTAGTTGTCAATCATAATAGTTTAAGTATTCTCAATGTTTTGACTAAATGTACACTTACACATAGAAAATGTCAATGAAAAATATATACTCTCAATGTGATACCTTTATCTTAAAATTTATTTTTCTTTATTTTGATGACATTGCTAAATCCAAAAATATAACCTCGTTAGTAATTTATGATAAAAACACATTGACAACCCATTATTGTACTATGATAGGTTTAGTTAGATAGTATTTAATAATATTATTTAATTAAACAATATAAATGATAGTTTATTATATTTCATTTTATAATATAATATATAGTTGTATTATATAATATACTATTACTTTATATTATTTATATTTTTTGAAAAAAATATACTCTCTCTTCCCTCTAATTGCATGTCGTCAGAATAAAAATAATGTAATTCATTACATTATTTTTTGCTATATAATTTACAAATTGTACCTATTTTTATACATTTATGTAACGCAGTTTTTCCTTATTGATCTAAACATTATTCACTATATAACTTTTCAAATATTACTTCATACATCCAAAATGTATAATCCTCTAATGTTAACAAATAATCAAATTTAATTATACATACAGTGTATGGCAACGACATGTTTTAATCATAAAAATCATGGGATATAATTTAATAATAATATTATTATAATAATGAATAATAATTATTATTAATTTTTACTCGTAATATAAATTATTAAATATTTAATATTTTGAAATTATTCGGAAATATCTGGAACTTTTGACATTGTATATTTTATTATTCTGTTGGGATCGATTGAAGCAATATATAAGGATAATCCATCTTTAGAAATAGCAATATCATGTGGAACTTGTATACCCTAATTAAAAATAATAATTTTTGTATTACTATAATATTGTAAATTTACAATGATAAATCATCCATCTTACATTTTTAGCCAAAGGCCAATGATCCAGAATAGTTTCTGTCATTGGGTTTAAAGTAAATCCTCTAACGGGAATTAATGGTGACGTTGGACCATTCACAGCAAATATTATGTCACCTAGAATTTTCAATATTTATTTATTTTTTTAATTAAAAATAAATTATTCATATACCATGGTTTGTTATAGCATAAACTCGTCCCAAATCTGGTTCTTGTATTGTCAATGCAGCTTGTTCTTTACTATCTTTTGATAATTCAGCTCCTCTACAAACAACTCTCATATCTTCTCGATCAGCAATACAAATCAAATCACGCTGTTCAAGTAATGCTAAACTATGTGGGACTTGCAAACTTAGAAACTCTAAAATATGAAAATAGACAATTACTTAATGCAACAAAAAAATTGTAAAACAATTTGACAATTTATAAATATTTAAATTAGGTATTTTTTTAAACAAAATAATTTATGCCTTTGGTAGCAAAATGTACCAATTTTTTGTTTAACAATAATACTGCTGTAATAAAGATAATTAAAAAGAAAACGAGTAATTTTATTTGTAGTTAATAAATTAATTTCTTTTATCAAAAAACTCCAGTTAGAACAATTAATAAACAGTTAAAACAGTTAGAAAAAAAATACGAGAAATACAATTTTTTTTTGTACATAAATTACCATGATATGTTAAATTTTTGCAAGAGTATTTACTTTTGATTCACATTTTTCAAAAAATTAAGCAATTTTAAGTAAAAAAAGAATTGTAGTGCAGGGTGTCCAACTATATTTTAATAAGAAAAAAAAATTAAAACAATGAATTTATGTTTATTTTCTTCTTAGAGACAAATAATAAAAAAAATTTTTTTACTTTATTAATATAAGATGTTACTCATTAAAAACACTAATAAAAAGAAACTAGAGGTCTAGCCCTTCAAATAATAAATTAAATCCTTCAAAAAGTTAGAAATTAATATTTGTTATTTTATAAACATGATATTTATAAATAACAATTTTTATGATGGGAGAAATATCTTACGTCTCTGTGAATTTGTTTTTTTAATTTACGATTATGGAGCTACCTATGAGGTGGAAGAACCTACTTTGTAAGAGATCTGTGGGACCTTTAATAGACTCTATCCTGCCCTGCTCGTATGCAATTTCTTACATTTAAAAAATAGTACATTTGAAAATTATATATCTACTAATTTTTTAATTATTAAAATAATAATCAAATTTTATTCGTAAAAAAAAAAAACAGTACAAGTGAACACAGCAAAGATGGGACTAGTATCAATAATATCTGATAGTGATTAAAATCACAACCATAAAAGATGCTTCAACGCGAATCTGTTACTTTTTTATTGAAATAGTGAATTTTAAAGTCAAATATCTCGAAAATTGAAAGTAAAGTAATTTTTTTGTAAAATTTTTCTTAATATTTATAATATAATTTTCATTATTATAATCAGACACATAACTTTTGTCATACTTTATCTCACCATTAGCGTGTGGAAAAACACGTAATAACTCTCCCCGAGATGAGTATTTCAGTATTCTTGAATTGCAGTACCCGTCAGCTATAAAAACTTCACCAGATGAAGCAATAGCAACTGATGTAGGTTGGCAAAGTGTCCTGTAACCTTTCCCATTCTCGAATCTCTTACCAAACGTCAGTGTTGGTCGATAAGCTCCAGGAGAAAACTAAATAATATATTAAATTTAAATATTACGATTTATAATAACTAGAGTAAGGAATTATATGCGTTTATACATTTTGGATGAACTACTCTGAAGGGTCCCAAGATTGTGCTATGTAGAAATATTTTTCGTTTTGTGAGGTAGTTAAAACCCTTTCAAAAAACTATAACCTCAGTAATGACACATTACTTAGTTTTCAATTCAATTTAAAAAAATTTGTACTAGCTGATGATATGTTCAGATCAACTTAATTAAATATATAAAAGCATATCATTCCTAGCCCTATAATTGCTCAATTTTAAAATTAAAATTTATCCTATAAATGTTTCAGTTCTTATTAAGTTTTTTTTTTAATTTTTGCTTATTTATTTCAACTATTAATAATTGAATGTTTCAGACTAAAATAGCCTTAAATGTGCAGGTTGATTCAATATTGAATCACTGATATATAATTTATATATACGAGTATTTTTTTTATTTTAAATATAACATAAAGTAATGATCATTGACAGTGTTTTATAATTTATTTAGCGCCCCTATTTAACATGAGTAGAAATTTAATATACTATCCATTAAATATTCTACATACGTTAAACACTATATCATCACCGCTTACAATAACTCCCTAATCTCAGCAAAATGTATTATATTGAAATATATTTTAGAGCAGTGAATGAGTGTAACAGAGATGAGAATACTTAGATGGATGAGTGAAGTAACATCAATCATTGATAAGATGACAAAAAATAGACTTACTTTGGTCATGTTATCATGATAGAGGAATCGGAAATTATAAGAATAGTTATGACGATAAATGCTGAAGGAAGAAAAGGTAGAGGAAGACCAAAAAAGAGATGGAGGGATCTTATTTAATGCGATATGAAGACGGCTAATAAGAGCGTAGATAATGTGAGAGATCGGACAAGTGGAAATTTAGGATATGGGTGACCGACCACTAGAAGTTGAGATTAAGGTCAGGAAAAGAAAGAAAATTTATGTTTTGTTATATATAATTAATAGTTTTGTTAGTTATTATTGCTATTTTTTAGATTTGATTCGAAGATGAGTAAGTTAGTTTTTCAATGCTATGTTTTTTTTTGCCACTCCATGAAAATTCTCATCTCTCACTAAACCAATTTTAATCTATTTGAATCTATTGTCACTAAAAATTGAAAATTTTATGAGCATAAAATTTAAAAAAATATCTCAAATTTACGTCACTGTAAGAAAAAGAACTTCTCAACATTTTTTCTGCATTTTTAAACTATTATAATTTTGTTATAAAAAAAATGATCCTTCTGAAACTTTAAAACTGTATATTAAAGACAATATGCTTTCTTTTAGTATGCTCTTTGTGAAAATTAACTTAATAAGTACAATGAGGGTTTAAAAGAGACCCTCTATGAAATAAAAATATTACTTTTTCAATTTAATTTTTGAAAATATTCTGAGAGGTCTGTTTTTTGACTTAAATCAAATTTAATATTTTATTAAAGTTTTGTACTATAATATTAAAAAAAAACTCGCGATATTGTATTATAAGAAAATAGTCCCTAAAGTTAAAAATCAACTCACGAATTTTCACGACAAATTTTTAATTTCAATATTTGATTATGTTCTGTGACGTCTGCTCTATTTTAACATATTAAATTAAAACTCTCGAAGTGTACTAAGTTATTAAAAAATATATATCCCCATTAATATTGTATTGTGAGTAATCCTTTAATAAACCTTTAAAATAAAAATATCGTAATTCAAAAAAAAAATGCTTCAATTTCAATTAAATAAATAATTTAAATATCATTTAATAATCAAGTGAAATTTTAAAATTTAAAATTTTTGAAATTACATATTTACAAATTATTGTGAAATTAAACACATTCGCATCGTATTGTTTTTATGGTAGTGATATTAATCATAGTCAGATATCATCTATTATGTATACTTGTCCGAAGTATGCCACGATTACACTGTGCTTGATTTTTTATAACCCAGTATTCCAAGAATACCAGCATAGTATTCTTGTCTACTGTAAAATAAAAAAAAAATTTAAAGGATAAAAAGTACAATTAAGAACCAATTCTGAACACGTTACGCCTTACACAGTACACATGACTTGTCGTCGTTATTAATATCAAATAACTATTGTATAAGATAGTCATACAAATAAAAATCAGATATAAGTGATATCAGCAAAGTAAAAAAATGATGGGTTTCTGAATATATTTTTACCTCTGATTCTTTCATAATATCCAACATTTACGTCCTTCCACTAATGTTGATGGGTATCAATATAAGTAATATCTTATCGACTATCGAATAAAAGTAATAACACTTACATTTACGTTACAATCTATGTAGGTATAAAATATTTTGTATAAAACCAAGTACAACAATTGAATAAAAGAAAATATGATTTTAAGCAAAATACATCTTATGCAAAAAAAAGGTCATTATTGATATCTAATATCCAAATAAGGAAAAAATTAAATTCAAATAACAAAAATACAATTACTCCACTCCAATTTTTATTTAAATAAAAAATAAACATCGCCACGATGTTAAAAAAGTTAGTACCCATAGAAAGTATAATGATAAATACTTTAGAATTAAAATTAATTAATATATATATAATTACTTAATAATAATTACTTAGAATTAAAAATATTTATTAATTAATAAATCAAGAAATACATGAAAATAAAAATTTCCAAAAAAGATTTTATTTAAAGATAAACCGAATTGCTGTTAAAATAATTACCCTATACTTTTTACCTCAATTTATTATAAACCTTTGGTAGCTAGAACATTTTTTTGGAAAGGGCAACTACTTCCTTTTAATAATCATAATAAAGTGTCATTATAATTGTGAAAATTCTCCCTGAAAAAATTTATAAGTCCACTTATTTAATTTTTATAATTTTTGTAAAAGGAGAGTCATATGGAATACCAACTCCCTCCTCATTATTCAGTTTGACCTAATGTATAGTCAAAATAATTTGAAAAAAAGAATTTCAAATAAAAAATTATAATACTACGAAAAATGGTGATTTCATTTTCAAAAGTTGAATAAATAAATTTTTGTGCAAAAGTTGATATTTTGAATCCCTTTTTATAGGCAATTAAGTGTTAGATTTTCAAAAAATATATACCAAAATCAAAGGAAATACCAAAGGTATTTATAAAATACTTTTTTTATAATTGTTTATTTTTCAAAAAATTATGACAAGTTTAATGAAAAAAAGTTTAAAGATGATAAAATTTGCTGGTTCTAAAAGTTGTAAGTTTTGGAGGCATTTCGTCCATTTACAGGGAACAAGGGAAATTTCTTCAATTTTTTATGGAAATATCTTCAAATAGATACAATTTATGATCTTTTGATTCGTCGTTGAAAGAAATTGGTTAATTGATACCTTTTACAGACACAAACTAACTATAAATAGTAAAATAATAAAAAAAAAACCCATCACGGTAAAATTATTACCTTTTCAACTTTGCATCAAAACTAATGTAAAAATAACTAAGATAGAAATAAATTATATTAACAATAATTTTAATAAAATTGTAAAATGCCCTTACCTTAAACACTTGATGCATAGCGACGTCCGTTACCCATACATTCCCTTGATGATCAATTGTGATACCATGAGGCATATAAAAGAATCCTGCACCCCAACTTGATAATACATCGCCTGATTTAGGATCAAGAGTAACAATGGTATTTGACAAAATCGGACCTTCTTTAATATGTTGATAGTGATAAGTTTCATTGAAAGAGCTGCATATAAAAAATTATGATTATATAAAATTAATAATTACAGACTAATATTTGTAAAAATGTATTTTTTACTTGACATCCCATACACGACTTCCACGATGAAAAATCACAGGTTGACCTACTGTATTTATAGCCACTCCACTCACTTGTCCTAAGCGTGGTATTGGACTTTTTGGCCATCCTTCAACTTCAATAGGTCGATTTATATTAACTTGTGCCTAATACATAAAAAAATTTTTGAAATGCTAATAAAAATTAAGATATACTAGGGTAAAGTGTTATAGCCATTTTACCATTAAAAAACATCTAGATTAAAGTCAGTATATTTAATATACGTACAGAATAAACATTGGTTATTCTGTTACCTTAAATGAGTATTTTTACCATTTACTACCGTAATTTGCAATGCGCAAAGTAAATTTACGTGTCTAAAGTTCTAAATATCATTTTTGACCTTAATTAAGACTATTCTGAGTTAAGGTCTTTAGCGATTCTTCCTGTCATTATCATTTCTCAATCAGTACCCACCCCTTATAAGTATAAAGAAGTCTCTGCTATATCTATGGACACGAAAAAATAATAAATATCGAAATACATATTCGTTGGGTTCGTACAGAGAATATTTTATATTCTTCAAACTTTTGATACAATTAATGTATACTGTAATTTTTTTAAAAATAATTTATTAAATCTTAAACTTCTTTATAAGCATAATTGTTATAATTTGTAATTAATAAGAAAAAACTCAAAAATTAGAAAATAATAAAAATAAATATTTTGAAAACATTTTAAATAAAAACAATATTTTTTATTTTTATTATTAGGATAAATAATATAATAATATATACTTTATATTATATATTATATATTTATATTTTGTATAAATAATATACACTTTTAGCATAGTTCAAAATTAAAAATTATTAAAAAAAAAAAAAGTTACACTAATTACCTACCTAACATTTTTTAATAGTAATTTATTAAAGATGTCAGAACATAGTAGGAAACTATACACCGATACCAGAAACTAGAAGTATCGAAATGGTTTCCTTATTATGACTGTAAGGACACCTATACTCTAAAAAAAAAATATCACAATTTCTAATAAATATTGAAAATGTTATTAACGCATATGTTATAAAAAAAAAAAAAAAGAAGAGGTAGAGGAAGACCAAAAAAGAGATGGATTGATGTTATTGAATGTGATATGAAAACGGCTGATGTGAGCCTAGATGATGTGGTAAATCGTGTCAAGTAGAGGTTTAGGATCATCAGGAAAGGCATAATAAAAAAAAGATTATTATCTATTTTGTTGTCGATATGAATTCCATTAAAATCAGTATTATTAAAAAAAAGTTTCGAAGATGTCTTTTTTACAGTAGCATAATTTTGAGATATTTTTCTAAATGTCTAAAATTGAGAGGTATATTTCAATTTTCGGTAACGATTGGTTCAATCTAATTAAAATAATTATTTATTGTATGACGGCGACGATGTTACACTAAAATTGGCTATTATGTTACCGATACGACAGCCGTACATTACAATTATTAGTAGCTAAACAGGACAATTTAAAGTAGTGCAAAAATTTTAAGTCGTTTTTCTTAACTTAAAAGAGGCAAAATTTTAAAAATATGTTTAATATAAATTCAATGTCAGTTAAATTCGTGTAACTATTATAAAAATCGATGGTTCCATAACTATGGAAACTTTTATTATGAAATAAAAAAAAAAATTGAACACAAAAATAGAATGTTTTTTAACAACAGTAGACATTTACACATAAAAGTTAGATTATCAGGACAATTTTTTTTTAATTTATAAGACGCATGATTTCAGCAACATCTTAAAAAATAAATTGAAAAAAAAAACTTTTGTAGAAAAGTTGTCATTTTAAATCCCTCCCGTGGGCAGATGAAGGGTCAGATTTATAAAAATATATGTACCAAATGAAAGGTAAAGACATCATGCATCTAAAAGAAACTTATATTGATTTGGTCATTTCTAAAAAAGTTATGTCAGTTTTAAGTAAAAAAAATTGAAAAATTTTGAAAATTAACGATTTTTAAAATTGTAATTTTTTTGGAGGTTTACCCCATTTACGGGGAACGAGGGAAATTTTTTCAATTTTTGAGGATAATGTCTTCGACTAGATACGATTTGAGATCTTTTAACGTATCGTTGAAAGAAATCGGTTCTGTGAGAGCTGAGAAAAAGTGGTAACAGTCACAAAAAAAAAAATAAATAAAAACCACATTATAGTAAAACTAATACCTTCTCAGCTTCGCATCGAAGCTAAAAATTAGAATTAATGTTTTTTTTATGGAGTAGAGATTATATAATGTATATCAATATCATATTTATAGTTATTATATATGAAAAAGCTGTACTGAAGCTATTTAAATACTTAAGAATAACTTAATCAAAAATTTAATCATAAGAATCAACTATAAATATGACTATAAAAGTCATTAAGATCAATGTACAACACATTTCTTAAGTCGAAAACAATATTTAGTTATTTACTATTGGTTCATAGTTTATTTATTGTAATTTAATGGTTGAAGTATTAAAATAATAATTTATAATCGAAATTTGAACATAAATTTTAGGTTGATAAATTTAATCTCTTTGGTATCTAAAATATTATATTAATTTTCTCGTATATTTTTTGTCGAGAGAAAACTTTATTTCCGCAGGCTCTTCAATTTGTGTATTAGATAATAATATTTGATTTTTTCTTGTCTAATTAAAATAGTATTATATTTATGGTGTGTATCATATTTTCATATAAATTTGAGCAGTTCCACCTTTGTAAAATTGTTATTTTATTCAAGGCACAGTATACAGAATGATTGATTTATTATAAATCACGTGATTACTCGTAAAATAAATGCAATGTTGGAAAAACAATTTTTGATTTCTTTAAGTTACATATTTATCATGATTTATCATCAAATGATTAATTTTTAGAATCATCCCTTATTTACTTTGTACATGTGAATAAAGTAGAGATAAGCGTCTAATTTTTGTGCGATAAAAAATACTAATGAGGTTAAAAGATTAGTTCTATAATATTGTAATGAAACCAAATATGCTGTATTGATCAGTGTGTTGGGCGGTTGATGAGAAGGATTATATAAACACGCTGAGTGGCGTGAGAAAATATAGAATAAATGTTTAGGAGGAAGCTTAGGAATAGCATCGATCCTGAATAATATGAATCAAAATAGTCTTAGATGGTTTGGTCACGTTACGAGGAAAGAAAAATCGGAAGTGGTTCGATGCAATTAGGTGTGATACGAGAACTGCTTTTGTGTGTATAGATGACATAGAAGATCGTATCAAGTGGAGATTTAGGATACGGGCGAACGGCAACATGTAGTTCAGTTAAATCATGGCTGACTTGAAAGTAAAAACAATCCATACAATCGACAATGACATAATTAATAGTTAAATTACATTTAAATATAAAATTGCAGCAAAATGATTGTCCGAGGTTGGTCTTAGGAAACCATTTTACTTTATATCGGCTCTGACCTTTATGTATTGTAAAAGATTATCACTAAAAAATGTTGAAAATGTCTAATAATGCATTTCTTCAACAATACACGAGTAACGAGTTATTTGTAAGTCTAACTACTAAAAACAGGTAAAATTAAACTCTGCTTTTTATTAATTTAAAAACAAGTACCTCGTTTAAATTTGAGTCTATCTTATAAATTCTATATTTAAAGTTATCTATGTTAATTATTTAATTATATGAATAATGATGGTCAAAATTATAATTATATAGTTGAATAATTATTGCAAGTTCTTCCTTAAAATTTTTTTCAATCATTTTCCAAGTAAATTCTGGAGACAAAAAAAAATATATACTCTAATGATTAATGTTGAATCCTTTATTTTGCTTAAAAATTTTTTTTTCAAAATTTTCTGATAATATATTATACCTAATTTTATGTATTAAGTATAAACAAATAAAAGTAATTCATTTTTAGTTTACGTTTAATGATAAATATTATGTAACTATATATTATAAATCAGGAGCCGAATAATTTTGGTTTTTGACAATTTTTCTTATGTCTAGTAGATTAGTTCATCTATCTATCGATTTTATTTAGCACATTTTTAAAAAATTATTACTGAAACCAAAAATAATTTAAAATTGACTTTGAAATTTTAATTGAACTTAAATATTAAAAGTCAAATTTAAAGTATTGTTAAGTTTATAAAAGCAATTTAATAATAATGTTGATTTCTAAAGTTATTAACTTTCAAATTTCTTGAAAAAATTAGTTTTAGGTCAACTAACTTACTAGATATAATAAAAATTTTCGAAAAACCAAAATAATTTCGGCTTTAGTCCTGTTCTAAATTATAATTTAATAAAACGACGCCTTTAAAAATTAATACAAAAATTTTACTTGTAGAGGTAATGCTATTGGTGGTATAGCAGCATCATATCCATACACGACTCTCTTTATTTCATTATAAAAGTTGCTATCTGTGGGCCAACCAGACACTGGTAATAACAAATTTCCAATAAAAGCTACAATGGTAATAGTTGGCGGACCTAAAGAAAACCTCATTGTCTCTTTACTTATTTTATGGTTAAATACAGCGAATTTATTAAAATTATCTAAGAATTAGTACAACGACATCGACAACGACGTCGACGATTTCTTTGGCCTTGGCGCACTGTAGGGTTCAAATACTTTCTGATCAATATCCATCGAAATCATTTGAACACTAGATTGCGCTCTAATATTAAGTGATTACTGTATTAATTAAAACTATATTTACTATATTAACTATACAATTAAACAACGTATTAGAGAAACGACGTGAGTCACAAAAACTCGAAGAATGATTTATTAGTTGTAACTTTTTTTGTAAAACAGAACTATTATTTTTGTTAAAATTGGTGATAAAATTATTTTTTAGAATTCTCCTTTGGTCCTCTTTGTTTGAAATACTGATTCAACGTTAACATATAATGGTAGTATAAAAACTGTTTTTAATGTACTCTAAAAATTACATGTTTTCAATTTACGTCGTTTCTCAAATAAGCGGTTCAATTTCAATTTTTTAAATAAAAATATAAAAACAAAATTTAAAAACTGTACATACAAATTATTTATTAATGTATATTAATAATAATTGGAGCTATAGAATCTATTTTCTTTAGTTATTAATAATAAATATAATTATATATTTATATAATAATAAATTATTATATAAAACCGATAATATTCAAAATCGTTTTTTTATGTACCGAAAAATGTTTAAAAATATTATGAAACGTCAGCACAAAACTGAAAAAATGACTATATTTGTAAATATTTTTAATGATATTATATCTTTTATAATATTTAATTATAATTGACTATTTATGTTAAGAATTATGATTTTTTGTAGCTCAGTGAAAATTTATTAAAAAATGCATTGTTTACAATATAAGTAATGAATACTAAAAATACATTTTTTATTTTACTTTCCTCTGAAAGGAGCTTAATCCCGATCTCTCCTATAAACAAAAAATTGGCTCGCTAAGAATATGGCGATAAAAATAATGTGTCATTGCAAAGTGATTCCTTTACTAAATCTTATTTGATATTTCTAAAAATATAAAGTAAAATGATGATCGATTTTAATCTAAAGCCTTAATTAGATTAAAATCAGCGTAAAACATTTAAAAAACCTCTTAATTTTAAAAATTTAATAATATACAAAGTGATTTTTTTATCATAACCCACTCAATTACTTACAGAATAATAATAATTAAAAATTTTTTTTTTATTACTATCTTTAGTTACACATTATTGTTGTATTATTAACTATGTAATACTTTTTAAGTTCATCCCTTATGCCTGGTAAGGGTGTCAACTTTGTTTTTTTAAATGGTAACACGTATTTTTAATTTAATAAAATTTTTGAGTTTTTAATTCAATAATAAATGGCATTTAAATTTTTAATAAAACTTAATTTGTTTATTAGATATAAACATTTAAAGTTTCAAATTTTTGAGTTAATATATAGGTATAATGCACAAGGGATTACAAATACAGGTAGCTAATTGGTTTTTTATGATATTGCTATCACAGTCACGGATTGTTTATTATCAATTATGACTATCAATAGATATACTTTTTGTATTGTCAGTTAGTGTATTTATAAACTCACAACAATGTACCTTACTATCATTGATAATAACAATGATGTGTACCTGCTAATATCGATGTCATAAAAAATTGAGCTGATTTGAAATAACGATTTTAATATAATAATTGTTGCAATAATGTTTATGATATCTAGTTTATTTTAGTATAATAGCATTATTAATTTTAAACTACTAATAACATTATGAGTTTTTCTGTAATCATTTTAGTCTGGATATTTATTGAATACACTTCGTATAATGCATTTTCTGTAAATTAAAAGAAAATGTACGTTATTTTAAATTACATAGTTTTAACAATTATTTTCAATATTGATATCTTGCATAAATTTTTTAATCTTGTTAAAAAGATTTGTTTTTTTTTAAGAAATATCTACACTGATATTAACTTATTTGTTAAGACATACATTAAATACATATAGATAGACCACGCCGTACACAATTTTAGCAGTCCAATTTTTATCATGAATGGACGCAGGGAAACGATGCACTGGACGTAGGCGATTGTGCTGACAGATAGCGTAAATTTTGAGTGCTACTATTGGTTGATATATGCGTGGTATTTTAAATTTTTAATAATTATTAAATGAATGTATGATGCTCATAATTAAACAGTTATTGTTATACACGTTAATTGCATTTCATGTCATTAAGTAAGGTATTTTAAAATTTTAACTCCTTGTAATTATTTTTTCATTGAAATTTAATTTAATTTTGTATTTTTGAATTCTATACTAAGAATCCTTAATAGAACCTTGACATAAAATATGGTATTACAGTACAAGACTAAACTGTTGGCCTCTAAATATTTTTATAAATTATTTTAAACAGAAAATAGTGGCAGATATATTATTTTGTAATTAGGATGAGTTGAAAAATCTTTATGATAAAAATCATCCTTTTTCTTGCGCTTTATATAGTAAAAATCCCAATCAATTAAACTTTCTAAAACAAGCCAACATTATTATTATTATTAGATTAACACAACCTATTAAAAGATATGGAGTAAAACCTCCATGTTTTGATGGTTTGCTATGGAGTATCAATACTGTTATAATGTTATATGAGCAACAGCAAAATTTAGGATACGATTATTTAATAACTAGTAGGTTAAACCAGGATGTTTTAGAAAACACTTTTTCAGTTTATCGTCAAAGGGGAGGTTTTAATAAGAATTCTACGGCTAGGACTTTCAGGACATCATTTAGAATTCGAGCTAAACACAATTTAATGAAATCATCTGAAACCTCAAATTGTGAGCTAGATGATGACACTAATATTTTGGATTTACCTTTATCTTCCACTAACGACGAAACTACAACTGAAAATCCTATCGATTCCGATTATAGTTCAGACACATCTGAAATAGCTTCCTTCTCTAATTCCTGTCTTACTATACAAGAACAACTGATTTCTGTTCCTACGTTAACAAGACCTGCTCAAATGTATATTTTGCAGGGCATCTCGGTAAAAAATTATTAGGTAAATTTCCATGTAAAAATTATGAAAGAGGATACAAATTTTTTTAATGACAAAGAATTTTAAATTTTTTATAAAACATTCCAAACACAAAATCAAATAATTACTAGTAAGTTGAAAAAACCAAAAGAAATTTTAATACATTTTGTTAATTTTGTTAATTTTAATACATTAATGCTCAACAGGTAATTCATCATTTTTTAAATGAAAAGTCGTACACAACACAATTAAGTTTTAAATTAAATAGTATAATCACAAATGAATTATATCCTATTGTAAATAATTCACAAGAGTGCTTGTCACTTAGAATATTTAACTTTAGCTTTAATACATAGTAAACATTATAGAATATTTAATTTGAAGTCAACATTTCATAAGATGGGCTTCGCGGATAAATTAAAAATTCTAAGAGGAAATTAATATTATTATAGCATGAATCTACCTTAACTTCTTATTTTATCATTTTTAGTGATCTGAACTTTGGTTAAAATTGCTTTATTTGTTTGAATATTTTTTTCTAAAATATTTATAATTTGTTTTTTTTTTAATATTTCATTATATATTTGAAAAATTTAATTATTAATTTTATACATTAAAACCTTATAAAATGTGTAATTATTAATAAATATTTCACTTAGACTTGATTACTGGTAAGTTAAGAAATTAAACACCAAATAATATAAAAATCTTGACAGTGGACAAATCGGTAACGAGAAAGTTGTATGTAATAAGTTAAGATTCTCAACACTAAGAGAAAATTAAAAAAAAATATTATTTTTATTTGTTCATTTTTGAAAAAGTTATGGCAGTTTTAAGTACAAAAAACATCCCGATAAAAGGTAATTTTTATCGCAAACATTACATTTTTTTTTAATTTTCGACAGCCATTTGCACATAGATGTCGGGACAAATTTTTTTTTTTCATTTGATAGTATATAACATAACCTTTGATTTAATGTATGTTTAAAGGACGCAGTATTTCGGGAACATTTTCAAAAGTTCAGTTGAAAAAGATCTATGTTTTTTTACAATATTTCAAGTTTTGAACGCCCCCTATATAAGGGGAAATTGTCCAATTTTAATAAAAAGTATGTCAAATGAAAGATGTACTTATAATGTATTTAGAAAAAAAAAATTTGTACTGATATATACATTTTTCAAAAAGTTATAGCATTTTTAAGTTGAAAATTTAAAATCGAAAATCGAAAATTTTAACACAAAAATAGTGTTTTTTTAACTACGGCAGCCGTTTAAATGTAGAAAAAAAAGTGTCGGGACAAATTTTTTTTTTTCATTTTGTAGTACATAAAATAAGCTTTAATTTTATATATGTTTAAAGGACGCAGTATTTCCGGAACATTTTCAAAAATTAAGTTGAAAAAGTTATTTTTTGTAAAAAAGTTACTATTTTAAATCCTCCCAGTGAGCAGAATAAGTGTTAGATTTTCAAAAAAAATTATATCAAATGAAAGGGAAATATCTAAGGTTTCAATACAAAAAAATATTATTTTTATTTGTTCATTTTTGAAAAAGTTATGGCAGTTTTAAGTACAAAAAACATCCCGATAAAAGATAATTTTTATCGCAAACATTACTTTTTTTTTTAATTTTCGACAGCCATTTGCACATAGATGTCGGGACAAAATTTTTTTTTTCATTTGATAGTATATAACATAACCTTTGATTTGATATATGTTTAAAGGACGCAGTATTTCCGGAACATTTTCAAAAGTTCAGTTGAAAAAGATCTATGTTTTTTTACAATATTTCAAGTTTTGAACGCCCCCTATATAAGGGGAAATTGTCCAATTTTAATAAAAAGTATGTCAAATGAAAGATGTACTTATAATGTATTTAGAAAAAAAAAATTTGTACTGATATATACATTTTTCAAAAAGTTATAGCATTTTTAAGTTGAAAATTTAAAATCGAAAATTTTAACACAAAAATAGTGTTTTTGAACTACGGCAGCAGTTTAAATGTAGAAGATAAAGTGTCGGGACAAATTTTTTTTTTCATTTTATAGTACATAAAATAAGCTTTAATTTGATATATATTTAAAGGACACAATATTTCCAGAACATTTTCAAAAATTAAGTTGAAAAAGTTAGTTTTTGTAAAAAAGTTGCTATTTTCAATCTCCCCTAATGAGCAGGTTAAGTGTTAGATTTTCAAAAAAACAAATAATATTCAAATTTAAATCAATATTAATAAAATAAAAACACACATTATATCGAATTTGTATTTAAAACGAAAAGTTACATTTAAATCAAATAAGCAATCGCCTTTGGTAATAACTGGTTCTTATCTTAATTTGCGCTAACGTTGTTAGCCGTACATCAATAACCGCGGCTATTACTTGAATATCAACAAACTGGACAGTTATTATTAAATATTTAATATTTCTCAAAAGGATATGTAGCGTACGGGTATGAATTAACAAAATATCGGTTGCCAATTGTCTGAATACCGTGGCCTATCTATGAGTATTTAATCTATAGTTAAGAGTAATAAATAGGTTATAAGTCTATGACACTACGTATTCCCTTTTATCATAGTACCATGGAAGAAACAAATAAATAAGCTTTTTTATATTTTATAGTGAATACCTCTACTCATCTCATGATGAAGACACTAGTTTTATTTAAAACGTAGTACATTTATTAACAGTTTTAAGAAAAATATACAATTCAAATGTTTTTATATCCATCAATAATTATTGAACTTTATATGACAGAATTTATAACTTAAAGTAGTCTAAGATTAATGAATTAATTTTTTAACCTTGGAGATGACCAATATCTGAAATTTGATTTAACACAAACAAACCTCTTATCATTATCAAATCAGATATGTCCGCGTTTTAAAGACAGATAAGAGAAGTAGATAAAATTGGAACAATTTGTCAATATTCAAAATTTTGTAATTTACACAAATGGGTAAAAAAGTAAGTTATATTTTACCAATTTTATTAAATATGACAATTACTCTGTCGTTATTGTTTATATCTGGTCCGTCGTAGAAGAGTTAATTAATAGAAACCATGATATGGTTTTCACTTTTTCAACCCAAAAGGGTAATGAAAACATATTACATTGCATTCATGTTTCTTGTTGGACTATTTTCTTGTGTTATTTTGCAATTGATTTGGCCGTATATTTCAATTGATAAAAAGGAACATAAAGATCTTATTTTACATCGTCCTTTTTCAATAATTGATTTTGACTATCATGAGTTAGTAAACACTGACAATACTGCACGTGAATTGATCATCAGAGATACTGATATAGAGTCTATTTGTAAGTTAAAATTTTTAAGCTTCATATTTTATTTATAACCATTTTTAGTCTTAATCATAATTTTTATGTAGCTCATCAAGATAATGTTGAAGCCTTAATGTCATTAGTGGCGGCAAATGAGATGAGATTGATGGGTAAAAATGAAAAAGCTATGAAAATTATAGAACATGGAATTGCTCTTTCACCAAAAAATCCTGACTTATTGAACTGTTATGGAGAATTCATCGAAGAATTGCAAAAAGATGTAATGAAAGCTGATCAAATGTATTTTCAAGTTTGTTATTTTTTTTATTTTATTTTTAAATATAAATATACAACACAATTATTATAGCATGAAGTACTATAAATTTGAAAATTTTATTTTATTCCCAAGGAATATTTGACGTATTTAAAAAATAAAAGTTATACAAAAAGAACGATATTAAAAGAAATATTTTATTTATCCTATTAACATTTAATAACTTTCTTTGGGAGCAATATTGGTGTTGAATTACTATTTCCATACTATCATAGTATTTTAAGAAACAAAATATCGTAACTTATCTTTTTTTTTCTCGCCTTAATCACAACTACTTGGGGTCGGCCATCCTTATCCTAAACTTCTATTTGACACGATCTCCCACATCCTCTACGCTCACATCAGCTGTCCTCATATCACAAAAAAATAAAAAGGAAATATGTATTTTATTTATTATTATTTTTTTTTCAAAAAGAATAAATTTCATATTTTGAACAGGTATATAATTTTGATATATATACCTGATATTTACCTCCTATTTTTATTTATTTCTGTCGAGAATATTTCTGACACCAAGTACTACTTTTAATTAACTAAAAATTAGGTTAGTGAATATTGTTAAAATAAAAGAAAGGTGTATTTTGTCAAAATGTGATGATCAGAAAAATATAAATATGAAGTTATAACTCTACTTTGGAGGCTAATGTATATATATATATATATTGTCATCTATTATATTGTATATATTGTCAATGTTTGAATTATTTATATATTAGTATGTTTATATTTATTATTTTAATATAGGCACTTGTTCATAGTCCAAAACATAAAGGTGCATTGAGAAATCGGAAAAGAACTGAATTAATTGTTGATGATTTAGATTGGCAACAACTCAAACGTATTGATGAAAAAAGAGATAAAGTAGCATCTATATCTGATTCCAATGCAGCATTAAGACGCGCCAAAAAAGAAGCTTATTTTCAAGTAAAATAAAAGTTATTAACATTATTTATATATCAAATAGTGATTGAAATATTCCAAATTAAAATTTAGTGTTTATATCTCCCCATAAAAATTGACTAAATTACTGTAATTATTTCTATTTCAAAATAATTTAATTAATTAATTAAATTATTGTTTAATTTAAAATCAGTGTACTTTGTTGTTGTAATCAGTATATTTTTATTGCATTACAAAAAATAATTTAATGGTCAACATCTTAATTACTTAATCTTAAATTTAAGAAACATATTGCCCTCTCTCAATTTTTTTTTTTATACCTTTTTTTGATTTATTGCCAAAATAAAAGAGTGTTAGAGTCTTTATTTAATGTGTTGATCATTTATTTAGAAAATAAAGCCGTTTTTGATTTTAAAACAAGTTATTGAATATGTGATTTTAAAATAAAGATTTCTTGTTTTTAGTCCTATAATGAAATAAAATATGATTTTTTAAATATATTCTTTGTAAATAATGAATTTGTTAACAAAATTATATTTTATATATCCATTAATACAAGCCTATTTGTTATAAGCAACAACAAATGTATATTTTTGTAAATAATACAACTAATCATAGTTAGCATGTTGAGTTATTCATTATTTATTAAATTATTAATATAGGTAATTTAAATATTTGTTAATTACACTAAATAAGCTAGCATAGCTGTTATTATTTATGTTATAACATAGTAGTTATTATAACATATAGTATTATATTAATTTTAGCATAATTATTTTTAAAAGCTATGTGTGTTACTTATATTATTTTATTAATATTAAGTAATAAATATTGAAATATATATTCTTTATAGCACATTTATCATACTGTTGGCATTGAAGGTAATAGAATGTCATTGTCAGAAACACGATCTATTTTAGAAACTAGAATGGCGATTGGTGGAAGAAGTTTAGCTGAACATAATGAAATAATAGGTCTTGAAGCAGCTCTTAAATATATTAATTCAACATTAATTAATCAAATTGGACAGATATCAGTTGACGATATCTTACAAATTCACAAAAGAGTTATGGGATTTGTTGATCCATTTGATAGTGGAGTTTTTAGGCAAACTCAAGTAAGTCATTTAAATATATAAACCCATATTGGTATGATAATATCAATGTGTATTTTTTATCTTAGGTATTTGTTGGTGGTCACATCCCTCCAGGGCCATCACATATTGTAACATTGATGGATAATTTTTCAAAATGGCTGAACTCTGAATCTGCACTTCGATTACATCCTGTTAGATATGCTGCATTAGCACATTATAAATTAGTACATATACACCCATTTACTGATGGTAATGGACGTACATCACGTCTTCTCATGAATATGATTTTAATGCAAGCAGGTTATCCTCCAGTTATTATTCCTAAAGGAGAAAGGCACAAGTAAATCATATTTAAGTAAATCTATACAATATTTAAATTATACTTTAAATTTTTTCTAGTAACCAAACCCCCAAAAAAATATTATATTTAATAGTTAACCTGCCAAACTTTGTTTTAATTGGGACCTAAATAAATCAGTTTTCAGGGAACAAAATTTTAAAGCACTAACCAATTTTTTCAGAGAGCCAAATATTATAATTAAAAAAAAATTGTATGATATATTTATTCTATAAAAATTTTAATTATTCAAGAATACATACCTCAAATTAATAATAATAATTACCAAAAATAAGTTGATTTATTACTAAAAATCATTTTTATGCAATAGAGATATGACACTTAAATTTTTAAAAAATACAATAATTAATTTCTTCGTCATTACATCTAAAATACATGTTATTCAATTGGCACACATTTTTAATTAATAGGATGTGTATTGTTTAAATCCCTGAAGTAATGCACAGAGAAAACTAAAGTGTGTAGATTTTCTAATAGTTTTTGGGTTTTTGTAATAATAAAATAATATATTTGATATATAAATTATGTTAAAATGTTGACTATTAATAATACTATAAATACATATAATTCAAATTGTTTTTTCTACAATTAAAACTAAAATACAAATTTCATAATTCAGAAGACACATTTTAGTTTTTAGAAAACACTATTTTGATCTTCCATATATCATCATCATCATTAACTTGATACAAAAATAAAAATTGAAAAATTAACTATGCTTGGTTATTACTGATAAAATTTTATAGAATAATTCATTTATCCTAAATCACTTATTTAATCAAAAAATCGAAAAAATATTGATAAATTTTTTATTTGTTTTTTTAGTTTCATGTTTTTTTTTTCAACTTATCAGTGATAAAGTATTTTTATTTTCATCGCTTATACTTTATAAGAGTATCAACTTTAATTTTTTTAATGTCAAACCATAATTAACTAGTTCATTTAATAGATAGTGATATAATTAAGAAAATAACTAATCCAATTTTTGGACCAGTATTTCAGTAGTTATTAACAATTTAAAGTAAAGACTGTAAGTGATGCTATTTATCACTAGACATTTCTTGACCTCAATCCTCGTTCCCTTATGGTATAAAAATATTATTTTTATTTTTCAATTAATTACTACTAGTTATTATAACTATCATTTTCTATTATTGGTGTAATAAATTTTGTCTTTTATACTGTCATTGTGCTTAGAGATTATAAGTCTGTAGTCACTGTACTAATTCATCTAAGCACTCTAATTTCTGCTACACTCATTTTCTGCTCTATTCTCTTGTCAACGGCCTAACATTCTGAACCATACATCATAGCTGATCTCACTACAGTCTTATAGAATTTACCTTTCAGCCTCATTGGAATTTTTTTATTGCAAAGTAGTCCAGACGCTATTCTTCACTTCAACCGTACTTAATCCTGTGTCTTATATCCTCGTCAATACCACCGCTCTTTTGCACAACTGACCCTAAATACTTAAAACTTTCCACCTCTCCAATCACGTCCTCGCCTATTGTCATTGATCTCATTTCACTTACCTTGTGTTCTCCTTTATCAAACTCATACTATTTATACACTGTCTTCTACTTATTCTTAAACCCTTTTCTTCAAGAGCTAATCTCTATACCTCTAGCATTTGATTAATGTCCTCTCTATTTTATCCTATTAACATTATATTATCAGCGAATGTTTTTGTTTATTTAAATAATTTTTTAACAAAATTTCATAACCAAACCTTTTAACATCATATTATGATATTCAAAGGTTTCTGATAAGGCACAATTAATAGTTTTAGTTCCATTTATATAAAATATTGCATATAAAGTACTTGTTTGTTGAAACATTAATACCATGAACGTAAAATGACTAATATTATAAATGTATTAATTTTTTTCATTATTTTAATTTATTAATATTTTTAAAATATTTAATCTGTTGATTATCTTATTGATGTATATTTTAAAAAAATTATTCAAATAAGTAAAAACTTTTTTTAGGTACTATAGAACTTTAGACCTAAGTAATAAAGGAGACATTAGACCATTTATGAGATTTATTGCTGAATGCACTGAAAAAACTTTAAACCAGTTTTTATTATCCACATCAACAGAATTTACAACTAATATTCCTGAAATAGATTATGACAACATAATTTTAAATTAACTTTATCTGTGATATTTATATGTTTTTTAATTTTCTATTAATATGTTATTTGACTTAGTAACCATGGTACGTATGGTGCATACTGGTGCAAATTTACCACTTATAATTTTTATTTTATTATACCTTTGTAGAGTAATATTAAGTTAGTAAAAATTATTATGTATAAATGTTTTATTATGAAAAATATAACTCGAAATATAAATAATACAAAAAAATATTTACCAACTGCGAAAAGTATATTCTTTTCAAATTTAAGAACTTTATATTACCTATATATTAAAGTTAATTAGTCATAAAATTATTCTGTGATATAATTTTTTTGTTATTACTAAAATAGTTAAACTACATATTTCTCTGGTACTACTTTTATAATTATTATGTATAGTATGAATACATTTTAATTAAATGTTCCTGTACATTTTCAATTAAAAATTAAAGAAAATATCATTATTTTTAGTTTTCCAATCCAATTTTAGTTTACATATTGCAAAATACATATTAAACTAGTTGAATTGTATTAAATATTTTGTTCGCATTATGAAAGATGATTACTTGAAAAATAAATTATTATTTTATTATTATTATTATTTAATTCACAATTAAAAAGCTCAGTTTTTTGATAAAAATTCAGTTGTATTATAGTTATAATTTTTTCTTCAAAATGTTAAGTATTATCTACAACATATGTTAATATATAAACAGATTATGTTAATTACATGGTGTTATTTTTTTATACTAATATTATATATATTTTCATTTTAGATTTCTATTTTAATTTGACTTATATATATATATATATATTACTAAACAAATATTACAAGTACAATTTTCTATTTGACATAAATTTACTTGATCAATATTGTTTCAACGTTCAAATAACACAGAACAAAAATGTGTAAAATACAACATAGTAAAATTAATATCTTCTTAGCTTTGCACAAAGCTAAAAAGAAATATATTTTACCTTTTTTCGTCTATAAAAAATTATTTTTTATAATGAGAATTATCTTTTCGGTGTTGTTCTAAAACTTATAGGATTTTATTTTATTGTAGCAATCGATATCAATTTTATTTAGATCTAATTCTCCGAGTCATAATTTAAAAAATCAACAACTATGGTAAGTGCTGAGGACAATTTTCTAAGTGTGTATGTTCCTAATTGGAATTAAGAGGAAGTCGGACGGTCATTGTCATGCAACGTCGAGGCGAACGTGGCGCAGTAGACGGGCGATAGTATATACGTTAGTAGTTATTATACAGTATAACAGCAGCCCCTGGAATTTTTCATCACTAGAGGACGGTCCGTGTTTTAGCCATCCCCCCGAAATTAACTAATGTCGCAATGTATTGACCAGAGAATATTTAGGAAAATTATTATCACATATTGTATTATTATTGAAAACATCAGGGAAATATTGTCTCGGAGGAATTATCATTATAAATAACTATAATATATCATCTTATTACATGGAGTGTTCAGTAAGTAAGGAAATGAGTATTTATTGTTCTTATTGTTTGTAACAATTTACCTGTTTCCTTCTTACTAAACACTGTATAATAAAATATTAAAAAATTAGCCAATGTTGGAAAAATTACTTAACCCTTAAACAGTCGCGTGGGGGTCTAGCATACCCCCACATAAATAAAAACGGATATATTATATTGCATAAAAGGTGTACATAGATATAAATTTATAAGATGGTTTTTATAGTGATATTGAATAGATTTTCATAAATAAATACCTTCGAAAAAAAAATCTATGACTTAAAATATCTATCAAAGTCGAAATGGGTCATATTGACCCCCATGCGACTATGAACGTTATAATTTTTTTTTTGGATTTGTATTTTTTTCAAAATATCGTTTTATCGTAAATGCAATGTCATAATCGATATAATATTGTGGAATTGGGATTATGTGGATCTGCCACCGTCTGTGCAATTAAGTTTTAAAAATAAATAATCTATTGAGAATTTCCACTACTCGACGATACGGAACAAATACGAACTAAACATGTAATAAATACATCCCGTCGCAAAAAACACATCGATTATCGGTGCCTCATTTACAATTATCACTATTCACATTTACCCCTCCTGACCCTACTCGTATTATAATAATTAAATTGTATTGAAATATTAATAATAAAATAAATTCAATTCAGAAAAATGATTATGTAAATGTAAATACACATAAAACTAGTAAATATAAGCCGTGTTTGAGCTCAAAGAAATACAAGAAAAATTAATAAAAATACATTTTGTAATAGTAAAAACTTTTATTTACCGTCTTAAAAATAAGATTTTGCAGTTAAAATAATTTTTTTACAAACCAAAATTTTTTAATGAAATTTTGAAAATTAAGTTTTTTTTTTTCGTAATAAAATTTTTAGTAATGCACATAATTTTGTCATTTATTTATTTTTTAATTTTAATTTTTTAATTGTTATCCATATTTATATATCATATGGTAACAAATAATGTCTTTGAATTTAAAAAAATGAAATTTTTTATACATATTTTATACTTTTTTAGAAATGGGGTCTATTAGACCCCCACGCGACTATGAACGTTAAAAATTGGTAAAAACCGCCTGCTTAAGGGTTAATAATGTCCGACTTTCAAAATTTTTATATTTAATGAAAGTCTCTTGGTATACCAATTCAATGACTAACCAACCTGATAGTGCAGTAATATAATCATTGGAGGTGGAATAGGTCTAAATGACGAAGCCTAGATCTAATATAAAATACTACCATTAAAATAGTAATCATAAATTAATTGATTTATGTTGTGTGTCATGTTATACCTAAATATGTATTAAATAATAGATCTTACAATTTATTATAAACAAATATATAGTTATTGTTTTATTTGAAGTCTTTATTAACTCTTTATCTATCATAAGAAATTATAGTTCCCTGTATATTTCATTACTAATATGTCTTTAAAAAATTAAATGATTGATTCAGAAAATAATTTGATATAAACTAGTCTATAAAGAATTTTCAACAATGACAAAAATATAATTTTTAAAATAAATTTTTCCACTGATTATAAATCTGCAATTAGATTTTTTTTATCGTCTCTAATTTTAATATTCTTACTAATTACTAAAAAACGAATATTTACATATAAAAAAAACCAGCATAGGGGGCACAGTGGTGACGTGACATAATTGGGTCAAGTATAATATCTGACAGTGATTAAAATCACTATCATAAAAAACGCTTCGATGCAAATCTTTAGATAGTGTTTAATTTTAAAAAATTGGTGGATTATTCCAAAAGCTACATGATCTACTATTACCTTATTAAAATCTTGATGAAAATAAAGTATGTCGAATGAAAATGGGATATAAATATTATTTCTCATAAAAAAATGTATCCATACACTTTTCAATAAGTTATAGCATTATAAAGTTAAAAATGTAAAAAATAAAATCGAGAATTTTCACACGAAAAAAGCATTTGGTAACTATTTTTACCGTGAAGACAAAATAAAGTCAAAATTTTTTTTTTCCATAATAAAGTATGTTACATTAGCTTTAATTTAAGATATATATAAAAGTGTCAAACTTTCCCGAACACTTTCAAAAGTTAAGTTGAAAAAGTTGTTCTTTTAAATCCCCTCCTGTGGACAGGTAAAGGGTCAGATATATAAAAAAAATATATCAAATGATAGGTAAACCAATCAAGTATCTATAGAAATAAAATTATATTGATTTGGTCATTTTTAAAAAAGTTATGGCAGTTTTAAATAAAAAATTTTGAAAATTAGCGATTTTTAAATTTTGTATTTTTTTTGGAGGTTTCCCCCTTTTACGGAGAACGAGGGAAATTTTTTCAATTTTTGAGGATAATGTCTCCGACTAGATTCGATTTGTGATCTTTTGACGTATTGATTAAAGAAATCGGTTGGGAGATTTGCTAGTTGTGTAAAGAATACTGCAGAGAATATTGTTGGTGAGAGTAAGAGTAGAATGCCAGGAAATAAGGAAATCTTGTGGTAGAATGAAAACGTTAAAAAAATCATAAAGAGTAAGAAAATGTAGTTTACGTATGACAGAAGAGCAAAAGGAGAGAACATTGGATAGAGTATAAACGCATGTGCAAAGAAACCAAGTGTGTGGTAAGCTAGGCAAAGTTTAAGAAGTATCATAAGTTGTATGATGGGTTAGGAATAAACGAAGGCGAAAAAGAAATCTATAAATTTGCAAAAGTAAGAGAGAAAAGGTCTAAAGATTATCATTATATAAGGTGTATAAAAAGTGTTGATAATAAGGTACTTTCGAGTGATGATGATGTGAATAAAAGGTAGAAAGAGTATTTTAAAAAATTACTAAATGAGGAGTACCCAAAAGAGACATTAGAGGATATCTCGTGGAATGAGTGACTGGTAGATTTAATTAGTGAGAAAGAGGTATGGGAGGCTGTGGCATCAATGAAAAAAAATAAAACAGTAACCAGATGAAATGCCAGTAGAAGTATGAAAATTTTTAATAAAATCTTATTAGAAGGGAAATGTCAAAAGAATAGATGAATAGTATTATGGTACTGATATTTAAAGGTAATGGTGACATACAGGAATGTGAATATTATAGAGGCGTAAAGCTTATGAGTCATAGTATGAACATTTTGGAAAAGTAATAGATAAGCGAATAAGAAATGAGAAATCGGTATCTTAAAACCAGTTTGGATTTATGCCTAGTAAGTCAACAATGGAGACAGTATTTTGTGCGAGGCAACTAATAGAAATGTTTAGAGAATAGAAGAAAAAGTTGTGTATGGTATTTATAAATTTGGAGAAAGCCTATAATAGAAAGCCGAGAGAGGTTTTAATGTGGGTATTAATGATAAAAGGTATAATAGAAGATATGTATGATGGCACTTGTACCAGGTAAAAAACGTAGGAGGAGTAACAGAAGGTTTCAGGTAATAGTAAGAGTGTACCAAGGTTCTGTTTTAAGCCTTTACTTATTCTCTATAATGATGGATGAAATTACTTGAGAAATACTAGGAGAAGTGTTGTGGTACATGTTGTTTTCTGATGATATAGAAAATAGGGAGGAAATTAATCAAATGCTAGAGGTATAGAGATTAGCTCTTGAAGAAAAGCGTTTAAGAATAAGTAGAAGACAGTGTATAAATAGTATGAGTTTGATAAAGGAGAACACAAGGTAAGTGAAATGAGGAGATCAATGACAATAGGCGAGGACGTGATTGGAGAGGTGGAAAGTTTTAAGTATTTAGGGTCAGTTGTGCAAAAGAGCGGTGGTATTGACGAGGATATAAGACACAGGATTAAGTACGGTTGAAGTGAAGAATAGCGTCTGGACTACTTTGCAATAAAAAAATTCCAATGAGGCTGAAAGGTAAATTCTATAAGACTGTAGTGAGATCAGCTATGATGTATGGTTCAGAATGTTAGGCCGTTGACAAGAGAATAGAGCAGAAAATGAGTGTAGCAGAAATTAGAGTGCTTAGATGAATTAGTACAGTGACTACAGACTTATAATCTCTAAGCACAATTATTATTGACAATTTAAATGTCAATCTAGGCATAAAGATAAACGGACAAAAAATAACTATGTTACGTTTTGCCGATGACATAGCTTTAATTGCTGAATGCGAGAAAGATCTGGCTCAACTAATTAAAGCTATGGATACAACATTCGAAAAAGAGTTGGAAATGAGAATAAATGCGAAGAAAACAAAAGTAATGGTATGTGAAAGGAAAAATAATACAAGAATACAGATAAAAATATGAAACCAAGCAATAGAACAAGTAGATGAATTTACATACCTGGGAAGCGCTATCAGCAAGGATGGAAGAAACAGAAGTGAAATTATAAAACGTATCTGTCAAGCTAAAATAGCCTTTAATAAAAAGAAAACTATACTTACATCAAGAAGCATGAGTCTAAAAATAAGAAAAAACCTATTAAAGACGTATATATGGAGCATTGCTCTGTACGGGTGTGAAACCTGGACAATAGTAATGGGAGAAAAAAAAGACTTGAGGCGTTTGAAATGTGGTGCTATAGAAGAATGCTAAGGATAAGTTGGATGGACAGAGTAACCAATGTAGAAGTACTGGAAAGAATATTAGATGAAAAGTTACTATGGAATAACATAGTCAGAAGACGCAACGAATGGATAAGTCATATAATATATCAAGTAAGTAATGTATCAAGTGGAAATTTAGGATAAGGGTGGCCGACTCCAATAAGTTAGGATAAAGGCGAGGAAAATAAAGAAGATGATTATTTAATTCTTAATTCATTTATTTATGTATTTATGTTACTGACTCATATTTTTTAATTTTAATAATGAAAATAAATTTTTACCACCAAGACAATATAGAGGTCACATATTTTTTTCAATACAAAGTATATTACATAAGCTTTAATTTAATATACAGAGTGATTTTTTTATCATAACCCACTCAATTACTTACAGAATAATAATAATTAAAAATTTTTTTTTTATTACTATCTTTAGTTACACATTATTCTTGAATTATTAACTATGTAATACTTTTTAAGTTCATCCCTTATGCCTGGTAAGGCTGTCAACTTTGTTTTTTTAAATGGTAATACATATTTTTAATTTAATAAAATGTTTGAGTTTTTAATTCAATAATAAATGGCATTTGAATTTTTAATGAAACTTAATTTGTTTATTAGATATAAAAATTTAAAGTTTCAAATTTTTGAGTTAATATATGGGTATAATACACCAGGGATTACAAATACAGGTAGCTAATTGATTTTTTATGATATTGCTATCACAGTCACGGCACAGAATAGATTAAATCTATTCTGTGGTCACGGATTGTTTATTATCAATTATGACTATTAATAGATATTCTTTTTGTATTGTCAGTTAGGGTATTTATAAACTCACAACAATGTACCTTACTATCATTGATAATAACAATGCTGTGTACCTGCTAATATCGATGTCATAAAAAATCAATTAGCTACCTGTATTTGTAATTCCTTGTGTATTATCCCTGTATATTAACTCAAAAATTTGAAACTTTAAATGTTTATATCTAATAAACGAATTAAGTTATATTAAAAATTCAAATGCCATTTACTATTAAATTAAAAACTCAAACATTTTATTAAATTAAAAATGTGTTACCATTTAAAAAAACAAAGTTGACCCCCTTCCAAGGCTTAAGGGATGAACTTAAAAAGTATTACATAGTTAAAAATTCAAGAATAATGTGTAACTAAAGATAATGAAAAAAAAAAAATGTTTAAATTATTATTATTCAGCAAGTAATTGAGTGGGTTATGATAAAAAAATCACCCTGTATATAAACATAAGTATTAGTATTTTCAGAACATTTTCAATAGTTATGTTAAAAAAATTACTTTTTTGTGGAAAAGTTGCCATTTTGAATCCTCCTCTATGGACAGATAAAGGATCAGATTTTCATAAAAATAAACCAAATAATAGGTAATTGCCTAATGTATATAAAAAAATAATGGTTTTGATCCATATATTTTTCAAGAAGTTATGGCAATTTTAAGTAAAAAAAAAAAATTTCAAAAATTACCGATTTTTTAAAAAATATTAAAATAAATATAAAAGGTCATCATGATAAAACCTTGCAGCTATTCAAGGAAGTTTTCATATCCCCTGACATTCCCTAAATTAGCCATCGGACGCAAATATATTTATTTTCAAAAATACCGTTATATCGAATGATTTTGATAGAAATATCGATATATAGTTGCCATCAATATATTTTTATTACTAAAGACTGAATAGATAAGCATGGGCTTGATTGTGGAATTGAACTTTCATTTGATGTATTGAGCGATAATACTTTTGAAGAAAAGTAATAACATTAAAAAAAACTTATTATCTCAACATTTTAACGTTTGACATTACACAATCATACATTTAGTTAGAATATGTATATTTTTTTATTATTACTTGTAATCTTTAAAATATTTTTATAATATATATCATCCGATTTATTCCCTTTATACCGCTACTGGTTTCTGTTACTTTTCGATAATTTGTAAATAATAATTCGATGGCCTAAAAGACATGGAAACGTTTTCTATCGATATGTTTTATAATTTAGCAATGTAAAATTTCTTATCAACATATTTATCACAAGATTTACGTTATAGAATATTTACACAACTTATGTGATAATATACTCTATATATCTGTATAATTGCATTGTTTTACTATATATTTATGTAAATTATCTCCTCATTTAAAAAAACTTTTAAATTTTAAATCAATTTTTTAACTCAATTTTACATTTATTGTACATTATTCACTTAAATATTTCATATCATTATTCAATCTGTTAAATCATTTTATTTATTATACTAATTTGATTTTTATTTCATAAAATATTTGTTTTATTTTTTATTCATCAAGAAAACTGTTACGTGAAATTATGAAATTATCATTATTAATTAGTATATTAGCATTAACTAATCTTTCCAAGGTAAGAATCATTCAATTATTAATTATTTAAATTTTTACTGAAATTTAGAAAGTGCATGTTCATTTTATATATGTAACTCAATGATTATTATTATGACATTTTATTATTAATGTTGTTAGTCAAAGAGTTAACTTTTTACATATACTAAATGTGTTTGTACAAATTAGGCCCAATTGTTTAAATGCACTTAGGCTATCTTAAATTTTCCAAGTAGTAAAATTTTTATATTTATTAACATTTGAAATTCTGCATCACCATGTGCCTAGATTTTTTACCTATTAAGGTTGGGCAGTTTCTGTGTTGTTAAAATGAAGTTGGTAAATCTTATATAGTGGAATAATGTGACTTTATTGTGTATCAATCATTAGTTCTCTAAATTATTTATCCAATATTCCATCATCCTTCATCTGTGATTTCTAAATTATTTCTTTTGAGTATCTTACTAATATTTTCTATAAATATAATTTAACAAACACCACATAACTATACTTAAATTTTAAAAAAATTTATAGAGGAAAATTTAGTTCTATTTTTTTAATTACTTAAAAATTAAAAAAACTTCATGAAATTATGTCAAATTAGGTAAACAGTTATGTAAAAATCACTGACAAATTTTTTTATTTTGTATTAGTCATTAAAAATGTTAGATACGTTCCTGTTTACTAATAATTCATTGTTTTAAATATTTTTTACTAAAGTCAAGTTGATGACATTGTGATGTCATGTAACCCAACCCCACCAACCCCTTGTGATTGATCCTAATTTACTCTCAAAACTTATTGCACCATATCTACAAACTGCATTCTAAAAATAATAACAGACAATTGTCGGTCTAAAATAATACTATGTATGGAAGCTATAAATAAAAAAAGATAATTTTAATTAGTTTTTATTGTTAATTTTCCTATCAACATTTATTAGAGGTATAATTCTATAATTAAGTTTAATTTTTAAAATTTTTTTAAATATAATTAAAAATTTTTTAGTCTGAATCATATGAAGATGCTAGGTGCAAATGTGTTTGCAAAATAGTAAATGGCACGGAAATGTATAATAAATTATATATTGCTAATGTTCTTCCAAGCAAGTAAGATATTTAATTTATAATGGGCTCAAACAAATTTTAACTTAAGCTTCTATAAGAAATTAAAAATTTATTTGAATGTTGTATGAAGTGAAATGTGAACATGTTTACAGATGAGTTCTGACATTTCGGACTCATTGCAGAGTCCATCTTCAGAGTGATGGTTACTAGTCGGTGGCTACAAATATACAGATGAACTCTGCAATGAGATCAAAACGTCAGAACTCAACTGTAAACATGGATATATCCTTAAGCACTTCAAACAACAAGACAATCCATGAAAGCTTTAACACATTCATGAAATGTGAACTTATGAAACTGATAAATTACTAAAAATAATTTAAATAAAAGATATGTGATAACTTAATTAGATTATAGTAATAAATAAATATAATAATAATAATTATATATATAATAATAATAATAATAATATTTATATATAATTATTATTATTATTTTATTAAATAAAATAATAGTCATTACTATAATTTGTTAATCTATAAATTGATTGTACAATAATTGTTAATGACATTTTAAGAAATAAACATAATATTTGAACAAAAAGAAAACTTCATGTTTCATATTTTTAATGAGTATAAATAATCTTCAAAAAATTAAAATTTTCCGGTAGGATTATAAATAGTACAACAAAATAATTAAATGGTACAATGGCTATATAATTTTAAGTACTTAACAATTTGATTAAATATAAATTAATTTTGCTTTCAATAAGATTATCATTGTTTTTAGTGATTGTAATGGAGTTAGTTTACCAATTTTTGGCGAAGTTAACAACACTAAAAAAGAATTGTGTCCTCAATGTACATGTATTTATGAAAGTAGAAACACTACAACTATGAAGGTAATGAAATATTATACTTAAAAGTTTATTTTAATTTTTTATTCAAAGTGTTTTAAAATATATAATTTTATATATTTTTCCTAGGTTAAAAAAATGTAAAATATGTAATTGAAATTTTAAAAATGAGGGAATGAAATATTATTTTTTTGAAAAATACATTTTTGATTAATTTATAATTTTTATTAATAATAGTTTAAACATTTGCTTCGATGATCACATTTTTTTTTAATTTTTAGAGTAATTTCTTTAACTAGATACAGTTTGTGTTTTTTACATATTTTTAAACAAAACCAGTCCAGTGAAATCTAATAATAGGTAGTGACAGAAAAAATATATAACCATGGTAAAATTAATACCTTTTTAGCTTTGCATTTATAGATGCAATACTGTACTTTATTTATTAGATTATTAGTTAAGTGTATTTTAGACAATTTTTTAATTTTAATTAAAATTGATTGATATCTGATAGTAATTAAAATCACTGCCCTAAAATAATTTGATATGCGTAAGAAAATTATAAAAAAAATCAGATCTACCAAAAAACAACATATTTTAATTTAGTATTTGATAATTCATAGAAAATAAGTCACTGGGAATTTTTTTTTATTATATATTACATTAAAATAATTTAGAGTAATGTAAACATTTTGTTACTTTACAGAATATTAGAAAATCATATAATTTTATTAAAACTTTCATACTTTTTGTCATAAATGTCCAATTACTCCTAGAAGTTATGATTTTATATAGTTTCTTTTTTAATCTTAAAGTTCATTATATATGATTGTTGTACATAATACTTCCTCAGATATTTACTACATGATTTAATTTAATGTAGGTTTGCCAAGAGTAAGTTTTTGGTACATTATAAAATATTTAAAATGAAAGAATTTGATATGATAGTTATGCTCGCTTTCAGTACTTTGGTAAAAAAAAAGTATTTTCTAAAAAAAATATGTTGAAAGTAAGGTACTTGTCTTAAGTATTACCACTGAAAATTATACTTTGAAATATGAATAATTCAAATAGTTAAAACAATTTAAATATAACTAGGGTCAAGTGGGGTAAATGGAAATTGGGGCAAAAGGAAAAAAATATTATTTAAAATAAATTATTAGTGATTATAGAATTCGGTAATATTATAACCACAGTACACATAAGGTATAATAGTGTGCAATGATAAAATATGGAAAATTTGAGGATATGTATAAATTGTTATTACTCGAAAAAGTGTTTACGATTATTTTAGATTATATTTTCTGCTCAACGGCTTTTGAGAAGGGCATCTTCATCAAAAATATAAGTAGAACAGTACAGTTTGAACTAAATTGTCATTTCATATTTACTTATTTACTATACGGCCCTAAAACTAGTTTAATATCAATTTTTTCTATGGAATTATATTTTTTTTGTAAAATACAAAATAAAAATCAATTGGGGTAAATGGAAATTTGGTTTTGGGGTAAATGGAAATATTAATAACAAATATAATTTGAAATATTACGATCTTTATCATTTTTTTTTCAACTTCAGAGTGCGTAATTATATCAAAAAAAACATATTATCAGTTGTAGAAAATAAAATTTCATTAGAACCTTAAACGTCAAACACTTTTATGGACTAAATTTTTCCAACATCAAGTAATAATATCTCAGTAAACCCAAAAGATATAATATCTATTTTTTTCAATTCAATTAATACAATATAAAACTAACAATACAATTTGTGTTACAAAAGACCAAGTTCCTCATCTTAGAGTAACAAAGTATGGTGAAGTTTTAACAAATAAAAATGTGTTAAAATAATTGGAGGAAGCAACCTCAAAGAAAAAGCTAATCAAATATCCTAGTAAACTTGGGAGACATAAGAAAGCTATTAAAGATGTACAAAATATTGTGTTGGAACAATCAATTGATAATATTGATGATGTAGTTTATCATTCATCAGAAGATGATTATAATGACAATTCATTAGATTTAAGTATTGAAGAAGTTTTATACAATACACCAATTTGGTCTCAAATAAAACCTGGAGTATTTCTTTTAATAGATTTTATTGGAGGGAACCGTAAGAAACAAAATTTTAAGTATGTATGTTTAGTTAAACGTATAGATGAAGATGATGGGGATATTTTAGTCCGAGGATTAAAAAAAAATAATGAAATTGGAACTGATTTTTATATTGTTGAAAATGACTTGTCAGATATTACAGTAGAGATGATTCTTGCAATATTACCAATACCAACTGAACATAAGAAGAACAGAAAAACGATATACACATTTCCTGGATACATAAATGTCGATAAAAAATAATCAGTTTAGACACTATGTTACATACTTATTCATACATTAATTTATGTGATATATTTTGAAACTAAAAATGCTGTTAGTTTGTTATTTTGTATATAATTTTTACTTTACATTGTTATTTTTTATGTTAAATTATTATTATCACTATTATATGAAAACAAAAGACTGTTAATATATTTTGAAAGTTTATGAAATAGTAAGTAAGCATTAAACTGTACTAAATTATGTTAAAATAATAAAGATTACCTAATTATTTGACTAATTTAATTGTAATTTATGTAATTCAAACAAATTTTCATTTGCCCCAGGCTTATAACATTATCAACTATACTTTAATTTTCATTTACCCCATACACAATATACTATTTGGGACAAATGGAAATTTGTAGGTATCGAATATATGAAATAATATAATGGTAGCTGTAACAGAACAATTTCATTTGCCCATTATGTTTGTTCAATATAACACTTGCTGTTGGAAATAGTTATTTTCATTTACCCCAGAAGTATGGGGCAAATGTAAATTTTTTATGAAATTTTATATTATTTTTTTCTCTTAAAATAATCAACTATTTTAACGTTTGATTGAAATGTTAGACACATATTGTATATAGTTAAATAGTTTTTATCTAAACCAAAATTAAAAAAAATTATTACTACATGAATCTAATAAAAGTTGTAAAACATGTAAATTTCATTTCCATTTACCCCACTTGACCCTATTATTTTTACCAAAAATGACATGAATATCAATTTTATTGGGGTTTTAAATAAATTTATTTTTTATTAATGGTAAAAAAAAAAATTTTAAGACAAATTTTTGAAGTGTTACTAATAAAAATTTTTCAATTATCTGTTCAGTTTTCTATGAATTATTTCAATAAAAATTGAAAACTAAACATATCAACTTAGATTTAACTTAGTTTTATGAAAATTGTAAATTTTTGGAACATTTCTCTTAATTACCAGAACTGAGGGGAAATTATTGAAGTTATGGCTCTGATGGGTTCAAATAGATATGTTTTATAATCTTTTGGCATATTTTTGAGCAAAATCGGTACAGTAGGAGCACAAGTATTGGCATACCACACAAAAAAAAAACGGCAAAATATATCAACAGCTTCTCAACTATGCATAAAAGATAATAAGGGTTCCTATATAAAATTTTAAAGATGTAAATGAAAAAAAATTATTTAACTGCATATTATTGATAAATTATTTAAATTTAATATTTTTCTCTTTTAAAAAGTTAAAAATTTTCTAAAGTTTTTAAATATTTTACAATCACTCTGTATACAATGTATACAGAAAAATGTATGTATACTATACATACATTTATTTTTAAAAAATCAATAATTATCAAAATTGTTGAATTAATTCAATATGATGTAATCCTTGAAATATAACATTTTCAATCCATGATAAAGACTATTGGTCTCTTGTTGCAAATATTATGTGAAAAATAAAAACTTATTAAAAGTAAAACATAATTTAAAATACTCATTTGACCACAAAAAATATACTGTATAAGACAGGGAGTAAATATTTTGTAAAAATACTCATTCCTACTTGTTTAGCGTTAAAAGTGTGCTACCCGTGTCACTTTTTTATAATATTTACATAAACTTACACTTAACTATTTATTTATATTATCAGTCAATTTGAAATCCAAGTAAAACAAATTTATTTAGGGTGATTTTATAATAATGATACACCCCAATAAAAATAAAAATAATATTTTAGGTACTTATCTTAATTTAACTTTATATTTATATTATTTTTTTTAATAAATAAGTATTGCTGTTTATAATACTTGAACATTGATTAGGAAAATTGTTTGGATAATGTCATTGTTCTGTATTTGACTGCAAAATCTTGCTTTTAAAACTGAGAATGTAGAGTAAAAAATAATTAACAATTTATATAATTTATTTTATTTTGTAGTATATGACATCAAAACTAGTTATTCAATTTTTTTGTAGCATCTTTTTTAGGGTAATAATGATGGTTGTAACCCCTTCTAGAACTTACTTCTACCTGCGTAATAATATATTATTAATAAATACAAAAACACAAATTTCCATGAAAAATGAGGATTAAAGATTATTACTGGACTCTTTAATTGTGATGTTAATTTTTATATGGCTGAACAAGTTACTATTTTATTTAGAAAAAATTTCATGACATATTTTCGTTATTTAAATTTTAAGTAGTTATGTATTAGGATTTTTCAATTTCCTACTTAAAATTGAAATAAAGAATTCTTCAGATTATCATTTTTCTAATGATATTTACTTGCTGCAATACAGTAGTTTAAGTATATATTTAAAAATATGAAATAACTAATAAACTATAACCAATACATATAACATATTTAAAATTAAAAAAACATATTGGTAATAATGAAAACCCAAATGTTTTAGCATATCATATTAAAATTTTAGTCACTTTTTAAAAATTTAGTCTTATTAGTTACTCTTTTTAATTGTGACAACTACTTTCAGTCCTTTGCTGTAAAAGTTGTTATTTACAGGAATGATTTTTGGCTGAAATTAAATACTTCTAGTGTATTTTATATATTTATAACAATCACTAAGTAATAATAATAATAATGAATGCGTTTAACAAAATTTCTAGGTAGTTGTATTAATTGTTTTATGTGTTGTATTCGTTTTGGTATCGTACATGTTTTTCCTGCTGTGCCTGGATCCCATGATAAGAAAACGGAAACTAGTTGGCGCTTATGTAGAGCACACCAATGAAGAGGTATGTTCTTTATTGGAGCCAACCATGCCTGATAACGATAGTTTTGTAAGTCCAACCATTTTCCTCCCAATTTGTCTCATGAAAAAATATTAATAATACATCTTTTTTTCTATATGTGGTGAGACAAACACATTTTAAATTTATTATTACATTGATGCATTTGAGCATCATTACTAGTTTCAGAAAATTACAGAAATAAACATCAAATATAAGTATAAAATATTATCAAATTTTTATATTAAATATGAAGTAGTTGGACTTTTATAATATATATATTTATTTGTTTGCTTGATATTTTTATATTATATATATATACATTAATTGCCTTATTTATAGTTTTAAAAACTATCAAACACTTATTTTAAATTTTAACTATCATAACTAGTCAAAAAAGTACTAAGATAATTTAAATTTAAACTTATTAAGTGATTTTAAACACTTGAAACTTGTATCATTTTATTTTAATTTGTGTCATATAATTCAAACTTTTAAAGTTTGAAAAAGATATTTAAAAATTTTATAGAATCCTAAAAAACTGTAAAAGACAATAAACTAAATATTTTCTTTTGATTTAATTTTGATTGATTGATTAAGGCTAATCAATGTTAGTAAATATATAGATAAAAAATACTATTATTTCTTGGCACTGTGGCATAAGCTGATAGAGCAAATTATATAGTTTCATTTTACTATAATAAAGCTTTTTAGTTAAGTTAAATTTACTTAGCACACTATTATATATTTTAAAATCATTTATTTAGTTTCAATTTGTATTATTTATTTCTATAAGATTTTAAACACTTTTTGGTGACTGTAAAAATAAGACTAAGTAATTTATATATGGTTCCAGATATTTTAAGAATATCTATATTTTCCTATTTTATTATTAAATAAACTTCATAGAATTAAAACAATTTTTAATTAGTTAATTTAATTGTTACTTTAAGTTTGACATCATCTAAAATTTGTTTATGAAAAGATATTTATCTATACCAAAACTTTTTTTATGGTTGGATTTATACAATCTAAAAATATTTTATATAAAAAATATTCTAAATTAGTTTTTTTATTAAATTTTCTGTCTTATATTTTTCAAGTTACAAAAGCAAAAGAGTGAGAATTAAATAGGCTCGGATAGGAAAATAAATTGAGGGGGTCATTTTTTATTATAATAAAATATCTTGACTTTTAAGGTCATTGGCCATATATTTTACAAATAAAATATATGCATTGTTTTACATTTTGATTTCTTATTAATATTTATATTTACAATGGCTACAATACATTAATTTTGGTTTGTTTTAATAAATTATAAGGTTTTTAACTATATTGTGAAGTTGATTTCCTAAGATTTTTTTATAAATTTACGAGCAATATTGTAGTTGTGACACTCATATATATTATGTGTTTTGACTGGGTTTTCTGTGCCACACATAGAGTAAGATTAAGGGTTTTTCCTTTGCATAAGTTAAAGTGTGTTAGCCAAGGTATCCAATTTATATGTGAGTATGAATAACATTGTTTCTTCTACTGCTACTTGTTGTTTGGTTAGACCGTTTTTTTTTTATTTGTTTTATTTTTCTCAGTTAAAATTCTTTAGATGATTTAAAAATTCCTTAAAATTTCCATTTTATTTACTATTCATACATTTCTTTTGTAATAATATCTTTTATTAAGTTAATCTTTAATAAAATGTATAGGTGTTTACAGTGGTTCGTTATCTAAACAAAAATTTTATATCTATCATTTAATTAATTCGACCCCAAATCTCCACCCTAATTTCACCTATAAAGAATTATTTGATTTTCTGAAAATACCGCAGTAACATGATTATGGACAAATGTAATTGTACTCTCAGTTTTCCTATAATTGTAAAATTTGTTACTTAAAGATTACTTATTAATTGTTTTCGTTATATGGCTTGTTATTAAAAACTGAGTAATATGTATAAGATGTGTAATTACAAATAGGAAAAATTTTTGAAAGACTTGTAGTTTACGAGTAATTAAGTAATTTATGATAGCAGAAAAATGAGCATAATAACTAGTTAATATTTCAGTGAAATATTAGAACATTTACTGAACAAATAATCTTTCATTTTTTTAATATGAATTATATAAAATTAAACAAATATATTTTTAAAAATTAACTTAAAATATTTTTAAAGAAACATCTAAAATTTTATCTGAAATTGCTACTTATGATTTATTTATTATATTAGGTGGAACAATATTTACAATATCTTAGGAAAATATTTATAAAATAACTGGAACTTTGAAAATATAGTAATAAATGTTTAAAAAAATGTCAAAGCTATAAAATAAATATAATTTATAGATATTTTTTAGTAAATTAATTATCTTGAGAGACTGCTAGATTAAATTATGGTATTAATTGAAATATTTATTCATTATTAAAGTATTTTCAGGTATATTTATTACTGTATTTATATTAGTTATTAGCAATGTGTGTGTAAGTACTTTTTATTACATAATTTTTTGATGGCATGTTTTGGTTTGAAATTAAAATATAGTCTTATAAATTGTGTTTTATTTCTTTATATTTAAATATATGATATTGTAGGATGATTTGCCAACAGCTGTCACATTAGACTCTAGAGGAAGTATTGATCCATCTACTTCAGGTAGCAGTAATGTTTTAAACAGATTTGGTCATCAACAAGATAAATGGAAAAAACAAGTTAAAGAACAAAGAAGAAATATATATGATCGACATACTATACTCAATTAATAAATAAAAAATTTTTCTATATCAGAATGTTAATATATTTACAGGGTGTTTAGTAAGTAAGGAAACAGGTAAATTGTTAAAAACAATGAGAACAATAAAAACCCGTTTCCTTACTGAACACTTCTGTATATTAATTTCATCTTATTTATAATACTGCATATTGCTTTTTCAAAATTTTATATTATTATTCATTTTCACTTCTGTTTGGATAAACAATATGCAGCGAGTTTCATCTATATCTAAATAATAAATTTTGTTTTTATTATCTAAATAAATTAATATAAATCATAGTATATTATTTACTTAACAATTTATTAAACCTATTACATAACCTGATTAACTAACACAAAGTTAGTCTTAATTAGGATAAGTTTCTTACATAATACTATTCAATACAGTGATATATTTATAATGTATATGGACTTTCACTAACATTGACATAAAGTTATGGTAATGAAACTCCTTACTGCTCTATGTTCTGAAAATTATTTGATCTTCTCTACTCATAACAAATTTCTAAATACGATTTGAAAATAAAATAATCTATAAAAACGAAAATTAACGATTATTCACTCAAGTAAATTAATATAATTTTTTTATTAACTATTTTCATCCATAAAATAAATTCTGACATAAGCTTAAATTTGTTATTTAAGGGATGCAAATTTTGTCAAAAATAAATAATTTTAATGTACTTATATTGCGTAAGCTTACCTAGGTTAAAAGTTTTACAAGTGCTAATTTTACTTTGCTCCATCCTAAAAAATGCTTTTATATAATTATTTACAAGTTGCTATTTGTTAGCCAAACAAGCAACACGTTTGTTTTGTTAATCGTGTATGTGTAAAGTTTGTCATAAAATTAAAAAAATGGTAGCACAGTGGGATCACGCCGCAGTGTAACGTTGCATAGTTGGGTCCGTATACTGCCGTGCTAAGCAAAAACAGGATAACTCCAAAATAAAAAAAAAATTTTTTTTTGTTTCTATAGGTAAATTTAGTGGTTTTACGCCGAGTTTTGATATAAAAATAGCATATTTCCTATTAAAACCCATCTAAAATTGAAATATAAAATAAGAAAATGTACGGTAAATTCAATACATTTGATGTTTTGTAAGCGAAAACACGGTAAATCCAAATACTAAACAAAAACTTGGTATAAAACATAAAAAATAATGGAGTTACCGTCTTTTGACTTATGCTCATACATTGGGAAAAAAGGGTATCTTGATTTACTGTTAAAAATGTTTTTTTGCGTTCCTGAAAAATCATGTTGACTGGAGTTATCCTTTTTTCGCTTAACACAGCAGTATAGATATCTGACAGTGGTTAGAATCACTATCATAAAAAATGCTTTAATACAAATCTTTCGATAGTGTTTAATTTTAAAAAATTAATGGATTATTCCAAAAGCTACATGATCTCTTATTTCATTATTTATATCCTGACTACAAGTTTTATGATTTATAAGTGTAATATATATATAATATATAAATATACAGAGTGACCCACCACTCACTGACAACTTAAATAACTTTTGATCCAGTTAATATTTTTAGTTGATTTTTTTTTTAAAAAATAGTTATACGTTAGGTCTATAGCTATATCTCAATAATTATTTTTTTTACATTTTATTAAAAATATTAATTATTTTTAAATTTTAAATAAAATGTAAAAAAAAAATCTAAGATAGCTATTTTGTAGAGTAAAATTTAAGAAAAATTTTAGTAAAAAAATATCTTATTAATATTCAGTAGTAAATATTCTGTAGCGTTTTGAATTTTGTGAAAATTTGAATTTTGATGAAGAAAACGCTATCTTTTCATGATTACTGTGTATACATATGATGATAATGTGTATACATTACAAACTTGGCATTAATTGCCATGATATTGTTAATAAGAAATAATATTGTTAATAAGAAATTAGATAAGGCAATTATTACTTACCATTCTTATTCAAAAGTATATTGAAAAGATAGCGTTTTCTTCTGTCCTTTTCTCAATACGTATTTCAATGTTTAATACCGTAAAATAGTACATGAAAATTCAAATTTTCACAAACTTCAAAACGCTACAGAATATTTACTACTGAATATTAATAAGATATTTTTTTACTAAAATTTTTCTTAAATTCTACTCTACAAAATAGCTATCTTAGTTTTTTTTTTTACATTTTATTTAAAATTTAAAAATAATTAATATTTTTAATAAAATGTAAAAAAAATAATTATTGAGATATAGCTATAGACCTAACGTATAACTATTATTTAAAAAAAAAATCAACTAAAAATATTAACTGGATCAAAAGTTATTTAAGTTGTCAGTGAGTGGTGGGCCCTCTGTATATAGGGAAATGGTTTTATTTAAAAAAAAAGTATGTCGAATGAAAGAGGTTTATAAATAATATTTCTTATAAAAAAATTGTATGGTACATATATTTTTCAATAAGTTATAGCATTATAAAGTTAAAAATGTAAAATATAAAATCGAGAATTTTCACACAAAAATAGCATTTGCTACAATTTTGTCGCAAACAAAATAAAGTCCGAATTTTTTTTTTTCATAATAAAGTATATTACATTAGCTTTAATTTAAGATATATATAAAAGTGTCAGACTTTTCGAACACTTTCAAAAGTTAATTTTTTGTAAAAATGTTGCCATTTTAATCCCTTATTGTGGGGGCAGGTAAGGGTAAATAAAAACGCCAAAAAAACAATTTGTAATCAAATTTCTTTTCTGTACATTTTATCATACATAAAAAAACTATGTACATAAAAAACTCATAAACATTAATAATTCCTCCATTTATTTTAAAATTTTAAAAATAAAACATAAAAATATTTATTCATTGTATAAAAGAAATATGAGCTGGCCAAAAAAAGATATTTTCAAGTAGCTCTTTTACCTGACATATATTTTTAATTTAAGTTAATTTTTTTTTTTTTTTGAGTTAATTTATATACTTTTAGGACTTGTTATTATATCAAAATTATAAAGAAAAGAAATTTACTTATTTTTATAATAAAAAGAGAATATTTGAAGACACCTTAAAGATTTATTTTGAAAATATAAATATACCCTTATATATAAGTATAAATCAGTGTTAGAAAAGAATTCATTTCAAAAATAATAGATTACTGTATATTACTATATTTATATAATAAATTGTAGAACCTTATGTAGCACCGATTGAAAAAGAAGATCTAAATGTAAGATTATTAGCATCGATGCGAAGCTGAGAGGGTATTAATTTTACTATGATGTTTTTTTTTTTATGTCTGTTGCCACTTTTTCTCAGCTCTCACTGGACCGATTTCTTTCAAAAATACGTCAAAAGATCAGAAATCGTATCTAGTTGAAGACATTACCCTTAAAAATTGAAAAAAATTCCCTCGTTCCCCGCAAATGGGGGAAATATCCAAAAAAATTACAAATTTAAAAATCGCTAATTTTCGAAATTTTTTCACTTTTTTTTCTTAAAACTTCCATAACTTTTTGAAAAATCAACAAATCAACATAATTTTTTTTTATACTAAAACCTTAGATATTTACCTTTCATTTGATATCATTTTTTTGAAAATCTATCACTTAACCTGCTCATTGGGGGGGATTTAAAATGGCAACTTTTTTACAAAAATTAATTTTTTCAACTTAATTTTTGAAAATGTTCCGGAAATACTGCGTCCTTTAAACATATATCAAATTAAAGCTTATTTTATGTACTACAAAATGAAAAAAAAAAATTTGTCCCGACACTTTTTTTTCTACATTTAAACGGCTGCCGTAGTTAAAAAAACACTATTTTTGTGTTAAAATTTTCGATTTTCGATTTTAAATTTTCAACTTAAAAATGCTATAACTTTTTGAAAAATGTATATATCAGCACAATTTTTTTTTTCTAAATACATTATAAGTACATCTTTCATTTGACATACTTTTTATTAAAATTGGACAATTTCCCCTGCTGATTGGGGGGGATTTAAAATAGCACCTTTTTTACAAAAATTAACTTTTTCAACTGAACTTTTGAAAATGTTCCGAAAATACTGCGTCCTTTAAACATATATCAAATTAAAGCTTATTTTATATACTATCAAATGAAAAAAAAAAATTTGTCNGTTTTATGTACTATAAAATAAAAAAAAAAATTTGTCCCGACACTTTATCTTCTACATTTAAACTGCTGCCGTATTTAAAAAAACACTATTTTTTGTTAAAATTTTCGATTTTAAATTTTCTACTTAAAAATGCTATAACTTTTTGAAAAATGTATATATCAGCACAAATTTTTTTTTTCTAAATACATTATAAGTACATCTTTCATTTGACATACTTTTTATTAAAATTGGACAATTTCCCCTTATATAGGGGGCGTTCAAAACTTAAAATATTGTAAAAAACATAGATCTTTTTCAACTGAACTTTTGAAAATGTTCCGGAAATACTGCGTCCTTTAAACATATATCAAATTAAAGCTTGTTTTATGTACTATAAAATAAAAAAAAAAAATTTGTCCCGACGACTTATCTTCTATGCGCATAGAAGGCTACCGTATTCAAAAATATGCTATTTTAACAAATTTTTTTTTTATAAATTAAACACTATCTACAGATTTGCATCGAAGCGTTTCTTATGATAGTGATTTTAATCACTGTCAGATTAAATCTATACTGGACCCTACTATGCAATGNCCATCTATTTTTTTTTATTGAAGAGTAATGCATCAAGCCATTTAAATTTTTATACGTATTAAAATAAAAAATTATATGACTACTTTATTATTTTTATAACTTCTCTGTATAAATTACAATATTATTTATTTATACATATAATACATAATAATTACATAATTACTTATTATAGTAATTAAATTTAGTATGAAATTGATTTTAAATAGTGTAATTATTCAATTATTCTGCATTCATTTTTATAATTGTTCTTACAGCTTCCGATTCCTTTCTACTCATTACATTATCAAACCATCGAAGTCTATTTCCTCTCATCTTATTCACGATTGACACCTATATTCCCTCTTATATGTTCGTTCCTTATCTTATCTTCTCTAGACACTCCACGCATCAATCTAACCATTTTCATCTTTGCTACACTCATTCTCTGCTCTACTTTTTTGTCAACATTCCAACACTCTAGACCAGTGGTCGGCAACCTTTTTTAATTCTCGGGCCACATTTACAAATTAAAAAGAGTTCGCGGGCCAGATAAAAAAAAAAAATTTATAATTACATTATTTATTATGCAAAAAAATACTATCTAAAACTTAAAATAATAATATGACTTATATAAAATACCCGTACCAAAAACGCAACGTTCAATTATATTTATACAAAATGATATTCAATTAAATTAGTCGATTTAGAATTTAAAGCGGGCCGTATTCAATAGCCACGCGGGCCGTATCCGGCCCGCGGGCCGCCGGTTGCCGACCACTGCTCTAGACCATACATCAAAGCTGCTCTCACTACAGTCATAGATTGTGTCAAGTGGAAATTTAGGATAAGGCTGTCCGACTCAGAGTAATTAGGATAAAGGCAAAGAATTGAATTTAAAGAAGAATTTGTGATTTTTTTTAATGTTAATAATAAAAAAAATTTATATTATTTTTAAATCTGGTCTCACTAGATTCTTATAGAACTTACCTTTCAGCCGCGGAATTTTTTATCACAAAACACACCAGATGCTTTTCTCCACTTCAACCGCCCACATTGAATCCTATGTCATACGCCTCGTCAATACTACCATTCTTTTGCACAACTGATCCTAAATACTTAAAACTTTCCACATCTCCTAATACGCCCTCGTTTATCGTTACTGATCTCTTCATTTCACCTACCTTGTGCTCTCCTTAATCAAACTCGTACTTTATATACGCTGTCTTCTACTTATTCTTAAACCCTTTTCTTCAAGAACTAATCTCTATACCTCTAGCATTTGATTAATGTCCTCTCTATTTTATCCTATTAACATTATATCGTCAGCAAACAACATGCACCACGGCACCTCTCTTTGTATTTCTTTAATAATTTCATCCATCACTATAAAAAATAAGTAAGGGCTTAAAATAGAACATTGGTGCCCACAGAACCAAACCTCTCTCCGTTCTCTATTATATGCTTTCTCCAAATCTATAAATACCATACACAACTTTTTCTTCTTTTCCCTATACTTTTCTATTAGTTATCTCATATAAAATAATGGCTCCATTATTGACTTACCAGGTATAAATACAAATTGGTTTTTAAATACCGATTTCTTAATTCTTATCTATTTATTCTCTTACCTTTTTCAAAACTTTCGTACTATGATTCATAAGCTTTATGCCTCTATAATTTCCACACTCCTGTATGTTTCCTTTACCTTTAAATATCGGCACCACAATGCTATTCCATTATTCTATTGACATTTCCCTTCTAATTAAATTTTATTAAAAAGTTCCTTCAAAAACCGCCGAATATTTACCATACTTCTATTGGTACTTCATTTTAATGTTTTATACTTTTTCATTGATGCCACAGACTCCCATAATCTTTTCTCACTAATTAAATCTACTAATATTTCGTTTCTCGAGATATCCTCTAATGTCTATTTTAGATATTCCTCATTCAGTAATTTTTCAAAATACTCTTTCCACCTTTTTTTCGCATCATCATCACTCGAAAGTACCTTATTATCAACACTTTTTATACACCTTATATAATGATAATCTTTAGACCTTTTTAGAACCAAACTTGACAGCATTAATACACTTTGCCTGAATTGACAAGAAATTGGTATTAAGTCGGAGGTAAAATACTTAGTTAGGTATTATCCTAGAAAGTAAGCTAAAATGAAAATCACATATTGAGACAAGAATCAAAAAAACCATGGCTATATTGTGAACATGCAGCAGAACTCTGAAAAATACTTGGGGTCTTAAACCAAAAGTTATGTATTGGCTATACACTTCAATGATTAAACTTATGATTTTGTATGGTGTCTTGATTTGGTGAACCAGAACAACATTTGTTACAGCCAAAAAAGAATTTAAACGCATTCAAAGAATGGCTGCTATAGCCATTACTGAATTGATAAGAACCACACCAACGGTGGCAATAAAGGCACTAATTGAACTATTAATACCCCCTTTACACCTAGAGGTTAAAGCTCATGCCAAAGCTACAGTACTAAGACTCCATAACTTAGGTATGTGGGCTATGGATAGCGACACCATAGAACATGGTAAAAACTAAAAGAGATAGACCAGAGTATATTAGAATATCCTTCCGACAGTATCAGGCCTGTTTTCCAAAATAACATCTCCTACAAAATTGTGATGTTAAAACGCAGGGAATGGAATATAAACCACCCAACTAGGAAAGGAGGGTTTGTAATTTAAAACTTCGCATAAATATCAGCATGTCAATAGGCACAAAACCCTGTGCTCCAGCAATACTAGTAGTAGTTGAATTTACTAATATTTAAGAAAAGGAACATAACATCTTAAATGATAGTCAAGCTGATCTGAAGGCACTTAGTAATAACCAGGTGACTTCAAGGCTAGTTCTCGATGCAGGAAAACTTTAAAAATCACTAACAAGGTTCAATAAAGTTATACTGGCATGGGTACCAGGACGCAGTGGTGTGACTGGTAATGAAAAATCATACTTTTTAGCTAGGAAAGGTAAAGGAAAAACTTATGTTGCACTGAAACCAGTGGTAGGACTCACAGAACAATCCTTCAAAGTACTACCAAAAACTGATGTAGAGAAAAATACAGAAAAATATGGCGATACCCAGACAATCAAAAATGTTAATCAAGACTTTCAATCTACTACTGAGGGATTTTAATTACATGACTAAATATCAAATAAGTACTTTGACTGGACTACTAACAAAACACGGTTTTCTGCTTAAACATATTATCACAATGAAAGCGACAGGACTGTGCAGGAAATGTTGAACAGAAGAGGAAGATTCATTTCACATTATGAGTGAATGTGATACCATGGCCACATTAAGATCTAATAATTTGGATGAAATGTTTTCCTGAAAAAGAAGATATCAAAAACCTAAACAACTCTACTTACTTAGAAGGGCAAGTATCAGACATGTAATAAATTTTCAGAGCCTAGTAATAAGGTGTGAATTATAACATCTTGGGTTAAATCACTTATTAAGCTATAAAAAAAAATTTAATTAAGTTTGAAAGTAAATTATTATTTTATTAATACAGAATATAAGTTTATTGTAAGTTTAATTAATTGAAAATTTATATATATATAAAAAAAGTGATAATGATAACAATTTCTATTATAATTAAGGTAAATATTAAATAGCTGAAGTTTATACTGTAATATGAAACTTCACTCATATCCTTGTACCAGTTTTGCAACTTCCCATCTGGGTGATAATACATGATCATGTATTTCAACAGAATTATTTGTTATTATTCCAATTTGATATTTATCATGACTTCTCGCATCTCTATTATACAAAAAATATATCTTGAAAATTATATATATTTGAGCACACTAATACTTTGTAATTAATATAATATGAGTGATTGATATATTACCTGTAATATAAAACTTCCATACATTTTTTTAATAACTCTACAGCTTCTTCTTTACTGAGTTTTGAGTTGGATTTTAGGCGTTTTTCATCAATAGCTTGTCGAAGCAAAGGTAATGCAATATAAGCACCATATCCACTTGCAATTTGTTCATCAGAAAATGCTGTACCTAATTTGTCAATTTCACCTAAGAATGGCTCATTTTCTTGTATACCCGCTACTAAAAATGTGGACCATAATGGCTTCATTTTGGTTCTTCTGTTATATAACACTCGAGAAAGCCATGTATATAATGATTTTGGTTTCATTAATATGCTATCATTTAAACATTCTTCAGCACTATTTTTCTGTTCAATTAGATCACGAATATACTGAAAATCAGAATATTCACCAGCTGCAGCTAACAGAATATTCCTATTAACCTAAAAACATTTCCCTTGATTAAGATTGATCCAAAACATAATTTTTACTAAATTACTATTGCTAATCGCAAACTAAAAAATTTGATCATTCTAACAAGGTAACATAGTTAGGTCATATATCAGGGTATTATTTAACTTATTATAATCACAATATATAGATAATTTTAATATAGTTAAAAACTACTTGTTGCGGTGAAAATATTCTAAAAATGTATACTTGAGTGGTCTTATTTAAAGTGGTAAGTTTTTCATATTTTAAATGATAACACTAAATTTGTTCTATTACTTCTAAAAGATGTAAAAAATTTAGTCACAATTGATCAGCCCTTACACATGTTACAAAAGGGTTAAATATTTGATGTATGAGGTAGTTTTCTAGTTTTTTGTAATTATCTTGAAAACTATTATACTTAAAATAAAAATATAAGGAATTAAACTTTAAGATAATGTTTTTTTTATAAAAAAAAACTTATTATAAAATTTCACATAAGTTTATTATTATACATGAAAATCAACAATTTTAGTGATCTAGGATGCATATTTGGTTCATATACATTATGTATCTAATAAGACAACTAAAACTTCAATACAAATTTAAAAGTATGTTTTCTAGAAAAATGCTACTTTATTAAATTATTATTTGGCTAGCCAAAGACTCTTGGAGGTGGGAAGCCGATGTCATTTCACTTTTTAAAAATTTTTGTATGACTAACAAAAAAAAAAAAAAAAACGCAAAACATACAATCTTAGTTACCCAAATTTATAATTTAAATTTCAGCAGATAGAAATTTATAAAATGTGTCAGTTATATCTGATTGTGTTGGGTTAGACCAATAATGTACTTAACTAGACAAGATAGTTTTGATAAAATTTTTAAATTCTAAAAATTTATCATCAAAATAATAAATTTTAACTCTTAATATAAAATTATTTACATAATTTTTTTTAACTTTTGGGAGGATTTAGTTTTCTTAGTTATGCTAATAATTTAAAAATATGATATGTAGTAATCTAATGTAATAAAAGTTTTATAATATGTCAATGACTACTTAAATCAGACATTCAATTTGTAAAACTATGCAAATTAACCAGTTTTAACCATCAAAAAAACATAAATTAAAAAGTAATTATACAAACTGTTAATATTCTCGGATTATTTTGAAAGCAAGCCATTGATCCATAAGAAGTCAATACATCTGCTGCCACAGCCACCCCAGAGTCAAATTGAATGCCAAGCACTGATGTTGAAGTAGTCACTGGAGTCCATCCATGTTGAATAATATCAAATTGACCTACATTTTATATCAAAAAATGTGAATGTGTTTTGTAACAGTATGTTACTAAGAAAGGAAATTTAATATTTAAAAAAATGTATTTAAAACCTGGATTTCCAGTTTCTGGAACATTCTTGAAGTTACCAGGGATCCAGTTTCTTTTGTTAATAATACAATCCATAGTACATTAATAACTATTATTTAAAAAAATATTAAAAGTAATTTTCAAAAACCAAAAAAAGTTCTGTTCAATGAACAAATATTTTAAACGCAACGTTTTGTAGTCTCTTCTTTACTTAGATTTAAAAATTTTGCCTAATCATAATAACAATTTTTACTAATATCAAACATAACCTGTTCATGTTTATTCCAGAGTTATTTCATGGAAATATAAATATACCGCCAAAGACGTTGTGTATTAAGCGTATGATTTTACTGTATAAGGCTATTTGGGAAATGAAGAATACATCTTAATACAAAATTATTTGAAGCTATCTAGCGCCATTGTTAAAAACTGTAGTGTTTAGAATACGGTCGGGTTGCGTTGCGCAGATGATATAATATCCGCATATACTCGCAGAATATATACAGTTTCATTTCTGCTTCATTTATCATTTATCAAATATTAATCCAGTAGAGTTTGTATATTATACGGTGATTAGTATTAATACATATATAATAAATTGGTGTAGTTGTACTATACTCCACGATGTTTTGTGAAGTTTAATGTGTGTATCAAATACGCTTTGTTTTTGTAGATGTTGTGATACTCTTGTTTTTGGATATTATATTGACTGTCTTAATTCTTATTATTTTAGTCGATTAAGTCATAATTAAAATTTCAAAAGAGTTTTTTGTTAATCCAAAATGAAAATTGTACTAGTTGTTAATTATTAGGTTTTCGGACTATTTGTGAATTTTATTTACCATGACTCAATTTCTACCACCTAACTTACTTGCGCTTTTTGCGCCGAGAGATCCTATTCCTTACTTACCACCTGTAGTCAAATTGCCATATGAGAAAAAAACTAGAGGCTATCTAGGTGTTGGGAGTTTCATAGACTTATTTGAAGTATGTATTTAATAACTCTATTGATTAGCTACAATTAATGTTAAATAACATCTTAGGAACCGGAAGAAACTCCTCCTCCTACAAAAATTGAAACTAGAGAAGAACGTTTGGAAAGACGACGAAGAGAAAAAGCCGAGCAAGTTGCTTACAAGTTAGAACAAGAAATTGCATTATGTAAGTTAAATTTTTTTTTAATTTCATTTTATGTCTTAGTTCATATAATATATCTGATAACACTTAGATTTAATTGCTTTTAACTATTTATATCATTGTTTTTTTTTTATATATTATAGGGGAACCTCATTCTGTTCCAAACGCTACTACTGATCCATTTAAAACATTGTTTGTTGCCAGAATTGTAAGTAATACATTTTTTTTAAGTCTAACTTAAAACTTTTTAATTATTATTTCTTTAGATTGGACAAACTTTTTTAGCTTTGATGCGAAGCTGAGAAGGTATTGGTTTTACTATGATGTGTTTTTTTTTTTTTTTGTGTCTGTTACCACTTTTTCTCAACTCTCACCGAATCGATTTCTTTCAAAGATTTGTCAGAAAATCACAAATTGCATGTAATCGAAGGCATTACCCTCAAAAATTGAAAAAATTTCCCTCGTTCCCCGTAAATGGGGTAAACCTCCAAAAAAAATTAAAAATTAAAAAATTTTTTTTTACCTAAAACTGCCATAACTTTTTCAAAAATGAACAAATCAATATACTTTATTTTTTTTATAGATGCTTGATGTCTTTACCTATCATATGGTATATTTTTTTTTTATAAATCTGACCCTTTACCTGCTCACAGGGGGGATTTAAAATGACAACTTTTTCACTCATAGATATCATTATACTTGATCCTACTATGCCACGTCACCACTGTGCTGTGACCCCCCTGTGCTAGGTTTTTTTTTTAGTAGTGATATAATTAAAAAAGTTAATGCATTATATGATTGTATGTTTTATAACAAATTTAGGATTTCAAAAATTGTTAGGTTAATACATTTAATTCATATTTTCTTAAATAATAATTGTAGCCAAAAAATTTGTTAACTCTTCTTTTTATTGATCTATATAAAGACAATTGAATTATTTCTAAGTTGTATACTGTATTTTTAATAATGTCTAATGGAAATAGACATTTTTGACATTTAAAAAACATATTTTAATAACATTGATATATAATTTTTTGGATTATGAAAGAAAACATCTTCCTCTAATCAAATTATAAAAAATCAATTTTTATGACTTATCAGCTTTAGGATATAAGGTACAGATATAATTTCCTGTATTTTAAAGCTCAGTACATTTTTACAGTTCTTAAATTCTTTAATTTTTATGTGCAATTTTTATTGATGTCTATATCTCTCCTATACCTATTCTAGTAATCTTATAAAGTAAAGTACTGAAGCTATCTTATGAATGTTATCTTTATAATTGCATGTTGTTATTTTTTGAAACTATTCAATGATTTGTTATAATATTAAAAATATGTTTTATATAGTTTGTTTTACTAAATTTAAAGTTAGGTTAATGAATTTTGTGAGCATTAATTTTTTACATAACTAATAAATTTTCAATGGACAATTTAACCCTGTCAGACCCAACTTTTCATTTTTAGCTAAAATTACACAAAATAAATATTTTATTTATAGGGGGACCTTAGAATAGGCAAAAAAAAAATGTTGCTATAGTTTTTTTTTTTTAACTTCAAAACTAAGGTTATTAGTTGAAAAAAATTATGTGTACACAATAGTTGGTTTTGGGAAAATTCCTTTTTAAACAGAACCCTTTCCTTTCATTATTAGGTAAGGTTTGGGCATATTATGAGCAGAGAGAAATTGTAAGGTATGAGAAGAGTTATGGAAATGAAAAAAAAGGTAGAGGAAGACCAAAAAAAAAAAAAAACATGGGGGGATGTGATTAAATGCGATATGAGGACACCTCATTTACATTGATGATGTGGGAGATCATGTCAAGTAGAAGTTTAGGAGAATGATAGATTACCCTAAGTAGTTGGAATAATGGCTAGGAAAAAGACATTAAGGTATACATTAAATAATGAACAGCATAGTTTAAAAAAAAGAAATAAATTTATCCTAACTTAATTATATTTTATACATTGTTAATTGAAACTATTGCTGCTATGAGTAATAAATTTGATGCCATTTAATAAATCTAAAAAATTATTTTCTGTAACTGTACACTATTAATTAGAAAATTGCACAAATTAGGTATAGATTCTTTTATCTTGTAACAATCATATTTGTCTGTACAAACTCAAATAGTAAAACTTAACAATTCTCTATTAAAATACCATTTGGTGTCCAACAAAGTTGATTATTTATCACCTATTTTATTTTAAACTTTTATTAATGTTGATAATTTTTTAATGCCAGTCATCTTCTTTTTGCAGATAATTTAAAAATGTATATACCAACAAAAACAATTAAATACTTAATGAAATTCAAAATAAATTTCTTTATTGGGGGTCAGATATAAAATGACTTTAATAGATTTAACATTAACAGAAACAGCCAGACATGTGGGTTAGACTCTTTATCTGTCTAACATGATATATTTGATATTCAATTTATAATTAAAATTTTAAATGATAGTATTGAGATATATTGGAAAATATATATTTTAATGTACTGTTCATACTAATACTCGAAACTTTGTTTCTTTTGAAATAACTAATTGTACTAATAAGCTCTTTGGAATTTTTTTAATATCCATTAAATAAATTCAATTGTATTTAGTTAATTTTGAGCTTTTCATAAAAAACCATCAATTGTGTATTTTTAAAGGTTTTGTAATTGATCCAAATTTTTTTTCTTTTTAGAACTATGATACATCAGAATCAAAGTTACGTAGAGAATTTGAACTTTATGGCCCTATAAAAAAGGTAATTATTATAATAATAAAATTTATTTTAGATATAAGTATACATTAATATAATTGTCTTATTAATTTTTGCTTAAAATACCTGTTAGATCGTGGTCATACATAACAAGATTGATGGTAAACCAAGGGGGTATGCTTTCATTGAGTATGAATATGAGCGTGATATGCATTGTAAGTATCAACTAATTATTTACTTTTACTTTTTGCTCAATATTTGAGTCGACTATCTTGAATGGCGAATGTTAAGATCATATATTTTGCAAATTTTCAACACGTAAGCTAAATGAGATACTTCAAAATTTTGATGAATTAAATCTAAATGCTCGCCACTTCTTTTTTTTGGTTATTCTGTTCTTGCGCATATTTCAAAAAAAAAATTCAAATTTTAATTACAAAAATATTCAGGTACAGTTTTAATAATTGTATTTTATTCTTGATACAGTGAACTGTGAAGAGCTCGCTGATTGGAGCTTCTTATATTGACCCTGTGATAATACATAGACGACTTTGTTGATAATAGGTTTGTATGTGTGGTAAGCCCAACATACAAATTACAAGAAAGTTAAAATCATTCATTTAGTTTCCATTGGTTCTTATCAACATATTTTCTAAGATTAAATGAATAACAAGTTAAGTTTTCTTTTAAAATTCGTGAAGCTTCCACTGTAGGAATATATATTGTAAATTTATTTTCATAATAATAGTTCAGGGACATTACAGAAATTGGTAAACTGTAATGTAAAAAGTAATTTTTTATTTAAAAGGTAAAGTATTGTGAATATAGTGGAAGGTAACTAGTGAACTTCTTGTATTAAATTAGTTTTTTCTTTCTTTTTTACAATTTTTATTTCACACTGGGTTGTTAGTTTCTACTTTTTCTTATTTATAAGAAAGACTTTACAAATATTTGCGCCCATTTTGTAAGTATTGGCGTCCCAGGTAAAGTAAACAACACAAATTTAATTGTATAAATCAACCAATCATAATTCGTGGATTCACTTGGGAGTACAAACTGCGCTTATAACAATATGGGAAATAACAAATAAGTATAATTAGTAGCCGGTAGGTACTTAACTATTTGATTTTAATATCTTAATGTTTTCTATGTGGGTTTTATTTATTATTCTTCATTTAAGGTTGGTAAGGCCTAATTTCGGTATTACTAAAAGCTGATGAATTATATTCTTGAAGATTCAGTCAAATAAAAATCTATATTAAAGTGCATAAAATACATAACAAACTTCTTAAATTTCTTATTTAATTAAATTATTGGGAATAGATTTTAAAGTGTAAAATTAATAACAGATAATATAATTTATCTAAAAGCTTAAGAGCAGTTTAATTATTTTCCCCAAATAATATTATAGCTGCATATAAACATGCTGATGGAAAAAAAATTGATGGACGCCGTGTATTGGTTGATGTTGAAAGAGCCCGCACAGTCAAAGGATGGCTTCCTAGGAGATTAGGTAAGAATGTATTCATTTAGTTTTGTTTTATATATATATATAAATATTATAATTTGTTTATTAATGAAAATAATAAGTAACAATGATGATCACTAATTTAATAACAAGGATATTAATATTATAATACAGAAACCGTCCAGTTACACAACCTTGAATTTATTTATTTATTCTAAAAATAAAAAACCATTATTTTATTTTAAATTTTATGAACTACATTATAAAATATTTTAATTAAATTATTATTATTGTTTTTATTATTATATGAAAAAATATCTGTTCTTTCAATATCATCATTAGTATGATGCCTAATAAATTTATTTCTATATTAAGGAGGTGGATTAGGAGGCACAAGACGAGGTGGACCAGAGGTTAATCTTAAGCACTCAGGAAGAGAAGATAATGAACGTGAAAGAGAGAGATATGCTCGTGAAATGGCTAGTGGTCGCTCAGGACGTAGTGTAACTATGGAAAGAGATCGAGAACGTGATTATCGTGATAGGGATAGAGATCGTGAACGTGATAGAAGACCTCGTAGTAGAGATCGAGAAAGAAAACGACATCATACAAAATCGTAAGTGATTATTTTTATATCATGATTGATTTAATTCCGTAGTTTTTTATTTATTTTATAATTGATACTAAAAGGCTTTTTACAATAAAATATTGAGGTTTTAAAATAAAAGTATTTTAAAACATTACATTCTTAAAGAATAAAAATAAAACAATATATTATGTGATCATTTTCTAAAAACTGATATGTCAATTTACAAGATTTATAGAATTACATACGACATTTTTAAAAAGTCAAAACAAACCTTGTAATATTTACTTATAATTTTTTGACACAACAGACAAATATCCTTTATAAACATTTAAAAAAACATTTCTGTGATATATCAGTTTGTAGAAGCTAATATAAATCAAACAATTTACGTTATATTTATCTGTCTATGGTTTTAATTCGTGGATTGGTTTGCAGCCATCTTCCATTCTTCTCTATTATCTTTCTTTTTCATTTCTACATATGAGTTGCATCCTTGGTCTTTTATTATCTGTTGAATATATTCCAATCTTGGTCTTCCTCTCTACATTTCCTTCTATAATCAGTTTTAACAATCCTTTGTGTGTCGCATTATTTGGTCTATCCATTAATTTTGTCTCCTAACTATATTATTCCATAATAACTTCTTTCCTTCTGTTATTCATTCCAGTACCTCTACATTGATTACTTTGCCATCCTACTTATTCTTAACATTCTTCTATAGTATCACATTTCAAACTACTCTAACCTTTTTTGTTTTTGTGTTGATATTGTTCAGGTTTCACATCCATAAAGAGCTATACTCCATACATATGTTTTCAATAAATTCTTTCTTGTTTTTGGGCTAATATTTCTTGATGCAAGTAGATTTTTCTTGTTGTTAAAAGCTATTTTAGCTTGATAGATTCATTTAATTATTTCACTCCTATTTCTTCCATCATTGCTGATTGTGCTCTCCAGGTATGCAAATTCATCTACTTGTTTTACTGTTTGGTTTCCTCGTAGTTTTATATGCACTTTGGCTTTATTTCTCTTCCACAGACGAGTACTTTTGTTTTTTGCACGTTTATTTTCATACACAAATCCCTAAATATTTCATCCATAGTTTTCATCAGTTGATCTAAATCTTCCTCATTTTCAGCAATTAAGGCTATGTCATAAGCAAAGCGCAATATACTTATCTTCTGACCGTTGATTTTTATCCCTAGATTGGTATCTTCTTTTATCTTATCTATTGCTTCTTGAATATAATTGGAGATAGTGTGCATCCTTGTCTAACTCCTTTATTTATTTTTGCTTCTTTTACTTTATCATGAATTTTTACAACAGCTACCTCATCTTTATATAATTTATACAGCAGTTTCCTATCTGCATACTTTATTCCCATTCTTGTCATCATGTTAAACATTAACGTCCAATTCACATTATCAAATGCTTTTTCAATATCCACAAAAGCTATGAATGTTTGTTTATCTTTCTAATCCTTTTCTGAATAATTATTCTCGATGCCAAAATTGCTTCTTTCGTTCCCATTTTTTTCCTGAACCCGAATTAGTCCTCCGTCAGCAATTGTTCTATTTTGGATTCAATACGTTGAAATATAATTGTTAGTATTTTAGAGGCATGGGATAGCAGGCTAATTGTATGGAATTCTTCACATTTTTTCGCTGTTGCTTTCTTTGGGATAGGGATAATTATACTTTTTACGTAATCTTCCGGTAATTCACCAGTTACGTATATATCTCTGATAATTTGAAATAATTTGTTTTTAATTGCTTGTATTCCATCAATTCCTGCTGCTTTTTTATTCTTCAAAGCTTTATCGAACTCGTCCCTCATAACTGGATCCATTTTGTATCCTTCTTCTTCTTCATTTATTTCATTTCCCTTAATTGTTTATCCTTCATACAGAGTTTCTAAATATTCATTCTATTATTTGGCTATATCTTTTTGTTCATATAACATTTCTCCATTGTTATCGTCTACTCCTCCAGATCTGGTTTTATACTTGCCAAAGAACTTTTTCACCATTTTATATGCTTCCTCTCTGCTTCCTGTTTTCATAAAGATTTCTATTTCACTACACCCTTCTTCCAGATATTTTTCTTTTTGCTTCCCTTGATTTCCTAATAACTAGATTCCTCAGTATTCTGTATTTTTTTTTGTCCTTTGATACTGTTCGAAATTTTATATTTCCTTCTTTCCTCTATCATTTTGACAACTTCAGTTGTAATCCAATCCTTTCTCGCTGTAACATTTTTGTATGCTAAAAGTTTTATAGCAGTGTTCGTGATTGTATCTTTCAAGTTCTGCCATCTTTCTTTAATGTTTTGGGGTTCTGGGGATTCTTCAGTAATTGCATCATTTGTGCATTAACTATATTGTTTCCTGATTTTTTCACCTCTTAGGTTTTTAATTTGCCTTTTCACCATTTTCTTTTTACACATTATTCTTTTAAATTTAAGATTACACTTCATCATGACTAGGTTATGGTCGCTATTTATAACTTCTATTTTTTTTTACTTGATTTGTAAGAATAGATAAATCTATTCTTTACTATGATATAGTCTATTTGATACCTATTTCTATCTTTCGGCATTTCCCACGTGTATCTTCTTCTTCAATGGTGATTAAAAAAAGTGTTTGTGACTTTTAAGTTGTATTTTGCACAAAACTCTAATAAGCGTTCTCTATCGTTTCGTTTTCCCAAACCATATTCACCCGTTAAGTTCTTTGCTTATTCTTCCCCCACGTTGGTATTCCAGTCACCCATTACTATCAGATTCTCTTCCCCTTTAACATTTTCAATTAATTTGTCTATATTTTCATATACTTCTTCTAGCTCTTCGTCACTACTATTTTTTGTTGGCATATACACTTGAACTACTATTGTGTCTTTTGGTTTCGTCTGGAACTTAACTAGAATAATTCTATCATCGTATTGTATATAGCCTTTAACTTTTTCACCTAGGGGTTTATTTATTATAATCCCTACTCCTCCAGTGCCAGGTTTCTTCTCTGATGCTCTTGTATGTATTATTCTATAGTCTCCGCTCCAGAAGTCTTCTGACTTTGGCCATCTTATTTCTAATATTCCAAGGATATCAATTTTCATCCTATTCATTTCCATTTTTAGATTTTCCAACTTCTCACATTGTAATAAGGTTCTTACGTTCCAAGTTGCTATGCATTTGTACTCTTTACACATTTCTTTCCTCTCTCGTAGTCCCCACCCGGAGATCCGAATGGGGAATATTTTACTTGAGAAGATGTCATGTTGATTGCTGTTACTTGGGATATTAATATGGTGGTTTCTCGTTGCCTTCTATATCGCAGTGTCATCCATGTTCAAGTATAAATAAATTCATACTTGATTCTAGCAGTGCTGCTTCCCACTACTACATCCATTTTAGTCGCATCTTACGACAGGCATGAACATGTGGTCTATTCTAATCCCAACCACCAGGGGAATTATTTAATATATCCTTAGGAATTAATATATTTTTTAAATATGAATATCAATATGATTTTAAATACAGAATAATCTATTTATTATAACTGACTCGATTACTCACAAAATAAATAGAATTCGTCTTCTTTTTTCTCACCTTAATCCCAACTATTTAGGGTTGGCCCCAAATAAATATAAAAAAAAAAATTTTGATTCTCGGAGTATACATTGTATATATTTGATTTATCAATTATTTTTTATCATTATCCCTTATAAATTATAGGAATGTCAATCTTATTATTTTTTAATGAAATTTTTAATTAAAATAGGAACTTAAAAATAAGTTAGACATTTTAAAATGTAAACTTCTTTGTAACGTAAATATAACTATTTATTTAGATTATCAGTATTTTTAGACATATCTTGGCTGCACACTTCCTTCTGTTCAAGTATAAAAATATTTATATTTTCTGAAGTACTGTCCATAGTTATTATTAACCCATTATTTTCTTAATTTTATTATTTCCTATTTTATATGATAGTTAAATAAGTATGTTGCCTTCAAACAAAAATAAAATTGATACTATTATTTATAATGGATGCTATAAAGTAATTTATAAGTGATGAATCAAAAAATATATACATTTCAACAATCCTGGTTTTTTTTTTCAATATTGTATTTAATTTGTGAGTAATCAAGTCAGTTATGATAAAAGTGTCACCAATATATTGGTCTTAATATTTTTTAATTATATGTGTTATATATCTAAAAAATTATAATTTTTACTTTCTGGAAATTTTTAAAAGAGAACATATTCTCTCAATACAAAATTTTGAACATATTTTAATCTTGAAATTTCTCAATTCTAGTTTATTGGAATAATTGTACTTCATAAAAACCTTGTACATTTTATTTTCAAAATTAATTTTATTACAAAAAAATATATTTTTCTAGACGCTCAAGAGAACGTAAAAGACGTCGTAGTAGAGATCGTGTTAGAGATGTTGATTATGATGAAGTTGAAGAAGTTCCAGTGTCTAAATCAAGAGATAAAGATCGTGATCGTGAAAGAAAAAGAAAACGCAGCCGTTCAAGAGATCGTGAACGTAAAAAAGATCGTAAGGATAGAGAACATCATCGTCGAGAAAAGTATTTTAAATAGTTTTTTTACTATAAAAGTAAATTTTTAATATTTTCTTTTTTCTAAATAGAAGCAAAGATAGACGTGACAAACACAAAGATGATTCAGAACGCGAGGAAAAAGTTCATATCAAACAAGAACCTGTTGATGGTTGGTTAAAATAAATTTAGTTTTCTTATTATTATAATTTTAATTTTTTAATATATGTGATTTTTTCAAAAACTAAAATATCACTTAGAAATTTTTCAATAAATTAAATTTAGATATTAAACACAGATATAATATTTTAATTTATTTTTCAAATGTTCTAGAATATGATAATTATGAAAATTATAATGATTATGACGGCTACAATAGTGCAAATGAAGAATATGATCCAGATATGGTTAAAAAAGAAGAACCTGATGAAGAGCCAGCTAATGGGTCACGATACAATTCTTCATCATTCTATAACACTAAACCTGAAAGAGGTGAAGAAAACTACAGTGAAAATGGTCAAACTGAAAATTATGATGAATGATATATTTAAAATTTTTGGTACTGATTATTTAAACTGATTTCACATTTTTTAATTTTTAAGATAATGTGATGATTTAGTCACTCAATAATGTAATTCAAATATAAAAAATTCATTTTTCTTATATAATTATAATAGTAAATGACATTGATTTTAAGTTATTATTGTGTTCCTTTTTTAGATGTATTTTTTACTTAAAATTTAAATTTTTAGATTTTTGAGTATCTTAAACTTTATTTTAAGTAAAATATTTAAATTTAAAAGGAATATAAATAAAACCATTTATCATTTACATTAAACTTGTTGTGTTATAAAACTTGACCATTTAAGTTACAAATCAATTTTTTTACCTGATATTAATTATGAAACTTTTTATTTATAAGTGAACATAAAAAATTCTATTTTACAGAAATTACAAGTATTTAATATTGCTAAGTACCTGAGGTGATCTTTGCTTAAAAAATCTTTAAATAGGCGATATATTACCGACTTACATGCAAATTATACAAAATATCAAATAAATAACTGTTTTCTTTAATAATAAAATTATTAAATGAATATTAAAAAGTAAAGGACAATAGGGATTCAGGAAAATGGAATTCTGGCATATTTTAGATTAGTATTGAAGTGACTAAATTTACTGTTGTAGTGAAACACTGTGATGCATATGTGAAACAAATTTAAAGAAATTAACATCACCACCACCTAAAATTACATGATTTTTGACTTGATTGGCCTTTTTTAGTTATATAGTATATTAAATAAGCTATAATTTAAGATAGTTTTGAACGATGTAGATATTCCTTGCTAAACAATAAATTTCAAAATCAACCATTTTTTTTCATTGAAAATTCATAATTTTACGCTTTAGTGACTCCATAACTCCTAGTAATTAAGATTTGGATAGAGGGTAAACCTCAAAAAAAATTACAAATTTAAAAATCGTTAATTTTCAAAATTTTTCAATTTTTTTTACTTAAAACTGCCATAACTTTCTTAAAAATGACCAAATCAATATAATTTTATTTCTATAGATCCTTGATTGGTTTACCTATCATTTGATATATTTTTTTTATATATATGACCCTTTACCTGCCCACAGGAGGGGATTTAAAATAACAACTTTAGAAAGTGTTCGGGAAAGTTTGACACTTTTATATACAGGGTGGCCCACCACTCACTTACAACTTAAATAACTTTTGATCCAGTTAATATTTTTAGTTGATTTTTTTTTAAATAATAGTTATACGTTAGGTCTATAGCTATATTTCAATAATTAATTTTTTTACATTTTATTAAAAATATTAATTATTTTTAAATTTTAAATAAAATGTAAAAAAAAAATCTAAGATAGCTATTTTGTAGAGTAGAATTTAAGAAAAATTTTAGTAAACAAATATCTTATTAATATTCAGTAGTAAATATTCTGTAGCGTTTTGAAGTTTGTGAAAATTTGAATTTTGATGTATTATTTTACGGTATTAAACATTGAAATACGTATTGAGAAAAGGACAGAAGAAAACGCTATCTTTTCAATATACTTTTGAATAAGAATGGTAAGTAATAATTGCCTTATCTAATTTCTTATTAACAATATTATTTCTTATTAACAATATCATGGCAATTAATGCCAAGTTTGTAATGTATACACATTATCATCATATGTATACACAGTAATCATGAAAAGATAGCGTTTTCTTCTGTCCTTTTCTCAATACGTATTTNGCGTTTTCTTCATCAAAATTCAAATTTTCACAAAATTCAAAACGCTACAGAATATTTACTACTGAATATTAATAAGATATTTTTTTACTAAAATTTTTCTTAAATTTTACTCTACAAANTATAAATATTAAATTGGTATTAAATTTTACTTCAAAAACACTTTTCAATATAATTTCATAAATGTGATTTCTGCATGGTAAGTATAAAATATCACACCCTAACATTTGCATGGAATTTATTTTAAAATTCCTGGCCCAATCCATCATGCTCGTTAGATGGCCAAGGCCATTTATTGTTTGAAAATTTTTTGGTTTCGGGGCCAATTTGAATTGTCAATCAAAGAGTTAAATATTCGTTCATTATATATTTTTATTACAAGTTTATATATTAAACAATGGTTTAGTGCACCAATACTGCATTAGCGCCAAATTTAGATTTACAATTTATTAAAAATATAATTGATTATGAACAAATAGATAAAGATATTTCTAAAGTAGTTTTAAAAAAAAATTTTGGGTCACTTATGGTACTTACTATCCGATTCGGCAGCATTGGCATTTTATGATGATGATTTATGTGAAGATACTAAAATTAANCTTCATCAAGATACTGTACTGGATTTTTTTTTAATTTATTGGATTGGGTATTTTTTTTTTTTATATCCGGACGGGTCAGAACGGGTTTGAAAATATTGAAAACTGAAGAATTGATCGTGCCTAAATTTTTACATATACATTCGGACCGAGTATTAAATAATAATCAATTAGCATATTTTTAACTGAGGTTTCCGAGTTTCTAATAACAGCAAATACAGAAATTTTCGGTAAATCGAATAAAACTTCTATCGAAATTAATACCTGTAATGAATGTAAAATACCACCAGCCCTTTAACTTAAAACATCTTCAACAGTTATTACTCGTGCCTGAGAAAATGGGAAAATCTACTTACCCAGCGCAATGAAATCGAACCGCAGTACCTATGCACCAAAATATGATGCGTTAATAACTGAGCTAGGTTACCTTGATAATTATTATAGATTTTTAGTCACCAATGCTGGAATATACTTTTAAGAGGACGAGATATTAAGGTTAATTATGTTCCATTTAAAAAAATTTCGATTGTTATGTAAATAATTTTTAATATCTTAAAAAATATACGTCTTAGATATTACTACAAAATATTTAGAATGTTCAGTAAATAAGGAATCAGGTTTCTATTATTCTCATTGACCTGTTTCCTTACTTACTGAACATTTTGTATATTGATATAAGTAATAAAAAAAGTTTGAATAATCTTTTTAATATAATTTAATTTAAATTTTATTAAGAAAAAATAAAATTAATCCAATGTGCACCAAACATTTATAGATGTAAATAGTAAAAAATGTCGGGAGTGTTAAATGTTATTTTTCAAAATGCTGGGAGTACTATTGAAATTTCTAAAGGTACTAAGTCAACGAAGCACCTCTTTATTTGCGTCTATGCTTGTTACATTTATTTGAGAAATGACGCAAATTAAAAATAAAAAAAATTGTTGGTTCTAATACATTATTTATTGTTGACTCACAATTAATTGGTAATATTTAGTTATTTAAATATTTATGTTTTTTTTCTGCAACTAACATGCCAATGATATATTATTTTCCAAATCCTAATTATCTTTATTTAAAAATTATAATAGATTTTTAAATTTTAACACAGGGAAATTCAAGAAGATTCTCGTTAAGATATATATCCCGACAAACACTAGATATGTTACAAGTTAATATTGTTAATTTAAATGTCATATTTTTTCATGGCGAAAAAAATTTTGTTAGCTCATGATTGCTTATTTACTAAATTTCGTTATTGATAACAAAAATATTTTGGAACATAAGATATTGATAATAGCCGAATGCTTTAGTTTCTATAACATTTGTCTCTTTAGTGATAGTTGAACGTGCTCCGTGTAGTTCTACTAGCCAAAATTATATAAATTTTAAAAAAATAATCTTATAAAGGAAGAAATTGATGTATGTACCTTAACGGTCAGAGGTACTTTTAAAAATTAGATTAGACAATTTAACAGAATTAAAAAAGAAGTTAATAATCTTCTCTTTTGTTACTGATACTAAATATTATTTGACAAAAGGATATTTTCGTGTACCTACTATTTAGTATAACTAAAGTATGTTTCATAAGTTTTGTTTTAAGTATTTTCAATTTTTAATTTTTACTTAATTTTACTAGAGGACCGTTATGTATCCATGAAACTTGTTGACTGCCATGAGTAATGATCCTTTGGGACGAAGACGTACAAGCATAATGAACAGCACAGTACCAAAAAAGCGAACAAACATGAGAGTTAAAGCATTCCCATCCCGCACTGATGAGAAATATGTTGACAACACTTGGGCAATGCTTAAAAATGCTATACAGGAAATACATAAAAAGAACAACTCTTGTTTGAGCTTTGAAGAATTATATCGAAATGCATACACAATGATTTTATTAAAACATGGTGAAAGATTGTATAATGGCATGAGAGAAACAGTAGCTACACACTTAGAATCTAAAGTCCGTGAAGATGTATTAAATTCTCTGAATAATAACTTCCTTCAGACCCTTGATGAATGTTGGAGAGACCATCAAACGTCAATGGTAATGATAAGAGATATTCTTATGTACATGGATAAAGTATATGTCAAAAATAATGAGGTGGATAGTGTCTACAACCTTGGTCTGGTTTTATTTCGTGATATTATAGTACGGCATGATCGTATTAGAGATCACTTACGTGAAACATTGTTAAGTATGGTGATGCGTGAAAGAAATGGTGAAGTTATTGATAGAATTGCATTAAAAAATGCTTGTCAAATGCTTATGGTATTAGGAATTCAAAATCGTTCTGTTTATCAAGAAGATTTTGAACGTCCATTTCTTGCACAGTCTAGTGAGTTTTACAATGTTGAAAGTCAATTGCTTTTGGCTGAAAATAGTGCTTCCATTTATATTAAAAAAGCTGAAGCTCGCATTAATGAAGAAGCAGAACGAGCTAAAAATTATCTTGATGTATCAACTGAAAGCCACATTATAAAAGTGGTTGAAGAACAACTCATTCAAAAACATATGAAAACAATAGTAGAAATGGAAAATTCTGGTTTTGTATTTATGCTTAGAAATCAAAGAACTCAAGATTTAGCTTGTATGTATAAGCTTTTAAGTAATTTGTCTGATGGCCTTAAAACAATGTCAGATTGTTTAAGTAAATATTTAAGAGAAGAAGGAGGATCATTAGTTAAAGAAGATGAAACTGATTTAAATCCTGTTACTTATGTACAGAGTTTATTAGATCTTAAAGACCGATTAGATTATTTTCTGTACAATTCGTTTTCTGGTGATAAAATGTTTAAACAAACTATTTCTTCTGATTTTGAACATTTTTTAAATTTAAACCCAAAATCTCCCGAGTATATGTCCTTATTTATCGATGATAAACTAAAAAAAGGAGTTAGAGGTATGGATGAAAATGACTTAGAACCTGTACTTGATAAAGCTATGGTTTTGTTTCGATTTCTCCAAGATAAAGATGTTTTTGAAACATATTATAAACAACATCTGGCTAAAAGATTACTTTTAAACAAATCTGTTAGTGATGACAATGAAAAAAATATGATCTCCAAATTAAAAACTGAATGCGGATGTCAATTTACTTCTAAACTAGAAGGTATGTTCAAAGATATGTCTTTGTCAAATACTGTGATGGATTCTTTCAAACAATATTTAAGTGGTATACCGAATTCTAATTGTAATAATATTGATTTATCTGTTCGGGTTTTAACTACAGGATTTTGGCCCTTACCAACAACTACCCCAAAATGCAATGTACCTAGTGTAGCACGTTTAGCATATGATGAGTTTCGAACTTTTTATTTAAGTAAGCACAATGGCCGTCAACTAAGACTTCAACCTCAATTGGGTTCAGCTGATATAACAGCTATTTTCAATGAAACTCGCCGTGATAATAGTGCAACATCTGTGATTAGTTCTAGTGCTAGTGGTAACACTATTGTTTCTACATCATCAAATTCTGGAACTAGTGTCAATACAATTGGGTTATTAGCTGTTCGCAAACATCTTTTCCAAGTATCAACTTATCAAATGGCAATATTAATGTTATTTAATACATATGAAAAAATTACAATGGAAACAATTATGAATGAGACAGATATAAATGAAAAAGATCTCACAAGAGCTTTACAATCATTAGCTATGGGTAAGCCATCTCAAAGAGTACTGTTAAAAAATCCAAAAACTAAAGAAATTGGACTTAACCATGAGTTCTCAATCAATGAATCATATACTTCAAAATTATATCGTGTTAAAATTCAGTCTATCACAACTAAAGGGGAAAATGAGCCAGAACGTCGAAAAACAAAGGATAAAGTTGAAGAAGATAGGAAACATGAAGTTGAGGCAGCATTAGTTCGAATTATGAAAGCTCGTAAAAAATTAACTCATAATATACTTATAATGGAAGTAACTGAACAATTAAGGTCAAGATTTATGCCTTCACCTGTTCTCATTAAAAAACGAATAGAATGTTTGATTGAGAGAGAGTATCTGGCTAGAACTCCAGAAGATCGAAATACTTATAATTATGTTGCATAAATATTGACTATTTATCAACTTAGATATTAAATAAATACCAGGTAAACATTTATAAATTTAAAAAAATAAAAATTTTGTCAAAATAAAATCATTATTGTATAGAATGATCCATTTATCATAAATTACTCGATTACTTCTAAAAAAAAATACCATTTGAAAAAAAAAATTGATTTTTTTTTTATTTACATAATATATTACTTAATTTATTAGCTATTAATTACTTTTTAAAATTATCTAGTATACCGGTTGGGTACATCAAATGTAGGAGTGCCACTTAATTTTTTTAAATGGCAAAATGTATTAATTGAATTTATAAAATATTATCTAATTAAGGAAATTACGGGCCGATAATAACTTTTGATCCAGTACTTAAGTTAAAAGAAATGTAATTAGTAAAAAATAATTAATAGCTGATTGATTGAGTTAATTGATTGAATATTTTCATGTCATGTGTTTCTTTAAAATGATAATTAATTTTATTTAAGCGAAACTAAATACTTTATTTTAGAAATATTTTAATTGTTGTATGTGTATTTTTTTAGTTTAGCTGCTGAATTGAATAAAATAAGTTTTATACAAGAGCTCCAGATTGAATCATTTTAAATGATGAATACCAAACAACAAAATAAAATATTGATCCATGTAAACATTATTTTGTTCAATTATATTCTTAAAATGGAGTGAACCAAAAATTTAATTAATATTATAAACATATTGTACATACATCATATAACTTAGGTGTTTTATATGAAAAAATACTTTATAAGTGTAAATGTATACTCAAACTAATTAATAAAAATCTAATAAATTATAATATGTAACATATGAACACCATAAAAAATTTATTTATTAATTAGCCTTAATACATCTTAATTTTCATCCTTAAGAACTAAAAAAATTTGTATCAACATAAATAAAATATTAATAAATGAATATTTTTATCTTTAAATTCACTGTTAATAGTACAAAAATTTTTTATAAATAATGAGTTTTAATTATAAAAAGCTTTTAGAAAATCTTGATAATGTTTAATGCATAGTAAATTTAATTATGGTATTCTTTGAAATTGGACATTCAGAATTTTTATCCTAATTTTAAATGTAAATCCATAACACAGTACATACATTTACATGTAATCATAATTAGAGTTACATATTTTATTTCTTATTTTTCTATAAAATTTATCTTTATTTGATTTAATTTTCTTTCCCCCAGAATTATTACCAAATAATTTTTAAATATAATTTTCAATTAAACAACCCTCATATTACTATTAACATAAATTTTTCCAGCTTTGGAAGGATGTGAAATTTAACTAGAAATGGATTTCTATTAATCATTTTATAGCTTAATATTAGTAGTAATCATTTAATTATAGTTATTATAAATGGTCATAGATACAACTTGTAAATTGTCATTTTTTTACTTAGACGGAAGGAAGAGTGATATCAAAAAATGGCTAGTGATAAAAATAATATCAATCGCTCTCATGTCCAGCCTTCACTATAACATATTAATAACTTCCAAAATACTAGTCTAAAAATTGTTATTAATCAGTCATTTTTTCAATTAGATCATGATATAGAATTTTCAGTAAGTAAGGAAACAGGTAAATTGTTACAAACAATGAGAACACAGAACCCGTTTTCTTACTTACTGAACACTATAAATGTTGCTATTTGAAAAAATAAAGTTGACACCTTCATAAGGTATAAAGGTTGAACATAAAAATTACTTTATAATCGATGAATTAAGAAAACATACATGTTTTTTAGATACATGTACCTAAAAGAATGTTGATAAAAAATTCCCAATATTTTTATTTTTCTGTAGTTAGGAAAGGGTTTATGATAAATGAATCACTCTGTGTATTATAAAAATCACTGACGTATATTATAACACCCTCCTTATTAAACAGGTGCTATACATAATTTTTTTTAAGTTTTTATATATATATTTTAACATATTTCTAATTACTATATGATAATTCAGAAAAATTAAATTTATTAGCTGACTCCAAGTAGTTGGGAATAAGGCGAGGAAAAATAATAGGAAGAAAAATTAAATTTATAAATTTGTCAAGTATATTTGTACGTCAAAGTGTTATCATAAGGTGGTTGAAGGAACTTTTAAATAAAATCATATTAAAAGGGAAAATTTTCAAAAGAATAGAGGAATACTATTGTGGTGCCGATATTTAAAGGTAAAGGCGATATACAGAGGTGTGGAAATTATAGAGGCATAAAGCTTATGAATCTTATAACGAAAATTTTGGAAAAAGTAATAGATAAGAGAATAAGAAATGAGAAATCGGTATTTAAAAACCAATTTGTATTTATACCTGGTAAGTCAACAATGGAGCCATTATTTTATATGAGATAACTAATAGAATAGTTTGAAGAAAAAAAGAAAAGCTGTGTATGATATTTATAGATTTAGAATAAACATATGATAGAATACCAAGAGGGGGTTTATAGAGAAAAGATAAAGTCACGAGTCTACCTATTATTTTAATTAAGAGGTAAGATTATGTTTAAAATTTTGATTTAAAAAGGTACTTCAAAATGTTCTTGGAGGAAAAATATAAATTTTCATAAACTAGAATACTATATTTAAATTTATTATTTGCTATATTTTATTAAAGTGAGGGGGGAAATGTTTTATTAATTGACGTTCAAACAAAGGCGATCAAATCATTTATGTTATGACCAGTGTTTGAAAAATTCCTTTTAATAATGCATTCTAATTCTCATTTAAACATTAAAATACATAAAAGCTTTCAATAATTTTATTTTATTTTAGCTCCGATGCGAAGCTGAGAAGTTATAGATTATACAATAAAGTGTTTATTTTTTTTTTTTGTGTCTGTCACTACTTTTTCTTAGCTTTCACTTGACCGATTTTGAAGAACAATACGTGAAAAGATCACAAATCGTATGTAGTCGAAGACAATACCCTCAAAAATTTTCCTCGCTCTCCACAAATGGGAGATTATCTCAAAAAAAAATAAATAAATAAAACTTTAAAAATTGGTAATTTTCGACATTTTTTCATTTTTTTTTTTAACAACCATAACTTTTTGAAAAGTGGATGAATAGGTACAAAAACTTTTTCAACTTAAATTTTGAATGTGTTTCGGAAATACTGAAATTTTTAGACATATCTTAAATGAAATCTCTTACTTGACTAATTTTTTTATTGATACGTCAAATGATCACAACTAGTACCTTATTAATATGATATTATTCTCAAAAATTGAACAAAAAAATTATCTTTATCAGTTATTTAGTTCTCAATGTTTTAATTGTAGAATTTTTTTAAACACCAAAAGTTACTTAGAAATAATTACTATAATTTCTATTTAAATGATCTATTACGATAAAAATACACAACAATGTTGAGCTTTTCTGATAAATTTACTGTAAATAGTAATTATAAAATTTTCTGATTGCATATTATTTTTAACAATACTATTTTTTTAATTCTCATATAATTTTCTATTTAATGATGTAATTTTCAAACTTTTAAGTTAAGCTAAAATTCATGGTAATTTTTTTATTATAAACTTTCACAAAAAAATCAACTTTAAAGAACCAAAAAAAGTAAGTTAAAATTTATATTTTACACTGATTATTTTTAACATATTAAGAATCAAAATCACTAATAATTTAAAACAATTTTTTTTTGTTTTCAAAACTTTATTATATGTAAATACTAATTTTTATATAATTAGTAATAACAGAAAAACTTACGATGTGATAGAAAAAGTTTAATTTCAGATTTGAAAATAGTGCTTAAAGTTGGATTAGAAAAGTATATTTTTGATTTCAATGAAAGTTCCTTATAGACCAATGTATTTATTTATAAGTAAAAAAAAAATGTTTATAAAGTATTGCATCAAGCCCTTTAACTTTTATTCATTTTTGTCATAGAAGTAAAGAAATATGCTACTTTTATTATTTTTCCATAAAAATTATGATACTAAATTATTAAATATTAAATATTTTATACTATATTTAATTGCTATATAAATATTTATTCATAAATTATACTTTTAAATCTAAAAACTACTAATCAGGATATAATTAAGGAAATAGGGGTTGATAGAGATGAAAAAAGTTTACATAAATTTTAAAATAAAAATAAATCATACAAGAATAGTTAATTAAAAATATATTTTTATTTTTGATGTTCATGACAATTTTAAAAAAATGTTGAACAAATAATTTAATTCTATTTCATGCGATTTTAAGATTGGTTTAGTGGTTATCATTATTTTTATAATATAAAACCTATACCGGCAGCCATGGAGGCTGCACTGGTAATCACTATACTGGACTTCGGACAAGAAGTTTAAGATCTAATTGATGATCCAGTCTTTTAATTTAGTACCTACACAAGACGTACCTTCCAAACTTATCCTCAGACTATGAAAATTAAACCCAATGTTATTTACTTAAGTTGCCATTATGCAAAAGTAAACGATTGTATACAAGTTGTATTTGGGCCGGTCGGCCGCCAAGTGGTGTAAGTCAAACATTTTGAAAATTGGACTTACACCATTTTTCAATTCTATAGTGAATAATCTACGATTCTGACAAATGGTGTGAGTCCTAGTTCAATACAATCATAATAAGAAGCATATATTGTTATTTCAGTTAATGAAATGGCCGAGCGCTTTAGCGNATATACCAAGGATTGGTATAACATAATGAAAGATGCTCGAAGAACAAACAAGTTTGTGATTCATGAAATGCAAATTTCTGACTTTGTAGCAGTAACAGGATTTCAAGATTATGTAACAAAAAGAAAGAAAAACGTTGCTGGGATTGAAGTAAACTGGTTGAAAATGCGTCACATAAAGTATGACAAACGTCACAGAATGTCTATTTTTTACAAAGAAACATTAAACGATCTTGTGGGATTCCAAGAACTTAACTTGAAAAAGAACCGTACTGGGAGCATGGCTGGTCGCCCATCATTGGATTTAATTAAGCATCAGCTGAAAATATCTTACCCCTTTGGAAGACCCGTTACAGCATCGAAAAAGAAAGACATGGAAGACTTACTGCAGTTCATACCTCCTATACACCATCCATTTTTTATGGGATTAAGAACCACTGAGACCCCCGAAGAAGTTGTCCCACAGAATTAAAGTTTTATTATAAATTATATAATTTTTTACATAAAAAATCAGATTTTTATAAATATTAAATATATTCAATAGTAATTAAATATTTATTCAATTTTATATTATTTATACATGATTTCCCTTATCTTTTCAGTTTGGTATAAGAAATGTTGCATAAAGATGAATGTATTAAGATATTTTTAAATTGTTATCATTATAAAAAAATCTAATTTTTTTTATTCTAAATGAAACTTCATGCACTTAGGATGGTTTTAGACCATAATTCAACAGCACAAACCCAAAATCTGAATTTATATTGAGGTAAGAATTTTAAATTTGCTCTCCTGAAAAATTGATTTTTATGACTTACACCACTTGGCGGCCGACCGGCCCATTTATAAATACGACTTTATAATAATAAAGTGGTAATTATCTATACTAAGGGTTTTTTTCTTTCTTTCTTCTTTTATCTCATTACATGGAAAACTTCCCACATATAAATAGTTTGACTATTAAATCTAGTTTTAGTTTTAGGCGAGTAAAAACTGTCCATGCATTCATATTTATAGGTCAATCGTGCGCACCTTCTACGAATTTTACTCACAACTCAGTAAACTGAAAACCCATACCCTAAATAATAAGTATATTTAGCGATACGTTTAATATACGAATATCTTGTCTTTCTCATCAGCTACCTTATTACATCGCGAGTTCAGCCCGATTAGAGTATCTTCGCTTTCCAGATAGAGTACAAAATCTATTTACTGGATCGCGATTGGCCACCTAAACACCGTGGACGAATGTTTTATCCGGTTTTTGACGTCTTACGTGCACTTACGCGATCCGTTATTCTCTTGAGTCTTTTCGACTCCTTTTAATTTAACCAGTTAAAAATTAACTTTGTTTTTTTCGTAAATATGATTTTCAACTAACAAAATATCTATTGTGCTACTGTTCTCTTGTTTAAGTACAATTTAAATATAACTTATAAATAGATATAATTTTATTTAGTTTAAAATTATTAAGAAGTAATAGTAAAAGAAAATAGATAAATGAATAATAAAAATTATTTCCTTTTTATTAAAATGAATAAAAGTTAATACAAATTAACTGTGTTTTTTTTTTTAATGCATAAATATAATATGTCCATAAGAAGTATTTTATAACAAATAAAATTAAAAAATCGACTAAATCTTTTAGTTTTCAACAAAAACTTATAAAAATATAAAAAAAACTTTATACTTATTGCATCCATTGTAATATGATATAGTAACTTTAATTTTTGTTTTAACGTGATTAAAGTTATCAATTATAATTGATTATTCTTAATTAAGAATATTATATCATAGTCAGGATATATGATCTACCATAAACATCGACCTAAAATTATAAAAAAAATTGGGGAGACAAAATTGATTTTTCTTCCATCATAAATTTATTTTTGTATAAAAAATACAATTTAAAATGAATTCTAAATTTAAAAGTGATGATAAAAAAAGAATAGAGAGCACTAAAATTCTTGGTAATTTAAAATTTGGATCTTTTTGGTAAATATGACACTGAGGAGTAATTTTTAACATTTATTGATATACTTCATATTTTGATTTTTTTTATTGTAATTATTGATGTATTATTCATAAATTCATACTCATCATTAATATTAAAGTTGATTAAATCATCATTTTTTTCTTCCAATATGCCATGATTTTATGTACTGCATAAATCTTTACAACATAAGCGCTATTACTGTATGTATTGGTTACTGTATACGCGTGTTTAAGGAAATAATGCTATAACTAATAAATTTGACTAAAATGATTACATCATCATATATTTAATCGTATTTTTTATTTTATGCATTATTTTTAGGCTTCTTCTTTTTATAATTAATACAAATCAAAATAACATTGAAAAACGTTTCTTAATATTTTAAGATTATAATTGTGTCTATGCTGTAATTCAATTAAGCCAAGCTTAATTGTATTATTGTGCGATTGCGTTCAAGAAGATATACTACATAAGAAGAGAAGGATAATATGATCAATAATATTATCTAAATTATAAAGAGAAACATGTTTTAAATATGAAACATTATATATTTTTTTTTATTGCGTTTTTAAATTTAAACTATATAAATTGTAAAAGGATCACGGGCACAAATTGGTTAAAGCACTTGGCCCTTCCAAAATTCCATAAAAACTATGCGTATTATTGTATACAAAAAAAATATTAGTGTGAGGATATTTGAAAAGCCTCTTTAAACATCATGTTAAAATATTATAACATAGAAAAGGAGCAATGTTGCTCGTGTAACAGGGTTTGAAAATTATTATTGTATAATGTATAACCTCATGAATAGTTATTAAAATACAAAAATATAATTTAACTATTGATTTAAACTAGAAAATATTTAACTCAAAAAACACTAAAAAACTGCCTATTTTAATACTATAGGTATTTCGGGAACAATCATGAGCGTCTGCAGAGGGGACGATTAGGGAAATAGGGGATTTTTACATAGCAATATTTGAATTTCTTCAGTCGCCTACAAACATTTTTTTAATAACTTTTTTTATTTTTTAGGTGATAAGAGATGCCGATGACACGGGCGCCGAATTTATAAATACATCTCTGGGTACATATAAAAAAAAATGTTTACCTACATATTTCCAGTGAGAACGCTTACAAGTTAAAACAAAATTATAGTTCCTTTGGGTCAAGATCTGATACCTAAAAATTATTCTTTTATTAATATTTTTTCTATTAATATCAGTATATTAGAAAGATAATGATATTATCATTTAACACCTGTGGGTTGTATATTAATATGTTTTTTTAATTAAGTATAACATAGACGAATAAAATATTGTAATACATCATTTTTCCTTTATAAATGACTTAAATTAATTAATCTATTTAATAAATAAACGAAAAAATGATAAAAAAAATTTAATTTAAGAAATGTATTTAACATATTATGTTAAATAAAAGTTTTTTATCTTATATCATATAGGTCAGTAAGTAGAGAAAGGGGTTTTTATTATTATAATTGTAACAATTTACTTGTTTCCTTAAAATAAATAAATTATTACACAAATAATAATTAATGCAAATAAATAGATAATTTTATTGCTGTCTTTATTAAATATTTCTAACGATTTAAGGTTATATTTAAAACTTCTGTTTTAATCATAAATATATAACAATGTTTAAATATAATTACGTTAGAAAACGTTGGAATATTTTTTTTTGTGTAAGATTAAAGATATCTATCCCTTCCACACAGCCTTTTCAAGTGTACGTACGCATTTCCTTTTCAATAGAATTTCGGACACATGTGCACTACGTTTGTACCTGCATTTATTTTCATATGATCTCAATAGTTAACTGCTGCATATGGTGTTTTGTTACCCTTCATCATGTCGTCCATAGTTGTGTTTCATGTATGTTTCTCTCATTTCCTCTCTCTATCCCTCTTTCCCATTCATGTGTATTCACACACAAATGTACAATAATCACTTTACACACCTCTTGACCATAACAGCAATATTATAGTGAACTAAACCTATTTTTGTAATCCAGTGTATATTTACGTATTCGCTTTAATAGACGTCCGTAAAATTATGTGTTCGTTGGTGCCGTTAACGAAAATTAATATAAATAATTAATTTTAATAGATGTAATAAAGTTATTTTTTTCGTATATTTTATGGTTAAATTCTTCATATATAATAAATAAGAAATGCAATGGGCCTTTGCAGTCACAAGGATTTCTTCACATTAAATATTTCAAAATGACTATTCGTAACTACTTGATACAGGTATTTCTAAAATTCTGATAAATGTATGTAAATTATAGGCAAAATTATAGCTATAGTCTAAAATTTAAGACTTTTTCTGGATAATAAGCGTAAAACTTGATTACTATAAGCTTGATTTATAGGAATAATGTCACAAAATTGTTAAAATTTCATGATGTAAAATTTGATATGAGCTTGAAGAATAATAATAAATAAAAAATCCTAATTAATAAGAGATAACTTGTAGAATTTCTAACCGATATGAAACACAATAGTTAATAGTTTTTCATTTTATTAATGTAAATAATTATTACGACCACCCATAAGTGATCTTGTAGAAATATCGTTGAATATTGGTTTGATTATTTTTAATAACACATCTTAGAACAAAACCCCTAAAGGTTCTATTTCCAACGGACTAAGAAATATATATTAAGATAAGTAAGTAGTAAACAATTTGCGAGAGTTAATTTAATTTCTCTTTTTAATATCCTTCTTCAATTGATAGACTAGATTCTTTTAGTTCACTAGAATACGACAAAAATAAAAAACAAAAATGATTAAAAAGTCGAAATCCTATAAATTTTTGCAGAGTCTAACACTGATATCTAGTTTTGCTTATGGTGGTAATAGACTATTGGAATTATAATACAGAACTATAAAATTAATGATATATCAGTACACTATATAGTAAAAAAATTGTAGTTTTTAACTATATTCATTTTTTTTTTTGTAAATACACCATGTTAATAATTTGACTAGTGTGAGGGTTTGAGATAGTTTAAAAATTTGATCGGAAACTTTATTAAATTTCTTGAAAGGGTGAGCCATTTTTTCAAGAGGGTAATTCAATTTTCTGTATACTGATAAAAAATTTTTGCTCTAATTTACTTAAGAAAAGTTATGAGGGAAAAAAATCTTTGAAGATATACTACATAAATAGCGGCGGCTGTATGAAATATGGATTAGGATAATTTAAGGGGCGATTGCTCTATTGCTCTCATTAGTTACGTTCCTAATTTTCTTTGTAGACATATAAAAGTTGAAAGAGAGGACTTTGAAAATAATTTATTTGAAAACTTTAATAAATATGTCGTTTATAAAAATACTTTTTATTGGTTGGGGAAATTAAATTTAACTACTAACATAAAATAATCTTCTTATGTCTATGAATCAGTATGTGAGTAAATTAATATTTGGTTATTTAAATTACTTGAATAATCATAAAGTTTGTTTAAGAATGATATTGAATATTTTTAACTCATTACGCTGAATTAACAGAATTTCCCCCGTATTTTGGACACATGACTACTGTCACATAAACAGGGGTCATAATTTTTATAGACAGATGCTATAAAATTACATTATTATAAAACTAATTCCTACTCGGCTTCGCATATAAGATAAAAAAAAAAGTTCTTTTTTAATGAAAAAAAAAAGTTAGGTACCGCACAAAATTTGTTCCTGCTAAATTCCTTTGATTTTTAATACCGACCTTTAGTGGTCTGAAACAAAAAAAGTGTTCGAAATTAATTACGCCCTAATAATATCTAAAATATCAAAATAAATGTTTTTGAAGGTGTTGATTTCAAATTTGACATTTATTTTAGAACCACCCTTATTTAAAAAGCAAGGGAAAGAATTAACTGTATTTTTTCATACTAGCTATTTATTTGAGTATCTGTTTTATTTTTTATAAAAATCATTATTACTCAAACTAACGCGTATCCTTGAAATGACTATAATATAACATGATAGATATCTTATGTTAAAGACATAAATATTTTCAATAACAATAATGAGACTAAATACGTTTTTTTTTTATAATGAATTACTCTTAAAAAACTTTAATTTGATATAGGTTTTGATATGTCAGTCATTCTGGAATATATTCAAAAATTGAATATAAAATAGTATTATTGTAAAAATTACGAATTTTTTAGTTTAACGTTCATTTTTTCATAGTAGAATACTTCATGGGCAAAATTTTACTTTTTAAATATTGTAGTTCACAAGCTTTAACTTTATACAGATTAAAAAAGGGTAGACGCTACAGAATATCTTTATAAAATTGAGTTGAAAAATTTTTTATTGCATTTGTAGCTAATTTGGTTTTTTATTGGATTTTTTTATAACTATACCAATAGAAAGCTTATTATTTTTTTTATACCCTACTAAAATTTTGCTACCATTTGCATTTTTGAAAAAAAGTTATAGCAATTTAAAAATGCAGAAAAGTTATTTTGAAAATGACTTTTTTTGATGTAATTTATAGTTTTATAAAATTTCTAAAATTGAGAGAGTCAATTCAAATTTTTGGGGCTATATGATTATTTTGACGTATGGATCAATAAAATAAATTCTATGAAAGTTAATATTTACTTTTTAGAACCATCCCTTATAACTTAAAGGGGTTTCAAAATTATTTTTCCATTAATGGCAACATGCATAAAATAGTTTATAAAATAGAAAATAATCTAATTAAGAAAATGAATAGTCGATATCAACTTTTGAACCAGTATTTCGGAAGTTATCAAAAATTTAAAGTAATGACTATTGGTGATGAGCGAGTGCTGCTATTTTTTATAACTAGAAATTTACCGGTTTTACACCTACATATAAATATGTCAATAACTTCCGAAATACTGATCCAAAAGTTGTAATAGACCAGTAATTTTCTTATTTAGATTATTATCTATTAAATAAGCTAGTTAATTCTGTATGTTGTCACTTGAGGAATTAAAATTAACAAGGGTGTCAATTTTAATTTCTTAAATATGATATAAGGAATGAATATAAAAAAGTACTTTATGATTGACAAATTGAAAAAACAATAAAAAAGTTATGAATCTTCTTCTTCTTCCTCGCCACAATCCCAACTACTTGGAGTCAGCCACCTTTATCCTAAATCTATGCTTAAGTCAATCATCCTCATATTGCATTCAATAACATCTCTCCATATCTTTTTTTGGTCTTTTTGGTTTTTTTGGTCAACATTCAAAAAATAGTTATCAATATTATTTCTATATCTTGATTATTTTTATTTTTGATTAATAAAGTGGTATATGAAGTGAATATATATTTAGAATATTAAAGCTATTTTAATGTTTATATATATATGTATAAATTTAATACACAATATAAATATTATTATATTATTTATAAAATAATTGCTAAATAATTTTTCATTTTTATAAAATTTTAACATTATAAAAAATGATATTACAGTGGGGTCGCGGCACAGTGTGGACGAGGCATTGTTGGGAAAATTATAAATGATATCTGACAAAATTATTAGAATCACTATCATAAGAAACGATTTGATGCAGATCTGTAGATAATGTTAATTTTTGGAAGGTATTGTTGGATTATTCCAAAAGCAATACGAATTATTATTTCCTATTTATATCCTAATTACAAGTTTAATGATTTATAAATATATTTTAATTAAAAAAATACGCAACAAGCAGAATGTATTATGTGCAGTATATCAATATAAACAATTTTTTAATTCCAAAAGTTCATAGAAATGATAACTAAGAATTCTATTTAAATTATTTATTACAATAAAAATAATAACTTTTTATTTCAATTATTTACGTCTATACATTTACATTTTAGTTCAAATGGTTATTTAGTTATATAAAATGGGGTAAATACTCCCATTATCCTCTTTCACAAAAAAAAATAAATAAAGTTTTAAGTGTTTATTACAAATATTTTTAAGGAAATTTTTTGCATTTTAATACTTTTAATGTTAATAAATTAAGTATATTAAAATAATACGCAATTTTTTTTTATTTTATTTAAGATAGTTTTCTTTATTTAATTTTTAATTTTTGATAAATCCATATTTACAATATTGATACACGTTTATCACAGAGGTAAAGAAACATACAACTATTTTATAGTTTTTTTTATAATTTCTGCATATAAAATCTTCTTTTTGTTACATTATTCAAATAACTAAAATATACTAATTAGTAATTTAAATTTATATTCGTATTTATTTTAATTAAATTTAGTATTAGATCATTTCATTTAAAATGTTTTAATCTTCTATTTTCTTCTTCTTCTTCCTCGCCTCAATCCCAACTACTTGGAGTCAGCCACCCTTATCCTAAACTTCCACTTGACGCGATCTCCCACATTATCTATGCTTAAATCAACCGTCCTCATATCGCGCATTCAATTATATTGGTCTTCTTCTACCTTTTCTTCCTTCAACATTCATTCTGTAACTGTTCTTACAGCTTCCGGATTCCTTTCTCCTCACAACATAACCAAACCACCGAAGTCTATTTTCTCTCATATTATCTATAATTGGCGTTACATCTACAGTCACTCTTATATGTTCATTCTTTATCCTATCTTCTCTAGTCACTCCACTCATTCATCTAAGCATTCTCATCTCTACTACAGTCAATTTCTGCATATAAAACACTAAATTATTCATAAAACGTAATCAAAATATGGTTTAAGATAAAGCAGTTGATTCGATTTTAGAAAAATCCATCAATTTCTTCCAAAAATTAACTGCTGTCTACTTATTTACATCAAAGCGTTTTTTATTATATTGATGTTAATAATTATCAGAATCATCTATACTTGTCATAACTTTGTCACGTTTCTACTGGATTTTTTTATTTGGCATGACTTTGAAATATTAAAATTACATAAAAACTTTTTATGTAAACTTAAATATGATGTAATAATATGTTGTAATAATAATTTGTCAAAATTATTAAAATTTGAAAATTAAGCAGTTATCAATGATATAACTACTGAATAGATAATAATTTAAATTTCAGTGCATCAACAATATAAAAAAGTTTATTTAACGTTGTCAGGTAATAAAAATCAAAACCAATTATATATGATGAAAAATAATTAAATAATTATACTACCTTGAAAATAAAGTTAACCTTCTAGAATTTTATAATTTTCTAAATAAATTACTTTTAATGAAATATTTTGAATAATCATATTTTATTTTAGTTTTCTGTAAATAAAATAATAATGATATTTTAAGTATAGTGCAAATTTATATTTCTTTATAAAACAAACTTATTTTAATTTTTCAATAAAAAAACAAAAGGTTTTACAATATTAAAAATTAGATTTAGATTCAAAGTTAGTGCATTTTGTTTCTAATTTGAAACAGAAAAGATGAGATAATTTTTATAAAACTCTTAATTGATACTTAAAGTTATTAAAAATCTGTAACCATTCGATCAAAAAGAACCTAAAATTATTAAATTGTTATATGATAAAATAATGTTTTATAATTTCGTTTATTTAAAAAAAAGTACCAAAAAATAAATATCACACGAATCTAGTAAATGTTTATAAGAAGTATTTCGACCCTACAATAACTCCCCAAAAAATAAACCAAGATTTTTTTTTGTGTCCTATCATGAAAGTTCTCAGCTCTTGTTGAACCGATTTTGTTGATATGAGTCAAAAGAACCTTATCTTAATTTAATTGAACATATCAGCTACGAAATTTCATAAAATATCTTAAAATTACTCTATCTTTGTTAATCATGACATTTTAAAAACAATTTTTCAGTATTTAAAAATTAACATACTTTTTTAAAAAACGGTAGCATAGTGTGGCATACTTGGGCAAGTATAGATAATATCTGACAGGGAATAAAATAACTAATATAAGAAACGCTTCGATTCTAATCTGTAGATTTCTGATTACAGATTTAGAATCTGTAGAGACAGTGTTTAATTTTAAGAAATTGGTAGATTATTCCAAATGTAAAATTAACACCTAATTCTTTCATAGTTTCTAATTAGTAGTATCTATTATAGAAATTAATTATAGTATAAAAATGATATTTAATAATTTAATATAGTAATTTTTACGGATAAATTATAAAGCAGTTGTTACTTTTATGGCAAACGTGTATAAAACATGAAGACCTTGATACAAAACTTTTCAGAAGATAATTGGTTATGTTTTTAATTAGCAATAGTAATATGATTTTACTGTGTAATTCAGTATAAAAATGAATTTTATATTTTTATTAATTTGATATTATTTAATTAAAAAAATGTTTCATGAGTTGGTCATTTATTACAGTAGTATAATAATGATATTTTTGTCTAAATTTCTGGAATTAAAGGATTTTAATGTTAGGTGATTATAAGTTCAACAAGGTTAAAATCTGGTTTTTTGACGTATTGGTCATTAAAATTGGTCAAGTGAAAGCTATAAAAAACTGATACAAAAATCATATAGTAAACTATTGTAATATGAATAAGAAATTTCTTCTCGCAAGACAGACTACTGTGATGGGGCTCTTGATATTCATTGAATATTTTGATTGAATTTATTATATTTCATTACTTAATATGTTTAAAAAATAACAGAATATTTGGAAAACCTAAGTAGCCAAAGCATCTCCCTATTTGCACTTATGGATTTGACCTTCTTTCAGAATTTTTTAATTACTCACTTGACAAAAAGATATAATCTAATACCTTTTTAACGAAAATATGTAAAAAGGCGTGTCACTGTATAACAATACCCACAACTCTACAATCAGTTTCAATTAAATAACTAAAATACTATTGTACTGTGTAAAAATAATAAATATTTATATTTAAATATAAATTTTAGATTGAACAATAGTCAGGTGTGACCTATTGTTGTCCAAAAACGAAAAGAAAAACTATTCACTACTTCAGTTTCATAATTGCGAACCCGTTCATTAAGAGTCTAACCTGATATAAACAATTACAACTTTTGAATAATTAAACTATCATTTTTCTCAATTCAATGATGTTATAACTAGTTTTCTTAATTCAATGAAGTTAAAACTAGTTTTCTTAATTAGTAATTTTACTTTTTTGTAGGCAGTAGAAATTTTTAAGAAATAATGGTGCAATCCATGAACTAACTCTTACCCGAATTAAGATCGTACTTACTTTATTTAGGTAATGATTTTGCCAAAAAGAGGCAAATATTTCATCAGCTAAAATTAGTCTAGTTATAAAGTAATATAAAGTAATATAAAATAATATGTAATTCTTAATTACCATTTATACTCGAAATCTCATTATTCAATTAAGAAGTGAGAAGGACAATTACCCTTCACAGTTTATTTAAAATACATTTTAAGGTTAAGTAGGCAAGAAAGGGACAGATTTGTATGATATTTGAATTTAAATTTTCATTGTAATATTTTTTGATAATTTTTCAGTTCAATTGAACCAATTATTTATATAAGTTAGTCTATATCTAACTATAAGATATAGCTCTTATATTGTCTATGGTATTACCCCCAAACACACACACAAAGATACTTTCTTTAATAATTTTATTGTTTTAATCGACATTTTGTTACTATACATAAGCATCTAAAAAAAAAAATTATATTGATTTGTTAATTTTTAAGAAAATTATGGGAGTTTTAAGTAAAAAAAATTAAAAAAATTTGTAATTTTTTTGGAGGTTTTCCCCATTTACAGAGAACGAGGGAAATTTTTTCAATTTTTGAGAGTAATGTCTTCGACTAGGTACGATTTGTGATGTTTTGACGTATCGTTGAAAGGAATCGGTTCGGTGAGAGCTGAAAAAAAGTGGTAGCAGACAAAAAAATAAAAATAAAAAAAAACACATCATAGTAAAACCAATACCTTCTCAGTTTCGCATCGAAGCTAAAAAAGCGAACCATTTTGGTGTCTGATGAAAATTCTTTGTATATCAGTAAATTTATTTATAAGAAACAAACAATTCTTTTTTTGAAAAGTATTGCATTAAGTGCTCTAATTTTAAAAGGGCTTTATAATTACTTTATAATTTTTTATAAATTCTCCGCAAAAAATACCATACTAAATTATTAAATATTAATTTCATACTATATTTTTTTTTTTTAGTTTTAGTTATTATTGAGGTGGACATAATGCCCATGCACTCATACCTGTTGGTCCATTGTGCGCACCTCATACCGAATTGTCTTGATTCGGTTTACCCACCTAAGTGTTATCACCAAAGTGTTAATACATTACCAACCATAAAGTCACCTCTAAAGATGACCAAAGAGTCCTGTCTTTCTGGCGAAATTAAGTATCTCTCTGGGTTTTAGGTTTTTAATATCCTCTTTTTCAGGAAATGGTTTATTCAAGTAGTTTGATCTTAGTGTTTGATCTATTCGCACATGATGTGAAATGAGTCTTCCTCTTCTACTCCACACTTCCTGCACAATGGTGATTCCGATACCCCAATTGCGTTAAGATGCTTAAGCAGGTGACCATGTCCTGTCAGTAGACCAGTCAGGGTGCTTATTTGATGTCTAGTCATGCTATTAAGATCACCTAGCAATAAACCAGGGGTCTTGATAAACATTTTAGATTGTCTAGGTACTACCAAGTANTCATACTATATTTAATTGCTATAATAAATATTAATTCTTATATTGCACTTAAAAATTATAAATCTTGTAATCAAGATATAAATAGTGAAATAAGAGTTCATGTTTCTTTTGGAATAATCCTACAATTCCTTCCAAAAATTAAACATTATTTACGGTTTTGCATGGAAGCGTTTTTTATCATAGTGATTTTAATCACTGTCAGATACCATTTATACTTTTCCAACTATGCCACAACCACACATTGTTAGTTGTGTTGCGACTCCACTGTGTTACCGTTTTTTGTTTGTTAACTACAAACAATGTCTTTAAATATTATATAAAGACATCGTAAAATTAATTCTTTTTCAGTCTCTCGTCAATGCTAAACATTTCAATAATTTTGTTTTTATAAATTTTTTTATTTGATGAACCATCCTTTTGTTATTGCTTGATTTAGCTTCGATTTTTACCAATTTTCTATTGATTATTTATTATTTAATCTACAGTAGTCGTCATTTGTCACAGGTACTACTGGACATTATCCATCATACAGAAATCTTACCTTTAATAATTCATGTGCGTTGGACGCATACTCTTATATTTAACACAAGTTTACTATCGTATGAGTAGATTGTTGAACAACTAGTGTAGAAAAATTATCTTGATAACTACGATAATAATTTATCATTTATCATTTTTTTTACCAATTCATCACTTAAAAGTTGTATTACAACTTTTGTCTCGAAAATCTTATTAATTTTTGATTATCTGTCTTTTAATACTTAAAAAGTATAATGGAATAATATAGATGTTTATAATATGATGTAGATGTTTTTAAAAGTTTCTTCTGTGATAGAAATGGTACTTAACTGTAATTTTACTTGTGATCGAATAATATGTTTAATATATTTTTTTAACCTAAGCACATATTATTCTTTATAAAGTATAAAACTGTTTCGGTTCTCCCAATTTTTATAAATAAAAATATTTTTTTTAATGAACGCTTTGGTGTACATACTCCGCCTACGTTTCATATCCACTCTATTTATTAAAATGGTTATTACTCAATATGTATTTGCCCTGAGATTATTTTCGATCAAAATTTTTTGTAAGATAAAGGCTAAAAAATTGCTATTTTGTAAAAATAAAATTGTTTTTCTTATTAGTCATAAATAATAAAATATGTGCTATGAATGTAAGTCTAATAGTTATTAACCATTATCTTTTCAAAATTCGAATAAATGTTTCAAACATACGTTTTGTGAGCTTCGGTTCTATGTGCCACACAAATTATTAAAAGATACAGTTATAGTTATTAACACAGTACTGTGTAAAGTTATATAATGGTTTTATTAAAAGAAAGAAAAAAGATTGATTAAAAAATAATCAGTGTTTCTTTTAGCAGGTAACAAGGTCTATGTCCAACACTTCATTGGTGATGCTCATTAAAAACGATCCAGTGATACGAACCGTTGTATCGGAAGTGACAGTAACTGAGCAGTCGTGCTATGGCGTTTTCCGCAAGTTGGAGTCGGACGGTGATGGAAGAGGCGGGTTTAGGGGCCGCAGTCGGTCGACACAACCTTCACCTACGAGACTGCCGCCGCTTGAACGTTTCAGTCAACGAGAGCATGCGGCCGCGTACAGTACCGATTGCTTCACCGAAGAAATTGATGATGATCCGTTTATTACTTATAGTGATGCGATAGTGAGCGGAACTGAATTTGCGACTGGTGGAGCAACAAGTGTTGGTGAAGATTCTTTAAGCGATTTAGACACTGTTGTGTGGACTGAAGAGGACTACTCGCCGACTGTAGTGATTAGCACATCATCAGTGGTCGGTTTTTATCCGACCGAAGTCTTAGGGTCTGATATCACCACCAAAACGGGAGATTTATGTGCTGGGGGTGCGGCCGCCGCTCCGTACAGCCACACCCCCATGGGATCCACTACAAAGCTCGTCGGGATCGACAAAAATAGCGACGACACACCTAATGTAAGTAAATAGTATTTATTGAGTTGCTTAAAAAATTTCATTGTACATTTGTTTTATTATTTCAAGTAATATTATTCTGATAGAAATCCAACAATAAATGGAAATAAATTATTTTTTAAATAGTTTGGGAATAAATATTATTTTATGTAATGCTATTAAATATTACTAATGTCTGAAATTTTCACCTACTTTCAAAATAATTCATTGTGTTAATTATTAACATGATATTATATTATAATATCGTTTGAAAAGTTGACAAGTTAATATTTGTTGGCAATCGGTTATTGCAGTATCAGTGTACTTATTCACAATAGTACCTAGTTTAACATTTAAAACCTGGTTCGTTGACGCAATTTTAATTACGCCACGTGTGATAAAGATAAACCTTATTATGACTCTCTTAATTAAATTGTAATTAATGTTATTGATGTAATATATAGTTTCATATATATATATACATATACATTAAAAAAAAATGTGTTTATTATTCATTGACTTATTTTTCATTTAAATAAAAATTAATATCATGTAGACTCAAAACAAATAAAATTCAATTTGTTTGTATTAAGCCTAATCATTTAAAATGGTGCATATTTTAAGACAACAGCAATCTACACATTTTATTATAAAAAAAAGATACTGAAATTTTTATAGTTATTTAATGATGGTTATAAACCGTCGCCAGTGCGACGAACAACCACCCGCCCTGGATTATCAAAGATTAAGAAACCTCCTCCTTTGGGGTAGATATCTATGGCTCTTAATGGGCTTATATAGCATTAAAAAAAAATCGAATGATGAAAAACATGAAATGATGTATCTACTTTTTTTTTATGAGAAATTGTACTAGTTCTATTTGATAAACAAATGTATATTTTCAAAAAAATTACGACGCATCATTAAATATATATTTTTTGTCGAAGAGAGATTGTGGGGGCTCTATGTATGAACATTTTTGCGGGGTCTTATAATTTTCTTTAAATAAAATGATCTTTTTTTAACTTCTAGTTTGCTACAGTTATAGTTAAACTAATTCTTTAAGATTCATTTAATTTTTATTAGATATATTTTCATTGTTTACTTTTATATAAATTAATCTTCTTGAGTTTCTAAAAGCTTTTATTTATATTTTCTGAAATTAAACTTAAATTTGACTTAAGAGGTTTCAATAGACTGCGATAGCTTCAACGAAGTTTTTTACTAATTCATTAAGTATTTTCAAAAACCATTGGATTTTGCTTGGATCACGTTGTGTATTAGTATTTCTTACATTTATTGACGCAGTAAATTTATTGAACAGCGTAAACTAAAAAAAATATTTTTTAAACTGTAGTTTTTAGCTTATACAAGTGCAGTATTACGTGTATAAATATAGTTTGCGTTATCGAACCATTCCGGAATTGCTTACTAGTGACGAGTCAAGGCAAACCAAACGCAATAGGTATTACTGTTGATTTTGTATTTTCTAATTGATTTTCGTGTTACAAAATATTACTGCATCGTTAAAAAATGTTTACTTAACTATATATGATGCTTGTGGTTTCAGATAATTTTAAGTTCAATGCTCTTTTCATGTTACGGAAATTACTGAATTTACTCCTTGGACAATAATAATATTTTAATTGCTCGCACGGAATCCTGAATTTTGGAATTTATGGATGATCTTTTTTTGTAAAGTTTTTATGAGAAAATTATTTGTTCAGTTAATTATATGAAAATGCGTGTGTATATATAGCAATAAAAATACATTATAATGCAAATTGTTTGGCAAAGCTTCACCAAGGCCGACATGCATACCATTTCAGCAATAATAATTATTATTGTTTAACGAAAATATAGTAATATATTTCATTGTTCTTCGTTTTTTTTTTTTGTTTTGAAAAGGAATAAAATTAAACGCTTTGGCACCAATTATTGATTACGATTATGTGTTTGAATTAATTGAGTCGTTTTTTGTTTACCGCGTTACGTATCATACATAGTCAGTATCATTATCTTAAGAACTTAATTGAAACATATCATAAAAATAAGTTGACGATAAAATAATAATAGTTGATACAAAAAATAAATATGTTAAAAATAAAATTTAATAAGCCGACAATAAACTTAACTAAAATGATTCGAGGATTTTGATTTCAATGTATTAGTTACAAATTTAAAAAATTTTGTTTTGAATATGTATGTATGCATATATATTTTTTAAAGTAGCTTTCATGCGACCTTGAAAAGCCATGGTTGGTATAATCCGTGAACCGTAACCCGCAATACGGTCCTATTTTTTAAATAGGTTGTATGATCATGTGTATGTAATAACAACTTAGGGTATTTCAAAAATGTACAATGGTTATATGGCTTCCTGATCATTCATTGTGTGAATATATGACACATTAAACAAGAATAATTTTTAATTGTAACCTTATTCGATTTTCAATAGGACTACAACACTACGCAAATTTTGTGGCAGCAATTTTTTTCAAAAAAAAAAATTTAAATATTTACATCCAAGAACCGCTTTTCTTTCGACTCTTATTTCAAGAGAAACATTAAGTAAATTAGGTCACCGAACATCAGATTACATTAAAGTTTAAAGTAATCACTCAAAACAATTACAAAAAAAATGTTTTTGAGGAGGATTAGTGATTTTTAAATATAGGTTATAACATAAAAAATACAGACAATTTTTGTTGAAAATGTCGTTGTTTAACATTGAGATATTTTTTTTAATTTCTAAAGTTGATTGTTTTTTTTCAATTTTCGATAACGAAAGGTTAAACTAGAATAAAATCAGGTTACAGTAGCTCCTATTATTTTGTTTCTTGTTATTTTTATGTAAGATATTTTTTGTTTTTAAAAATACCAAGCACTTTAATAATGTTAAGTATTTTCATACGCAGTGGATTGATTTGTATTACACGCTGTTGTTTAATTTAATAGAGAGTAAACTATTTGATAAGTTCCTAGATAATTAATAGTCTTTATAAATTGATTTTTTAAAAAAAATTTTCTGGAAATCCTGAATTTTATTTACTGTTTTGTTTGTGTTTTAATGGCAGATTTACCACTTGATGATAGAATTTTTTGATTATTTTAATAAACATTCGAGGTATTCCTCCCCTACATTATGAGCATGTATTGTAATAATAGCAAAATATGTGGATATTTTCACTTAAAATTTATTGCTTATTTTTAGCATCATTATATACTTAACATTATTATATACTTTGACAACATTCGCGCTTAGTGCCCTCTATTATTGTTTCGTAGTAACCCAAAAGATGTAGTTGAAATCAATTTTTCGGAGAGGGAGGTGGAAACTCGTGCAAATCTACACGATAAAAGTATTATATATTTATATATAAAAATATAATACATTATATATATATATATATATATATATATATATATATATCGTCTTATAGACTAATAAGTATGGCCAACGACATTAGAAAATTGTTTAACTGCTGATTAAATGAGAACACTAAAAACCCGTTTCTTTACTTACTGAATACCTTATACACATTTAGGGTAGGTATTATCTCTCTCTATACATTTTTGTATGATATAGTTTTATTTTATGAAAGTACTACTTATATTAATTTAAAAGTGGAAGTTTAGGATATGGGTGGCCGACCCTAAGTATTTGGGATTAAGGCGAGGAAAAAAAGAAGAATTATATTAATTTATCAAACTAATTCATTAATTTCGGAGATTAGTACAATAGAAATCTTTATGAGTTAATATATTTGGTATACAGTACTGAATAAAGTGAACATTGGCAGCAAAAGTTTATAAAATAAAAATGTGGATTTCAATATTTCTTCAAAATTATTTAATGGACTTGTCAAGTTTTTTTAAAAATTATAGAGAAACTGGATTTAATACAGCTAAATTGAAAGCTCAAATACTCGCCATTATGTAACTAAATATAAAGAGCAACTCAGATGTAATTCCGAAGTAACTATCTAAACTCAAAGGTATTACATCAGTATTCTGCCCGCCAGTGTCTTTGAGTTTGAATCATAAGTGCACGGTGGTCTAGTGGTAAGGTTTGTTTCTATGAAGACTTGGGTTCTAATCTCGTACCTTGCCTCTTTTTTCCTTACGATTTCCGGTACACTTTTGATGTTAGTTTTAAACATTTCATTTTCAGTATATTTAACTCTCAATCTTATTTTTTTTAAGTCTATGTGAGTTGATAAGATATCTGTAATCAAATTTGAAGCGTTACATGATGTAACGTTTCATGAATATACTTACATGTATACAACCACTAACTTAAGGAAGGAAATCCTTAGTGGTCGACATAGTTCTTTGGGAACATGGCTGTTTTCTATGGACATTGTCAAAATCATTTATGATTATTATTATTATAGTTATTATTCAATACAGAACACATGCAGTGAATAACAATAAACAACGCTATACGCTTTCGGCCAGGTTGTATTCCTGTGCAACGTGATATTTCTTCCTCTAGGTTCCGACAATGATCACAATGGTTTTTTATACCTGTATATGGTACATCAAGAAAATTAAAAATTCTTATAACAAACCATTGCCTATGGTATAACAATGTAAGTATATGATGGTCGGTTACAACGATTTTTTTTTTATAAATAAAGGCAGTAGTGACCGAAATACACTCTGTACTTCAGTTTATTGTCTTCAATTTGTTTAACATGTTTTACGAATAGAACAATAGGTATGTTTGTTTTTATGATTTAATAATATTTTGAGATCAACAAGAAATATGAGCTTTAAAATATAAAATTAGCTTAAATAAATTTTTAGATTTGTTGGATACCATAAAAATTAAATTTTAATTATTTTAAATGAATATAGTCTTTTTTTTCAGCCGAATTGACCGGACATCGATTTAAATATTTTACTCATGGCTGGCTAAAGAGTAAAACCATCAATAAACTTACCTAGTACCCCTAGTTTAAAAAAGTCTCACTATCGTAAAATTTCAAACATTTTAAAACACAATTTTTTTGGTAAGAAATTCCTGAAGTAATTATCTCAATGTTATCCTTCTTACTTGTATAGTTAACTCAAGTTTTTAAAATATTTTTATGGATAATGTAGTATGATAACATGTGTCTATAAGAAATATATTGTATTAATAGTGAAATATAATAAACGAAGCTAGAATTTCAGGTTTTTTCTTGTTCTGTACTTTAAACGTTTATCTAGTTACTAACATTTCCTTGAAATAGTCAACGTGCAAAATATTAGGCGCACTAAAATGTGACGATTTATAAATTTTCCCTTTTTGTATCATCATAATACCATGGTTTTTTTTTTTATTATTTTGTTGTCCATCCTACTATAAGAATCGATTTATTTTGAAGTAAACGCAGTTTTTAATGTCGTTGATAAAATATCATATAGTAATTTATTATATGAATTATTGAAGAAGAAATTTGTCTACATAAAAGAAATATATTAATATGATATAGTAATCACAATAAATAAAACTTAATGTTAAGTTTAATTTATAGCTAAATTTTCCAAATAACTGAAGAAATATGTGTATAATTCGGCTAAACTATGCTGATGATGAAATGTTAAAATAACTCTCAAATTCTTCAGTTCATATGTGTATACATGTCATGCTAATCTATATTCATTATATTATACATTAATAGTAAATGAAGTCGTTTTTTATATAAAAAAACATTCATTACGTTGATATTAATAATATTCTTAATGCTATTAACATCTAAATAACCCAACGACTAAATAAAAATATTTTAAAAACTTGAGTTAACTATACAAGTAAGAAGGGTAACATTGAGATAAATACTTCAGGAATTTCTTACCAAAAAAAATTGTGTTTTAAAATGTTTGAAATTTTACGATAGTGAGACTTTTTTAAACTAGGGGTACTAGGAAAGTTTATTGATGGTTTTACTCTTTAGCCAGCCATGAGTAAAATATTTAAATCGATGTCCGGTCAATTCGGCTGAAAAATAAGACTATTTCTACTTTAACACTAGGAACAAACATTAAAATCAATAATTTACTAAATTTTAAAACAAAATTCAAATAAACTTTTGTTATTGCAATAAAAAACCCTTTAACATTAAAGAAATATCGGTTATTTATTAGTTTACCAAAACAAAGATATTAATCACATTTGATAATAGATATAGTGTTGAAATGACGAATACCATAAGATTATATAAAATAACGTGTCATGAACAACTATAATAAACATGTATTAGGTTTTAATAGAAAATATTCACGTTTTATTCGAGAAGGTCAGGAGACGATTTCTCTAACAGTAGCAGCTCGTTTTTAACCTTGAAGTACAAGTGAGCGACAACTTCTTTAGATTGTGGTGCAACTTAAAAGGTACTAATAGTAGGTAAATGAAATAATATTGTGCAGTATGGTCAGTTTTGTGGAATGTTTACTTGATTCTGAGTATTAGGGTTTTTTAAAATATCTGTTAATTGAAACGTTTACACTTAATCTTAATTAATTCCTTTTCTGAACTAAGTTTTTTTGAGCTATTAAAATCAAAGTAGTGTTTACTTAAAAAAAATCAGGAACTAATTTTTGTTGTTTTATTATAAATAATTTTAAGTAAAATTCTAATTAAATTTAATCTCTAAGAAATATTGACAGAAATATTGCTTATGATAGCGATATAGTTTTAAATGAACTTAATATATGTTAAAAAAAACATCGCATCTAAAATATTTCTATGGTAGTGATAAGAAACCTGATTGAGTTTGATAGATCTTTTTATTTTTGGTCTTAATATAGACAACTTCTGTACTTTTGAAAGTTCTACTAAATCCGCCTTTGGTCTTAAACAAAATTATTTACTTTTTATTGAACGGATAATGTAAATCAATGGATTTATAAATTATCAAGTTTACATATTATTTTTAGGATTCAAGAGTTTTATTTCATATTTTTTTGCCTTCGTAATGTTTAGTAAACGATTATTTATTTAAATAAGTTTTGATAATTTGATAAAATAACTTAGCATTACTGTTAATTGTCGCCTCTATTTGAAATGTTTGTGTTTACACGTTACCATGTTTCTCTCAACCACATATCACATTATCAACCTATAAAGAAGTGAATCGGTATCTGAATCATATGTGCACAGTGGTCTAGTGGTAAGGTGTGTCTCTAAAACGTCTTGGGTTTTGCTACTGCACTGGCTCTTTTTTCACACGATTTCCGGTACACATCCAACGTTATTGATCTTCGGCTACAGTGTCATTGTTTATACTGATTTATAAAAAATCTCCAGTAAAGTTGGACCTGGGGTAGTTAGAATGAGTATATATTACTATCCCTACTTAGTATATGTAACATCATCTAAAACGCTTCCATGATAATGGTTAAAGAATTTACGATTATTTAAAAATTATTAGCTGTTTACAATTTTAGCATGTATTGAAAAATAATTATAATAATGTTCAAGGACTGAAACTTGTATTTAATAATTAATTATTACTGGTATAGGTCCAGTTTAAACAAACGTTTTTGGAGGAGTGGCTACACCTGCCGATCACACTTAATGCAAACATATTGCTTTATTAGAAATTATATAACTCTTTTTGAATTTCATTATTTTTACCCCAAAATAAATTTGTTTCTTTACTGTAAGGACTGTTTTTACTGTATTTGGGATATATAAATTAGCAATTATGTTAAAAATACATTTAGATTGAAATTTATGTACAATATATACATATTTAAATATAGAGTGATTGATTAACTATACCACACAAATTATGACATAGTGAATATATAGTGAGACATAGTTAATCCATCACTCTGTACAATTGTAAATATTTTCATAAATAGTTTAAATACGTAATTTATTTTTTTTAAGAAAATTAATTGGTGTTTATATTCTTGTAAATAAGAGCAATATGATGGCGTTACTTGTTAAAATTAGTTCGGTAAATTATATACTACAGGTGTATTTTCTATAATTTACTTTGTGATTTTGGTTGTCATTAAAATACAATATTTTCTATTAAAATATTTCCGTGAGCTGTAGGGGGATATTATTAAAAATCGTATTTTTAAATCATCATTTGACATAACGAGCTTCTTACACAATTATAATAGATTGTTGTATGTAAATTAAAAACCAGTTTTTCATGTAGTTCTGTCGTCTACATAAAAAAAAACTGCTAAATAATCGTGTATTTTGTGAACATTAGGTCTACTAAAAATATCTGCAATATTATTTCACTAAAAATTTCTTTAAATTTTTTTTTATTTGGTTGATTTTATAGTTCACGCTACCAAAACAAATAGAATTGCATTCAAAAGATTTTCAACATTTTTTTCATACGTGTGATCAATATACATTAGAGAATATTTTTATGATATGAATTATAAACAATAAATATTAAATAAATAGAATTATTTTATTTTGAATTTAATATGTATTCTATTGCCTATTAGGTTTTATTATTGTTATCATTATTAATATAATGTTGTTAACGTCGGACTGGGAGTCTCAGGGATCTTAATTTGGATCCGTCTTTAGCAATGTATTTAATAATTTTTTGTGATAGAAGTCCATATAATTATCAGAATGTAGAGTAGTGGGAAGTTACACCGCTTATTTTACATCAATGTCATAATTTTATATTAATAGAGAGTCTAAAACCCACTTCCCTCGTAAATAAACCACCGTTTTACATGTTATTAAATAATAAAAAAAACCATGTATCTTTTGAGGAAAAATAATTACTCACACATGAGCTTGAATATCAAGATTTTGATATACCTTGATAATTGTATACATATATATATAATTTAATTTATAAATCATCAGTCACAACAAGAAATTAAACAGATTGACATCGATGCATTTTGTAACAATGATATTAATCACTCTCAGGATTCAATTTATCTTTTCTAATCGCCGGGTATCAACTTATCTTACCATTTGGCTTTTATTACATATAAATATCAGTTATGATTATCTTCATCTGTTGAGGAAAAACAGTTAATCAATAACAAAAAATAGATTTTTCTGAACATAACTTTTATCATAAGTATTATTTTGTCAATTATAGAAAATCACAAAACTAGTATATATTATTCTAAAATACTAATTACGAAAATGTTTTTTTAAAATTCGTTATTTTAATAAAAAAGTATTTGATTTCATGTAAAAAATTTAAACAATATAAAAATGTAAACTAATTTATTTACATTAAATTTTTTTAAGGGGTAAAAGGATTTAAATTGTATACTTTTAGTAAAACTTAGACTTAGTTTTTTTTTTGTTTTTTCGTGTTTATTTAAAAAGTAAAAATATTGTGGTATATTAATATAGAATGTATTAAATTTTTCCCGGTTAACAGTGGGATAGTTGGCAGCATTTCCCCATTCTTCACGCTTCTCTGCTTTGAACTTTAATTCCTAGTCTGTTCCACATCCATATCCCCAACTAATTATCTTAAGTATTATCTTATGTCTTTCACGACTATTCTTCACTTCTACACACTCATAGGATTTGTGTTTTAGTTGCGCCCGTATAGATAAGACTGGCAACACGGTTGATTCATGATGCTGTTATTATAAAGCGTTTTTTTGGGGTAAAACAGCTGAGTTGTTGACCTATCTATGAGGCCGTGCTTCTGTTAGAGGGCTAAATAATTATGATAATTTAAATAAAATAATAATTTATTAATAAAATAGTTATCACGAATTGTTCAAAGCGATAGCTTTGACATTCAAAACATTTTTAAATATGTTAAATCTATACGTTTTTTTAACATGAATTTTTACATTGAAACACAACATTTTTTGTTCTATGGATTCGTAGTATCAGTAGATTAAAACAGCTCTGGAAATGAATGTTGAAGGAAAAAGAGGTAAAGAAAGACCAAAACAAAGAGATGGAGAGATGTAATTGAAAGCGATACGAGGACGGCTGATGTGAGCATAGATGATGTGGTAGGTCCGTGTCAAATGGAAGTTTAGGATAAGGGTGGCTGACTCCAAGGAGTTGGAATTGAGGCGAGGAAGAATAAGAAGAATTAAAACAGAAGATTAAAACAATTTAAATGAAATGATCTAATGCTAAATTTAATTAAAATAAATACGAATACAAATTTAAATTACTAATTAGTATATTTTAGTTATTTGAATAGGGTAACATAAACATTATACAAGTTTCTCACTATGTTTTACATTTTTAATACATTTTGATTCAAATTGTATAACTTTTTACTTTAAATAGTTTCTACAGTTTTGAACTATATTAAAAGAATATTTTAAGTTTGATGCGAATCTGGGAAGGTATTAGTTTTACCATGGTGTGTTTTTTTAATGAACCCTATTTTATTCTAGTTGAACCTGAAAAGTTTTACAATGGCGCCATACCGTGAATATTGTTTCAAGACGATTTTAAAATATGTATATTTTTATAGATATTTGGGTTAGGTTTGATGATTGGGTTTATTTTATTAGATAATAAAACGAGGAAAATTGAATTATGCTGAAAAAAATATTTAACAAGCTCTGATTTTCAATTTTTTTTTTTTTATTCTCAAGTGTTTAATATTAGATTGTTTAAAATAAATGCTCATTCTGCCAACTTTTAAGGACTTAAGTACTGATAATTTTATCAAATTTTCCAGAAAATATTCGAAAGGTAACCTAACATTTCTTATTAAATTTTTTTTTTTTTACTGAGTCATGAATTTTTTATTTTCGACTCGCTCAAAACGCGCAAACTTATTGTACCAACTTTATTATGCACGTTATGCTTTACAAATTTTTTAAAACACCTCAATTTTAGAATAATTTATCAAATGTACGTTTTATATTTTTTTGTTTAGTGTAGTTTAGTTTATTTGGTGTAAACGCCTTGGTGGGCTCATGTACAGTGACAATAAATATATAATAAACATTGTTGAAATAAGATACAAGTATGTTACAATAATAGTATTAATTAAGTACATAATATTAAAATAAATTTACCAAAAAAGAAAGGTGATTTTATCATATGTATCAGGCTACTAAAATCAGTGTTTTAAGGAGTATAAATCATTCATAATAAACAAATCAAATTTTAATTTATTGCACTCTCTGGCTATTCGATCAACAAGGTTATTAAAACCGTAAGATGTTCAATGAAAAGGGATTTCAAACGCGGGACAAGAACGTGAATGAAATTTAGGAACATAAAAGTTTATGGATTGTAATAGTTCTGGACAGGATATAACATCATTTACTATTTAGAAAGAAAGCAGATGTCTGTATATTTTCGCCTATTAACAAGGGAATCTAAGTTAAGGGAAAAATCTTCTTTTTACACGCTCAAGCGATTCTATCAATCCGACTTGTGAAGGATTCCAAATAATTGAGCAATATTCCAACGTAGGTCTAACTAAAGAATTATACAACGTTTTTAGACACTGTTCGTTCTTGAATTTTTTGGTATTCCTAATTAAGAACCCTAGAGTTCTTAGGGACTTCACACATATATGATCAGTGTGTAGCTGAAATGATAAGCTGGTTTTAAAAACTATCCCAAGATCTAATGGTACTAATATCCTCAATTTGATTATCAAAGAGATGATAGTCATTAATTAATTTCGTTCTTGAACGGGAAAAAGACATTTTAAAACATTTTGTGATGTTCAGTTTTAACCCATTTTTGCACCAATCACAAAATTTGTTTAGATCTTCTTGAATTTTATACTGATCAATAATTGTTATAAAATTTTCATAAATTTTGAGGTCATCAGCAAATAGTTGGAACTTACAGTATTTAAAGCAGGCACCTATGTCCAGAATAAATAATGTAAACAACAGTGGTGATAAATTGTTAATTTAGTGGTGGTATTATTAATTAATAAGCCTTGTAGGTTTATGTTCTTTGTTTGTGATACTACAAACAAATATTTGTAGTAATATATTTCTGTGTAGCTCTTGATGTTTTAATATATGCTTTAATAGAAATATCGAGAACAATATTCCACGTAGTTATATCTTATAGTTTTTAACTAATTAGTAATTATAACAAAAATTAGTGGTGATAGAAAATATCTTATTGTACATTTCAAAATCAACGCAAAAAATTGATCATTAAAAGTTTATATTTATTTATGAAAATTCCTTCGACACCATTTATTCAAAATTAACAAAAAAATTTTTTCTGAAAAGTTTCAGATCAGGCCTTTTAATTTTTATACACGTTTGCCATAAAAGTAATAACTACATTATAATTTTTTATAAATTCCCCGTAAAAATTATGACGATACTAAATTATTAAATAACAATGTCATACTTTATTTAATTGCTACAATAAATATTTATTCATAAATTATACTTTTAAATATAAAAACTACTAATCAGGATATAATTAAGGAAATAAGAGTTGAAGTTATTTTTTAAATAATCCACCAATATCTTAAAATTAAACATTATCTACATTTATATTTTCATCAAAGCTTCTCTCTCTTATGATTGTGATTTTAATCACTGTCAGATATCATTCATAGTTAGTTTTTGAATACGAAATCATCTAGATCTGATAAAGGTATTTTATAATACAATTATATAGGTGAAAGATGACACAACTTGTCATTTATCAAAATAAAATACGGATAAATCTTTTTTTTATTTATTAATAATTGAACTTAACGTCTTCTCATCTCTCCATTCATGCTAAAGGTGTTTCATTTTGTTGTTGAAATTATAGAGAAAATTTTTCATCCCAATATAGGTAATGAGGAATGTGTAAGTCTTCACTATTAATAAAAAAAATAATAAATAGAAAATTAACATGCTATTTATTAAAGTTATATAAAAAGGATACCTTTTTTTATTTAAAGTGTATGTTATTTTCAATAATATTTCTAGTTTTCGTTAATTAATAACTTTTAGCATAAACATGTAGTTATTTAAATTTCTTTTATTTTTAGAATCCATAGTAAATATCAAGTTTATTGTAAAAAAATTATTTCTGAGGGTAGATATTAAGGGTTAACTTTAAAAATTAAATTTAGTAATCTTTGATTTTTTTTTAATGGGGAATGAATTTAATTAAGTATATATCTTTTCTACATTTTTTAATGCTAATATCTCAAAAAGTATGTCACAAAGCTGGTTATCGACTAGTTGACATTTTATTTAAACAGTTTTTCTTCAATAAATAGTAAATAATTATATATGTTGTTGCTTAATTTTCAACAGCTACCCATATTACCCCTTAGAATTTATTTTTATTTTAATACAATAATATTTACTACGTTGTTACGTTTATAAAAATAATTTTTATTAATAATTTTTAAAGTCAAAAATTTATTTTTTGGTAATAATGGCAGATCATGAAGTGTTTTGCATAGCAATTGAACATCTAAATAATTTAAAACTAAATCATATTTAAGGCTTTTTGTGTATTAATGATTGAAAAACTAAAGGTGTTTCGATGACTTTGTTTCTATGAATATTGGTGTCTTCTAAAAAAATCATATAATTTTTGGTTATAATGGTATCTTTTTTATAGAATTTTTTCTATTACGTATCAAAGTATGTTACGAAAATGATTTTAATCATTGTCAGATATTAATTAAAACAAATTTAAAAATAAGCTCTAACTCTACTACGCCGGATCCTGACTGTACTTAACTTTTTAAACTTAGATAATATTGTGTAAACTCGTACTGATGTAATATCAATGTTATTGTTCAGTGTTTTTTTAAAGTACAGTGCTTACTTGTATGGACTTCGCAACAAGTTAATAAAATAAAAATAATTATAAACATCCGTTTCTTTATCTTTTATTATTAGCAATACAATTATTTATGACTAACTATTTTATGTATAAATATCATAGACACAATAATAAAGCTTTTATGATATGAATATGTATTCAAAATCGGTTATTATTTAAAGAAGGACAGAATACATTTTTGCTTATCTACAATAATAAGAATAATGTAAATTTTGTTTTGCAAAGATAAAATACATAAATAGATGCAATCCATTAATCATAAAACTTGTGGTGGGGAGGAACAAAATATATATTAATTTTAATCTTACACGTGTTATTACATTATCATAAGACATGTGGTTTATGGTTTTATCATAATGTGTCATATAAAATTGTACAAAATATGATTAAATAATTTTTGAATGTTTATATTTAATAAATGATTTTAAAAATCAATAAATTTCTCTAAAATTCATAAATTAATAAAAATGTCTGGATAAAGAAAAACCTATTGTAGGTGTTGTTAACTAACCATTTACTAAGTCATCTAGCTAATATAAAAGATAATATTATTTTTTCTAGATATAAAATATAGATGATTATCTATATTTTCCCAACACCGTAAAAATATTTGTACCGATTTCCTGAATTTAAATCTATTAAGAATATTCAAGTTAGTTCATAATATTAAATGATTTTTGCTGTGTGATAATAAAATATAAAAAATTTTACGATTTTTAAAAGTATTTACCTTGTGTAATAACCTGATTCTGATTGCCTAGGAAACAAAAATACCTAAAGAAACGTTAGAATTTATGAAGTATAATGGAAGTTTAAATATTTCACTCAACCAAATAACTAATTGATATTATTTCTTATTATTAATTTTGTGTTCATAGGGATATGGCAAATTTACAGTTTTTTATGGAGGTGAAGGAGGGAGGTTATGTATTAGAAGTTACTACTTCCGAATTGAATTTTTTATTCGTAATTATTTTTGTCGCTGTTCATTGACTATGATCGCTCCCTGGCCACGTCAATGTTTGCCAACTCTTTTAAATTTCATAGTTAACTTATTATTATTTTAATTATTTATAATATGGTGTTATTATGATAATGTAATCAACTATTTATATTTGCGTATTGACTTAGTGATAGTAATAATAGTAAGAGTATAAGAACATTAGTGAGTGACTAGTGAATAAGTCACCGACCATATAATGGGTTGGTATGGACATAAATTAATTTTTGTAGTTAATGAGTTATTTTTCTATGTTAACATATGGTAATTAAACAGTTGCTTAAATGTATAACAGATTACCTTATACATGAAATGAGTATTTATAAATTGTGTGTTAAAGTTACGTTATACTTAACGATATATAATATACAAAAAACTTTTTAATTTAATTTAAGTGAAGTTTGAATCAAAATAAAAAGATCACCTATTATAAATCGTTTTAATAATTTATAAATTTTACTTTAGCAAAAATTCAACATTTTTATTTGAATTTTAAACATTAATCAGTTATTTTTCTAAAAAAAATTTTTCATCCAAAATATTCACAGTCTTTTTTTATTAGTTATTATTTTTAATTTATTTTACATACGAAATTGTAATAGTATTTTTGAAAATTTATCTTAAGATAATTGGCCATCTCATAAAATAGTAATGTTGCTATTATGTATTAAAATTTGATTTAATCATAATACGTGTTAATTTTTCAAGTTTTAAGATTTAAAAATTTTTTTTTTAACTATAAAAAGAATGATATATACATTTAATATGGGACATCAAGCCTGTTGACAAGTCTGATAAAAATTTTTATTAATCTCTATTTACAATTAATCACTTGTGTATGTATAATAAATTTGTACGTGTCTTTATACATTATTCATTAATAAAATAAACAATACCTACATATTATTAAATAGTAGGTATTGTTATTAACTTTAATGGTGTACTAAAGCAGTTATAATTACAAAGACTTTGTTAAATAAAATTAATATTTTTATTGAGTTAATAAACTAAACAACTTAATCTTTCCATATATTTATAAGTTCTTAGGCTAATAATTTTTTCCTTATTAATTTATTAAAAATGTTAATATTTTATAGAAATGTTTTACGAAGAGAAAACTAAATCTTATGTGTTCTCATTTCATAGATATTTTTGGTAGGAAAACGTGAGATTATTATGAACAAGATCACACGCATATTTATAATTGTATTTTGTTCATTAAACCTATTTTAGCTCGAGAATTAGTAGTCCTATATAATTATGTATAGTGTTAATATCTTTATAAAAATACTTGATATAAATAATTTTATACATTTTTCATTTGATCATTGATTATTTTACTTTTACTTAACAATCTTCCTATTTTATAAATATTGTTGTTGCCTGTAAATTGATAAAAGTACAAGGACGATCAAAAATTGTAGGATATTTACAATATTCATTTAAAATATTTATTAAATTATACGTTACATTTAGAATTTCTAACATGGAAATACAAGGATGTTCTCATGGTTCTTAATAATAATGAATTTCTATAAGTGAATAACATTTAGTGAGCTGTATAAATTATTATACATGACTTTTTTTAATCAAAAATAAACACTCTTAGAAAGTATACGGTATGAAGATAAAAAATAATACATAGTTGATGAATTAAGAAAAACGTGTACCTAAAAGAAAAATGATAAAAAAAATCGTTATCCTTATATGTGTTTTTTATCCTTTATTATATCGTTTAACTTGTGCTTTTACGGTGGCAAAAAACACCATGTTTTTGCACTGGGAACATGATAACGGAAAACAACTGCTTTTATAAATTTCCCAGGGTATAAGAACCCAATTGGTATTAACCAATCTATCTTTTGTAAAAATAAAAATATATTTTTTAACAAAATCTTATTTGACTAAACGTTATTTTCAAATGTTCTTTGGCCTAGCAATCATAAAAATTGCAAAAATTATAGCGGAGTTCAACAAGATGGTATTTTTATTCTTATTCTGTTTAATGTTTTATCATCAGATTAACTCACTTCATTGTTTACCAAGGTATATGAGTTTGCTAATAATAAAGTTTAATACATAAAAAGTTGTTTAAAATTTATAAAACCACCTTAATCTTATATCCGATTGCCATATTAAATGACTTATTAAACCTAAGTTGGTATACACTTTAGTTCAAATTTTATATCACGACGCTCCTCTTGTTCTTGGGTGACAGTGGGATGAACAACAAGAAATTCGGTACATTTTAAATTATTTGTTTTTCATTATTTGAACTAATTGATAATGAAAATTTTATCTTAATATGATTTTCAAGTAAAATTAATTGTTAAAAAAAAAAATATATATATATATATAGTGGTAAAATTAAGTAAATATAAAGCACTTATTAAATATTTTATTTATCTGTTTTAGATATATTGCTGTAAATCGAAATGTCTACAAAGTTTTAGCACGTTCCTTATGACTATTTCGTTGGCTGTCAGTTTGGCTAATATTATAAGACTTCCACGAATGGTTTTTCTGTATGGCGGTGGTAAGTACATGACTTAACGTAAGAAGGGGAATCGATGGACGCATTTGTGTTAAATGATGCCACTACAGAGTGATTCTTTTAACACTAACCATTTATTTTCTCTTAAAATAATAATTTTTTTTTCTTCTATTAATTACATTTGTATTTCTATTTATCTATGTATACATTATAAGTTTAAATGTTAGAAAATGTACCAACTAAGAAAGTGACAGTTCGATGAATCAGTATTTTAGACGTTATGAACATTATTATTTCAATCAGAAGAGGAGTGTGCCCGAGAAATTCATAATTAATTAAAAAAAAACTTCAGTAGAATAGCCCGGTCGCGGCACAGTGTGGTCGTAGCATAGTTGGGACAAGTATAAATGATATCTGATTGTGATTAAAATCACAATCATAAGAGAAGCTTTGATGAAAATATAAATGTAGATAATGTTTAATTTTAAGATATTGGTGGATTATTTAAAAAATAACTTCAACTCTTATTTCCTTAATTATATCCTGATTAGTAGTTTTTATATTTAAAAGTATAATTTATGAATAAATATTTATTGTAGCAATTAAATAAAGTATGACATTGTTATTTAATAATTTAGTATCGTCATAATTTTTACGGGGAATTTATAAAAAATTATAATGTAGTTATTACTTTTATGGCAAACGTGTATAAAAATTAAAAGGCCTGATCTGAAACTTTTCAGAAAAAATTTTTTTGTTAATTTTGAATAAATGGTGTCGAAGGAATTTTCATAAATTAAATATAAACTTTTAATGATCAATTTTTTGCGTTGATTTGAAATGTACAATAAGATATTTTTATATCACCACTAATTTTTGTTATAATTACTAATTAGTTAAAAACTATAAGATATAACTACATGGAATATTGTTCTCTATATTTCTATTATAGCATCTATTAAAACATCAAGAGCTACTCAGAAATGATAAGTAGTTCTTAAAATTAAGTTACTTTTTCCAATATTTGATGAATAGAAGTTTAACTAGATTAAAATCGGTTCATTTGACATATTGATCATTAAAATTGGTCCAGCGAGAGCTGAGAATAAATAGTATCACATACACACATAATAGCTTATCATAATAAAATCAATACCTTCTCAGCTTCCCGTCGAAGCTAAAATAAATACCTAATCTAAATGACGTATTGAAGAATTATAACGTTTTAGAATTCTATTGCAGTTACTTTATTTGTGAGCTTACTGTGAACATTACTCTCTTATCTTACTTTCGTGTAGGGGAAAAAATATAAATCGGTATTTTAAAAGTTTAATTTAGGACCCCAAGTTTTTTTTTACTGCATTAATTTACTACCATGAAAAATATTCATATCTAATTTTATTAAAAATAATTATACAAATATAGCAAAACAAATTATATAATTTTAATATATTAATATCTAAGAGTAATCGTTTACATCAAATTTTAGCTCAAAAATCCCTTCAAAATACTCCAGAAGAAAATATAATCGTATAGCTAATTGGCCCTTTCTTTCTCAATCACAATTCGATAACATTGTATTATACTACTACAAACATTTGTAGTATCACAAATAACGTAACCTACAAGGCTTATTAGTTAATAATACAAAAATATATAGAACGTATATTTGATAAATTATTCTAAACGTCCAAAATTGAGGGGTTTTCAAAATTTTGTAAAGCGTAACGTTTTAGAAATCTATTGCTGTTACTTTATTTGTGAGCTTACTGTAGACATTACTCTCTTATCTTATCATGGTGTAAGGGAAAAAATATAAATCGGTATTTTAAAAGTTAATTATTTCCTTATTTATATCCTGATTATGAGTTTTATGATGTATAAGTATGATATATGAATAAACATTTAATACATTTAAATTTATTTATCAAATATTTAATAAATTCGGCTATTTGCACATAGAAGACAAGTCGTTGGGACAAAATTTTTTTCTAATATATAGTGCGTAACATTAGCTTTGATTTAACATATGTTTAAAGGACGCAGTATTTGTGGAAATTTTTAAAAAGTTGAAAAAATGAACTTTTGTGGATAATTTGCTATTTGATTCCTCTTCTGTATGTAGGTAAAAGGTCATGTGTTCAAAAAATTATATCAAATAAAAGAAAAATATCTAAGATTTCTATATAATATAAATTATTTTTATTTGTTCATTTTTGAAAGAGTTAATACTTTGGGGTATTTATAGGGAATGAGTGAATTTTTTTTCAATTTTCAAGGTCAATATCTTTAAGTAGATACGATTGTGATCTTTTGTCGTATTGATGAAAGAAATCTACTTGGTGAGAGCTGAGAAAAAGAGGCAACAGACATAAAAAAAACATATCATAGTAAAAGTAATAACTTCTCTTCTTCGCATCGAAACTAAAATAATGTTGAAAACCGTACATGGTATAAGGATGAAATTAAAAAAAATAATTAATATTTGATAAATCAAAAAGTATATGAAACTATAATTACCAAAAATAATTTTCTTGGCATTATTATGACTAAGAGAAATCGAGTGGCTAGTGTTATAANACTAAGAGAAATCGAGTGGCTAGTGTTATAAAAGTCACAGTGTATTTAAAAAATAAAATATAAATACAATTTTTAAATATTCTATATTAATATACATATTTTATATTTGTTTTAGGAACATTTTTGGTGTCGTATTTGATAGTAGCCTTTTTTTTTGGCGTTCCTCTCCTGTTCTTAGAAATTACGCTTGGTCAATTCTGTCAACAAGGTACCACTAAATTATGGCGAGCGGTACCATTATTAAAAGGTCAGATTTAAGTCTTAATGAATTTTTATATCTCATCATAGAAGTGTGAAAACTCAATTTTTATACTAGATATTATGAAATAATTTAATAGAAGTATTAGTCAAAGTAAAAATTATTGATCTTGCTCTAGGTGTGGGGTATGTAAAATTACTGGCTTCTATGTTGTTGGCTGCTTACTATCCGATTATTATGGCCTTATCTTTCTTTTACGGAACACGAAGTGTCATTGGAAGCATACCATTTCCTGAATGCAGTAATTCTATACATTTTTATGTAAGTAAATAAAAGTATTTTTCTAATCTGCGTAACTAGGAATTAATCATGATGTTTTAAACGCAGCAAGGTACAAATTCGAATAAAGGTGAAGATTGCTTACAACAAACATTTCTTTTGCCACTACATATGAATTGGCGATGGATCTCGATGGATATCTTATTTGTATTAATCATATGGATCTTCGTTTCATTAAGGTATTTTTTTCCTAGGGATAAAAATTGTAAGTTCAGGTGAAATTAATGTCAAATAATTTTATTTGAAATGTATCTAAATTATGTTATTGCAAATAAATATTTCATAAGATATTAATTTATATAGTACAATATGTTATACGCATACTATTAAAGTTAGTTAATCTTCAATTAATTTTAAATTCCTAAATGAAATATGAAGCTAAATCAATGTAACCGAATTGGTCTAAAATGCGCCTCTACTTCTTAAAACATGGTTAAAATAAGAGCTGAAACACTTTTTCCAAGTTATATACCAATTTTTATGACTATATAAAAATGTCTATTGATTTAATATAAAACTATTTCAAAGTTAATACAAGAAAAAAAGTAAGACCAACTTTTTATTATGTTAGAAATAAAAACATATTTAATATATCATTGCATAAAATAGAATTAAGTAATAAACTGTATATTATAAATATTCAATCAATAGTTTTTATTTATCTGTTACTGCTTATACTATATATAATTGTCAATTAATGTGAATAGAGATTATGACACACTGCAATAATTAATTAATTATCTTTATACTTGGTGCTTCCTTTTGGTAGTTGCTACAAACGGTATTTAGGTTTTCGAAATCCTTTGATTCAAGTAATTCTGACTTTGTGCTAAATTATGTCAAACTGGATATCTTAAAATCTGAGATCGAATGCTTACGTAATTTTTAATTGTCATTGGAATATTTTTCAATTAATCTTTTAGTTCTTTTTTTTAATTTCTTTGGTATATATAAATCAATTTACAAAATTAAAAATTATATTGTATAAGTATTTATATTCAGGCACATTTATAACTAAATAGATTTTATTTCTATTCATAAATATAGAAGTTCTAGTAAATAGTCTAATATACGCCACTTAAATTAAAGTTATTTAATAAAAACTAGTACAACTATGTAAAATTGAAATTTACTTTATGGATTAAAAAAATTGGCATTATGTTATGTTATCTACATTAATTTTTTAAATTAATAATAATATTCATATGAAATTTCTTAACTCTAATAGAAAAAATACGCTTTTCCAAATAATATTAGTTTGAAAAATTATTTTTTAATAATTTTTTTTTTACGTTACAGTTTAATAAAAAATAGCAAGTCGTATAGAACAACGTCATTAGTTATGGTTCCTGTCACTTTTATGTCATTAACTGTTTTGTTAACTAAAGGTCTTAACGCAGATCGACGAGGTTTAGAAATATTGTTGGAAATTCATTGGGAAAATTTGTTGACTTTAGACGTAAGTTTTTCTAATTTTCCCTAACACTTAAAATTTTAAAAAATTATTACTTTCACACTGTCTATAGTTTTAGTTGCTTTATTTATCTTGTCTTCAACTAATGATAGAGTTTATGAGTTATTATAATATTTCTCTGTTTATGAGTTATTATAATATTATTTAAATAATCTCAGATATTAAATAAAGATATCAACGGAATTTAGATTCACATTATAGTCCTCATGAACGTTAAAATTATTTAAATATTTTTTTTTAAGATATGGTACCACGCTGTGGTGCAGTTTTTGATTACTACACATTTGGGATTTGGAAATATTACCACGTGTGCTGGTCGCTTGTATTCGAAGTCTAATCCTTTTTGGTAATATTTTTTGCGATTAAGATTTTATTGATTGAATATTTAAATTTGTTTTTTATATAGGACTTCTGTACTTTTTACAATAGTTAGCGTAACTGTGGGCGTGTGTGGAATTTCAGTATTGACAATGTGGATGTATGACATGCAAAAAGCTGGTATAGTTTTCTTGCCTAATGCAGCTTTATCTGAATTGTGGTTTTTGACATTCGTGTACGAAATTACTGCAAAAGGTATATTATCAAATTTATGGGCCACTCTTGTTTATGTTTTAGTATTTTTATCAGGATTCCTCAGTTTGGTAAGTCCATACACAATCAATCGAGTAAAAATATTATAATTGTAATTTTAATTTACTTATGTAATTATAATTTAATTATCTATTATAATGTACACATTAGATTGCGGCTATATATACTGTAGTAGTAGGATTGTCAGTGGAAACTAAGGAAAAATGGAAGTGGTGGATATTAACTAGTACGGTTTGTTTCATTGGTTTTCTTGTGAGCGTTTTGTGCTTATTGCCTGTAAGTAAAATTAAATACTATTTTTAAAATGATTTCTGTTGAGACGTGATTATATTTTAGGAAAATCTCCAATCAATTCATCTTTTAGACGAGTACATTATTCCTCGTATGATATTAACATCTACAGTACTAGAACTGATAGGATTTGTTTGGATTTATGGATTAAAATCTCTATCTAACGATTTTGAATTTGTACTGGGATATAAACTTTGTTTTCTTTGGAAATCCTTATGGCTGGGTACTCCTGTATTGTTTACAGTATGTACCACAAGTAAAATTATTAAAAATAATAAATAATTGGCTTGTACTACCATTACAGGTTCTTGAGTTTTGGAGTTTGTTTGTAATGCCTCTTTCAGAATCTGAACATTCTACACATGATTCTATGTGGTTGTACGTAATTGGTTGGCTTATATACTTGTTCACATGGTCATTAATTCTTGGAATGGCAGTATGGCAAATCTCTGCTCAAGTGGATTACAACTTTTCTCAAGTAATTAATTTTTAATAAACGCTTCAAACATAAAATAAAAAAAAATTTTCTTTTAGAAATTTTTGAGCACTATTAAACCATCTAGAAACTGGGGACCTGTAGATCCAATTTACAGACATTGTTGGGTGCAATGGAAAAAACAGTATCAAGTTACAGGTGAACGAGATTTTACGCTGAGACGTCGAGGTACTAGAGATTATACTCATTCTATTAAACGAGGAAAACATTCAGCACCTCCTGGTACAGCATATAGTATCAGTCCTTCATCATTAGATCGTACATCATCTTTTTACAGTGTTGAAAATTCACCAGTGACTCGAAGTAATTCACATTTAGATCATACTTATGACCGAAGATGGAGTAGGGAAGTAAAAAATACAGCTATCAATTATATGTGATTAAATTTACTGTTATGGGATTATACTATTTTGCATATACAGTTATCTATATTTTTTATAATAATTATTGACTTACTAATCATTTATTTAAAAATTAAAAAAGTGAGTGAATTTATACTAAGTTAAATATAAGAATTGAATTATTTAATTTGTTTTTAAACTTTTCAAAGCTTTGGCTTAAGAAAGAAAATATCAAGTTACCATCAGAATATTGATGAATTATATGTAGCCAAATAATTTTTATAGTTTTATTACAGAAGTTAAAGGACTGATTTGTATTAATTTTTTTTATTGTTTATTTAAAATTCAATATTTTAACTGAATTTTATAGTGTATATGTTATGTTGTAAATAATATGATAACTATACTAAGTTAGTGTATTTATATATTATAGAATTTGACTATAAATAGATATAATTTTCAAAATAAATTATCTATTTTGTTTTTGTTGGCCTTTTTCCTGATTCATTAATCATAATAAATCTTTATAGGGTTGCTATTTTCTAAAATTGAAATGTAGGGCATTTTTTCAACGAGTTTTTCACCCTTTCCCCTTCAGCAGATAAACCAAATTATTAACTTTTATATTTAAGTTGAATTTTAGTGTTTATCATCTTAGTTAATCTAATATTATAATAGTAAATATATGTCAAAGACTTAATTTCAAAGGGCTCGAAAAAATTTTTTTTTGGAATTAGTGCCTAGAGTAAATAACTAAATCTAATCATGAGTGAGTGATATGCTAAATGTAAAAACAAAATACTGAATAATACATAAAATGCTTCGAAAAATAAATAATGTTTTAATTGACTTGAAATATAAATTCGAAAATAAATATTTGATCATCGTATACATATATTTGATACTATAGACTCTATTCATCTATTTGTGGTCTGCTCTGCCTCTACGATTTGATAGAGTTTTACACCTGACGTAACCTCATTATGGCTGAGGAATATTTTATTTTTAATATTTATTAGCTTTTATTTTTGTAAATCTTAATATTGACTATTAATTATAAAAAAATAACCATATAGTTATAAATAACAGATAAACATGAACAACTATAAAGTGACTTACAAGTGTATATGTCAAAAAGAATATGTTTCAAATTATTTAGTAACGAATACTTGATCCGTGTATTTTGACATACATGTTAAATCTATTTAATAATGTAAATACAAGTGGAACATATCTAACTAAATACTTATAACTTTTGATACAATTAATATTTTTCACTGCAATTTTTTGTCAACAATTTTTGCATTCTTACATTATGTTTAAAAACATAATTTTTATTATATATTTTTAATGATACAAATATATATTTTTTAATTTAGACAGTCTATTCAACTAGGTCGGGAATGCATTATGTCTTTGTGTATAGGTACCAGGATTCAATTACGTTGAGTTGGACTATGTCGTTTCTCCTGTCTTCTCTAACACAAGTATAGCTGATTAAAGAGGATGTTAAAAATAAGTAGAGTTATAAAATAAAATAAATACATTAATAATTCAATAAAAATTAACCTCTTATTCTTTATTTAAAAAGTTTAATTTATAATTTTAATTACTGAAAATTATAATGATTATATATTGACTGAAGTGCAAAAAGAATGGGCTTTAGAATTAACTGTTTTTAATAAACTTCGGAGAGTAGAGCCAGGACCACATTCAAATGTATCTGGAAAGTTTGATCCCTGAGGTCTTTCATATAAGATATGTAAGGTCTGTTCCCACTTAACAGGTAAACATATTTGTTTTGGTAAATTTCTTACTATGTGATTACTATTTTTATAATGTTTCCCATCAATATTTGAATGAACAGCAATCATTGGCTCATTTATATTCATTTTACGAATTGCCATTAAAAAAGGTTCAACAGCGGGTTTCATTAATTCTGTATGAAATGCTCCGGAAACATTAAGCCTTTGCATTTTTCTTAAATTAAATTCTTTTAAATTAAATTCTAAATATTTAAGAGCCTAAAAAAATATTTTAGTTAAAATATAAAATAGTATTACAGCAGAACTAAGTAAGCAGAAACTTACTTCTAAATGTCCAGCAATTACTTTAGAATATGGATTGAGATAATTAGAAATTCGACAAACAGGTTTTTCAATTCCTCTATCTTGACACCATTCACGAGCTTTCTTTAAAGCATAGTTCAATTTAGATTCAGGACTTAAAAAAATTGTAGCCATACCTCCAGGTTCAATTTCAGATGCATAATGCATAGCTTCTGCACGTACTTTAACCAATTGAATAGCTAAAATTATATTTATTTTTAATTATTATTTATTATTAATTAACACAATAATAGCTATCTTTTGAAAAAAATGACTTAATAGAAATTTAAATGTTAAGTAAATAATTAACACTGAGAGATCTTCAGTAGAAGAATTCACAAATTTAATTTAAATATGAATATTCTAACATCAAGTAATTTCAGAGTAGTTATATGATTATTTCCACTTACATATAAATGTATAAAATAATACTCCTAATATTTTTTCCATTTTTAAATACTGAATATGTATTTGATTTAAAATAGTGAATTGTAACAGTTGTGATAAAGACTTATAAATATTATAAATTTAGGTAATTTGATTTAATAAAATTAAAAAATAAAACAAAATAATTTATACAAGGAATGTAATGATATATTACACTAAATAATGTTTTTTTATAGAAAAAAAGTTATGAATGAAAAAATATCTTCTTATTTATATTTCTTTATGCTAATTTTTTTAATCATATATTTTAAAGTACTGAGTTGTTAGACACTACTTTAATTGTAGAGTTTTTTCGTATTGATTTGTCACAATAATAAAGTAAATAATTTTTTCTGTTATAATTTAGTATTGGATCATATCTTTCTTCTTTTGACATGGAAAAATATCAAGTGTAATGATAATATATTTAAATATATATTTTTATGATTCTCAGGCTTACAATTTATCATTAACTTAACCAAGAAAATAACTAAAAAAAAATTTTAATTCTATTTATACCTTGTTCAAAAGTAAAGACACCAGCAAATGTTAGAGCAGCTAGTTCACCAACACTATAGCCAGCAGCAGCCATGCAATTTTCAATTGCACTAGGTTGTTCTTCTTTGAGTTTTTCAACAGCTCCAAGAGAGCATACTAAAATAGCTGGTTGACTGTACATTGTTTGATCCAATTTAGATTTTGGCCCTTCTAAACATATTTTTAGTAAATTATACTTCAAGATTTCACTAGCTGCATCAAACATATCTTTAACTTGAGGAAATATCTGTAAGTTATTTCCCATACCAACAAATTGTGTTCCTTGACCAGGGAATAATAAAATTGATGTTTCTTTTGGATCAACTTTTGGCCGTAATGCATGTTGAGCTTGAGACTGATTTTTGTGTGGAATATATGATCCTACACATAAATTTATGTTTCTTTTTTAATATTTATACATATAAATAAAATTATAAGTAAAACCTTTTGGGTATGGTGATGTCGCCCAGTTTCCTGATTCATGCTCTACATGCTGTTCTTCAGTAATTGTAGCATCATCTAACAACTTCTCAATGTTTTCTTGTTGTTCAGATTTATTGTTATCAAAAGATGCAAATCTATAATTTGTATAATTATCTGAAATACTTAAGAGTGGCAAAGTACTGGTCTTTTTAATTTTATTATATCGTAAAAATAAACTAAATTGTTTTACATTATAATATCGAAAATACGAATATAACTGACTATAAGAAATACAATTTAGAATTTTATTATACATAATATTTTAAATATTTGCTTAGATGTCAACAAATAATGAATTACTTATTTATTAAAGAATAAAAATTATGAAACAAATCATTCAAAATACTTCATATTTCAAATGCAAAATATGATAACAATTAAATATTGATAATATTTACCGTTATATGATTATTGCAGTGTATCTCAGTCCACGATAACTATTCACAATATTGATGATAAAAATTATGGCTTGAATGAGAACCTAGAACTACCTTTTAGCTTCGATGTGAAGCTGAGAGAGTATTAATTTTACCATGATGTGTTTTTTTTTGTCTGTTGTCACTTTTCTCAGCTCTCACTGGACCGATTTTTTTCAACGATACGTCAAAAGATCACAAATCGTATCTAGTTGAAGACATAACCCTTAAAAATTGAAAAAATTTTCTTCGTTCCCCGTAAAAGAGGGAAATCTCCAAAAAAATTACAATTTTTAAATTAGTAAATTTCGTCAATCTTTTCACTTTTAGCTTCGATGCGAAGCTGAGAAGGTATTGGTTTTACTATGATGTGTTTTTTTTTTT